>NC_080835.1:16783690-17083690 GCF_030435755.1 Ochotona princeps | reverse complement strand
AGCACAGCTGGAACCAGCATCTTGACCTGCTGAAGTCCAGTGTGTGCTTCCTCACTCACTGTCTCCTGGAGTTGCGGGTGATCAAGGCTGCCAGGGGCCCTTTAGAGCTCCTTGTGCCCTTGCCTACTCATTGGCTTCTCTGTTGAAGGGGCCAGTGGCTCCAGGCTTTATGTAAACAGTGGGGTGTGGAATTTCCACTGGGGTATTTTTTCCATTTTACTTATTTAATTTGAAAAATAAACACACATTCATGGAGGGGGTGGAGAAAGAGAGGGAGAGAGAGAAAGAGGGAGAGAGAGAAAGAAGGAGACAGAGAGCACTCCTGCTAGCTAATCCACTCTCCAAATTCCTACAACAGCTGGGGTTAGGCCAGGCTTGGAGCCTGGAACTCAATCCAGGTTTCCCAGCTGGGTAGCAGGAATCCAACTACTTGAGCTATCACTGGATGTCTCCCAGGGCGTGAATTAGCAGGAAGCTAGAGTCCAGAGTACAGCTGGGATTTGAACTCAGAAGCTCCAGTATGGGATAGGGGAGTGTTTATTTCTTTTTCTTTAAGATTTATTTTTATTTGAAAGGCAGAGTTGCAGAGAGAGAGAGAGAGAGAGAGAGAGAGATCCTCCATCTGTTGGTTTACTCTCTAAATGATTGTAATGGCCGGAGCTGAGTTGATCTGAGCTTCCAGGAGCTTCCTCTAAGTCTACCCTGTGGGTGTAGGGTTCCAAGGCTTTGACCATCCTCTGCTGCTTTTCCAGGTCCCAAGCAGGGAGCTGGATGGGAAGTGGAGCAACTAAGACTTGACCTGGTGCCCATATGGCTTGTGAGCACCACTTTCGGAGGATTGGCCTGCTGTGCCGTCGAGCTCCCCCTGTGGATGGCTTTTTTCAGGTAGGGAAGTGCTGCTGCCCTTGTTGGCTTGGGCTCTTAGGAGTGAGGAGCCACGCACTGATGCCATCGGCAGCCTTGGGGGTTCTGTGCCTTGGAACCTGAAGATGTATCTAAATCCACAAGGCAGCCCCAAGACATGAGAGGTCTCCAGCACAGGGACCACATTGGCCAGACTCCCCATCACCTGTCCATGGTTTATGTGGACAGAACCACTGGCACACGGCTGAAGTCCTCCAAAATGTGGCAGGACTCAAGGAAACCTAGTTACGGAGACCCATATCCCCAAATTCTGCTAGTGTCTCTGATAACAGGGTGCTCAACCATGCAGGTAGTGCAAAAACACACACTCTTTTGGCACAGGGAGGATGAGCTGTCTGGGGTTTCTCCCATTGGAGTTTTTAAGCTCCTGGTTCTGTTCTGCTGGAGCTGTTGTTTATTGATTATTTGATTTCTGCTTTCACTCGCTGCATGTGTTGGGCCCCCACCTGCTGCCAGGCAGCACCAGACGACCCTGTTCCCCAATGGCTGGCTCATCTGCATGCAGGTTCCAGCCACTCCAGTCAGCTATGCTGCAACCCTCTGCGTGGCCTCTCTGGCCTTGCCGCCAAGGCCAGCTTCTTAAAAGCAGCCACTAAGCAAACATTCCTTGGGCGGCTGATGGAGTTGAGCCACTTCTCCCAGGAAACTTGGATCCAACCTTGTAATTGGCTCCTCTGTCTCTGGAATGCATTGGATGTAAGCCTATCTTGAGTTTTTATTAGATATTTATGTATTGGGGTACAAAGTAAAGAATCGGGCAGTGGCAGAGACAGAGAAAAATGTGGTAGAAGAAAAACAAGGAGAGAAATGGACGCTTGGATCATGCAGCCTTGGCCTTGGCAGTCAGCAGACGAACTCAGCAGAACACTGCCCATTCCAGCCTTTCAGCTCCCTTACCTGCGAAGAAAGTTACTTGGGTCAGATGGCTTCTGGGGCCCGGTGTTGTGGCACAAGTTAACCTACTGCTTGTAACACTGCTGGCATCCTATATGGATGCCAGTTCATGTGCTGGTTTCCCTACATCCAATCTTACATATAATGGCCTGGGAAAAGAGGCAGAAGATGTCCCAAGTGTTTAGACTCCTGCCATCCATATGGGAGACCTGGATGATGCTCCTGGCTCCTGGCTTTAGCCTGGCTCCGCCCTGGCCATTGAGACCATTTGGGAAGTGAATCAGCAGATGGGCAATCTCTTTCTCTCTATTTCTCTGTCACTCTACCTTTCAAATAAACAAATAAATGAATCTTTAAAATGCCCTGCTTCTGATGCATTGTAAAACCATTCCCAGCTCCTCACTTTGGGGTGCGAGGCGGTGGTGGGGATTCCTCAGAAAGCTCTCGTCTGTCCTTCATTATCAGGATGCAAGACAAGGCAGCAGGCAGTGCTGGGAAGACAAGAAGTTAAAGAAAAGCCGGCCGCTGTCTCAGGCTTGCTCACACTGGAACAAGATATACGCTGTGGTTTTTTTTTTCCCCTCGGTGAAAGGGTCTTGGGGTTAGTTCACATATTGGCACATGAACTAGCTGTTCCCATTAAATGAGTCAGGCAAGATGTGAACATTAATTTGAGTGAGTGAGTCAGCCTCATCTGAAAAAAAAAAAGCCATTAACTATCATGTCCTGGCACACAATGCACGCACACACACAGGCAGACACAAGCACACACAGGGACCATCATACACACACATGCAGATACAAGTGTAAATCTGTTCGCGTTCTCACACACATACATACTCCATATATATGCAGATACCAGTGTTTACATAAACCATCATCACACACACAGTGTGTGCATGGTCACTTTCTCTCTTACACACACATGCAGGTACACAGGCACATGCACGCACACACACACACACACACATACAGGCCCTTAAGTGCCCCTAACTTGGGCACTTAAGAGAGCTGGCCATTCATCACCCACTCCATCCCCAGGGCTCTGTGATATTCATGATGGGCTGCAGGGACCCAACGTGGTCCTGAGCCCTTGGATGTCTTCCTGGGGGTGTAAAGTGCTCTCATTCAACAGACAGGGAACCCCCTGTCCTGGGATAAAGCTACTAGAAGAGCAAAGGAAAACGGCCAAGCATGGTGGTCCCAGAGACAGGGTGTCTGAGCTCACATCACTTGGCCATTCTGTGGTTTGGTTTCCTCTTTTGTAAAATGGGATCGTGATAGGTGTTGGGATTCATACGGCGAGGGCCTTGTGAGGTCAGTTACATCAAGCGCACAGAGAGACCTTGGAAGTATACAGCTTATAGTATGTGGTGTGCACTGAGTGTGTGATATTTGGTATGTGGAGTGTGTAGGGGGTGTGTGTGTGGTATGTAGCATATGGGTGGTGTTTGCAATGTATGTGTGGAGTGTGTGTAGGCTGTGTGTGTGTATGTATGGCATGAGGAGTACATAGTGTGAGGTATATGGAGTGTATGATGTGTGTGTGGCATATACTCTACGTGTGGTGTGAGGTATACAGTGTGTGTTATATGTGGTGTGTAGTGTGTGTTATGTGTGGTATATAGAGTATGTACATAGTATGTAGCATGCAGTGTATGTGATTGCAGTGTGATGTGTTGTATGTTGTATCTGGTGTGTGATATATATTGTATGTAGTGTGAATATGTAATGTGTAGTGTGTGGAATGTAGTGTGCAGTATATGTTGTGCAGTGTGTGTGTGTGTGTGTGTGTGTGTGTGTGTGGACACCATCTCACTCCTGCAGCTCACTCCTGCAGCTCTCACTGGCTGCATTTCAGGGAGGAGGAGGAGTGGCAGGCTGTGGGCCTGGAGCTGTGGTGGGGGCAGTTGCAGGGGGCAGCGGGGAGAGTGCTGGGGGCTGCAATTATTGCAGGCCCTGAGGGGTCAACCCATATCCTTCAACCCCACCCCCAACCAAAGGATGTTCCTAAGGTTTCTGGATTTATTTCTATGAAAGTCATTGGAAAGATAAACAAATTTAATCACTCTCAGTTGTACATTTAATGAACTGTCATTTTTGGGAAATGATTGCAAATTACATATAAAAGGAGACAATTCAGAAAAAAAAATCTGGAGGCAATGATTACATATTGCTAATGCAGACTGCCTTAGAAAAGCAGGCTTGGGAAAGCAATGTGCCTGGGGGAAGGGCTGCCCTCTCAGGGTCACCCAGACAGCATACATGGCAGGCTCAGCTTGCCTCGGTGTCCCCAGGTGTCAGCACTGAGCTGGGAACTGGCTAGTCACAGCCACCCGGTGTCATGGGTATACAGTCCCAACACCTATTCGCATTGTTATTTATGCATTTTGCACACACAGAGAAAGAGCCTGAGAATGCTTTCATCAATTGGCTCACTCTCCAAATACTCCAAGCCTCTGGGTTCCAGAAACACAGGGATGGGAGGGAGTGTGGGGAACCCAGTTACTTGGGGGTCATGCCTACTGCCTCCTACGGTACCTGTCAGCAACAAGCTGGAGCCAACAGCAGAGCTGGGACTGGAAGCCAGGCCCTGCAATGTGGGCAGAGAGCGCTGCCGAGGGCACCTTAAACTGCAGCACCAACTACTTTAGCAAGTATTTGAGAGATTGAGCTGCTGGCCCAGTGAGAAGCATGCAAAATGCACTCAGCAGCAGCTAGGCACCAGGTCCTGGAGACTTCAATAACAGTCTGATCAGCCAACAAGTTGCAAATGGCACTTCCTGTCAGTGGCTTGGATCCTCCCAAAGAACAGTCTCCTTCGCATCTTATCAGAGACCCCAAAGAAGAAACTACTTCCAGCAAAAAGCTGGGTAGAAGAGTTCTCTTCACCATACCTAGGGCCAGGGCTTGGGGACTCAGTCCGCTGATTGCGGCTCAATGCCTCATGCTACAGATGGGGATGTCGAGGTCCAGGGAACCAGCTAGAGGGCAAGGGAAATACCAGGATGGACAGCATTAATATCCACACCTGCTGACTCCCGGCTCAGAGTTCTTTGGAGGCTTTCAGGCCAATCCAGTGACTTTTTTTTCCACGAGCTAAAGAAGATAAAGTCTTGGAAGACGGGAGAGCACTTTCAGAGGGGCCATGGCTTCTAGGCCACCGATTGGGCAGGGGAGACCTGAGTCCCGAGTCCCCTGCCAACCCCAGGTGGGAATGTGGTCTGTGTTGCTTGCTCAGTCTCAACACCTGTAAGATGCAAAGGATGACACTGGGTTATCCACAAGCTGCTCTGGAAGAGGGAATCTAGAATCTTCTAGGCCTTTCTATTTTATAGGCTGCTTCCGGGTTCGTTCCCACCTGGATTCCCATTGCTCAGCTCCAGCCATCCCAGCTCCCCAGAATCTAGGATCTACAACTCCACCCGTACTGCTTTCTCCCTTTTCCAGCTTTTCGCTTCCTCTCTCACTTTCATTAAGAGTCAATAGGTGCCCAAGCTCCCATTTCACAGGTGGAAATACTGAGGTCAGGGCACAGCTTCCCCAAGATGGCCTTGAGAGAGGGAGACATTCCCTTTGCCTGGTAATCTGCCTTACTCCTTTCTGAGAGTTCCTGGCTACTAACTCGAGGCACTTTTTACCCAGTATACAGGATTGCATCATGCATCTGCCGGGCAAGGAGTGGCTGTGGGAGTCCCTTGCCAGTTCTCTGCCCGCCTTGCCCACCAGCCCCTTGCTGAGTCTTTAACACTGCTGATTTCCCTTCTCCACAGAGCAGGCCCGGAGGTCTCCAGGCCTTCCAGCATGTTTTTATTGTGGTTCAGGATACACGGCTAGAGTTTAATGACATGGTTTTCTTTTCATTGTATTTATTTTTTATGGTTACTTTCTATTTATAGTAATGCGATACCGGGCTTCCATTTATGGTGATGCTATATCTTTTTTTTTTAAAAAAACGAGATCATTTAAATACAAGGAAAACTAAAGAGGTGTTGTAGAGAAGGGAACCCTGGCTGGTGCACCCTCCCCACCCCTGGGTGGCTGAGATCTGAGGAGTGAGCCTCCCAGCCAAACCCTTGTGTTTCCCCTGGGAGGGGGCCCCTGCCCTGCCCGGCTCCCTCCTGCCAGCTTCTCCCAGTTTCCAGAGACCCCACAGCACCTTGCACCCTGCCCTTCACACACACTCCGTGATCTTTAAGTTTGCAAGAAGGGGTGGGGGGTGCCTAGCGACCATGAACGCTTCCAGGAGCTTTCTCCGGTAGGATGGGTGTGGAGGGAAGCACCTCAGCTTCTGTTATGGCCACAGGAAAGTGGGCCCCTTATTCTTGACCTTGCTCTGACGGAATTGCACTATTAAGAGATTTGATCCCCAGGCCCAAGCACAGCTTGCTCTGGGTCCATTGAGAACATAGGACCCCCACCCAGCTTTTTCTTCCTGTCTCCCCACCACCACCACCTCCCCAATGGCCAGATTTTCTGGAATGCAGGCAGGGGAACAGCCGCAACTTCCGGCCCCTCAAAACTCTGCGCCCCGGTCTGACATCATCAGCATACTCTTCCAGCCAGTCATTCACTCTCTAGCGAGAATCAGCTGGCCCAGGGGCTTCCTGCAGAGCCTGGAACAGCGTGCAGGGACTGCCCAAGGCCCATGGGACAGGGTGTAGGGGAGCCTCGGAGCTCGCACCCTGACCCCTCTCCTCCGGGGGCCGCCGGGTGCGCTTCCAGGGACCGGCTGCAGCGATCTGGCCTTTCGAACCAGTTGCTGCTTTACCCAGATTAAACGGACTCTCCTGGGAAAGAGTGGCACGGCCTGGGGAGGGAGGGTGTGGCTGTGGCACAAAGAAGAAAAGATTAGCCTCCCCCCCACCCCTGCTCCTAACAACCCTCAGGATGCAGGCCTCGCCTGAGGTCTGGGGTCTGGTCCCAGCCTGCTGCAGGCTCCTCTGCCCCACGCTGTCCTCACGGAGGTGCGCCCGGGGTCGCCAGCAGGCAGTCAGGCTGCTGCTTCTCCCGCCCGCCCCCACCCTGCCGCTCCAGCTCCCAGCGGGAACACACTCGGTGGGCTAGTCCGCTGCCCTCGTCCCCGACTCGCCCCGCCGATCTTTCGAATCCAGCCGAGACGACGGCCAGGAGGAGAGTGGGGAGGTGGCAGGGGGGCGCAGGGCGGCGAGATGGGATGAGGGTGATCCCCGGGGAGATACTCCCTCCACCACTACCACCACCACCCCGAGTCAGGGCCGGGGCGCACGGAGAAGGCGGAGCCGGCGGCGGGGAGGAGGCAAGGGGCAGCGGGCGGAGGAGACGCATTGGCCGAGACGGCGGCGACGGCGGCGGCGGCGACTGGAGCCCGGAGGGGAGGAGGCTTGGGGCGGGGAGGGAGCGCGGGGAGGGAGCGCGGGGAGGGAGGGCCCGAGCGGCGGGGAGGTGGGGCCGGCAGGCGGGCTGCTGCAGCTGCCGCCGGCGTCGCCCAGGCTCCAGGCTGCGGGGCAGACACTGCGCCGAGCGATCCACCGCGGAGCCGCGCGAGGCCGCCCGAGCTCCGGCCCCGGCCCTAGCCCCGAGCCCCGGAGCGAGCACCCGCCGTCGCCTCGCACTGCAGGTCCCCGGGAGGAAGGCAGCAAGTTGCGGCCGCGCCTCCTTCCCACCCGCCCCGGGAAAGTTTCCCTGGCGGCCGCCGGCGGGACTTGGGCGCGGGGTCCGGCCGCCGCCGCCGCTGGAAGAAGGTAGGGAGGGGGTTGCGCTTTTCGGTATCCCCACTCTGGGCGCTCCAAGGGTGTGGGGCGACCTGAGGACTCCCCAGGCGCGCTCCCGGGGGCGATTATGGGAGCGGGTGGGGGCGTGGGGTGTGGCGCGCATGGAGGGGTGGGCGATCCCAGGACGGTCCCAGGGGAAGCCCCGGAACCAAGTTCTGCACAAACTAGCTTGGAGGGCTGGGGTGGGGGCAAGGGATGAGCGCTCACCCCGGCCGTGCCCTGAAGCGGCCCCGGGGGCAGGGGGTTTGCCTAAGACAGGTGTAGCGCGGGTGGGCGCCGAGCACTGTGCGGGGCGGGTGGAGGCACCCAGAGAATGGCGGGGGGCCGGACGGGTGGAGGTGGCTGGCAGGTGTGGTCTCAGGGTTTGGGGTTTCAGCAGAGGCTGTGCCCAGGGGAGGGGCTGCGCGTCACTCCACCCGGTGGGAGCACAGGTGGGGATCGGAGACTAGCAGCGTGGCCAAGCCCGGCCCGGCTGGGGCGCGCTGCCGCCGCCCGGGGTCCCTGATTGTGGCGCGGGGCGGGGCGGGCCGGGGACTCCACGCTTTCTTTTCGCGCGCCCGTTATTTCCTCCGAGGTGTGTGCTGCTTGGGGAGGCGGAGTCTCAGTGAGATACTAGGTGGCTCCGAAGCTGGGACAAGGCGCGGATTTGGGAAGCTGGGATGGGGCGAGGAGGTGTCCGCCCGGCGGGCTGCCGGGGCTGGGGTGGCTTCGCGCCGGCTCCTTGTCCCGGCTGCCTGGAGAGGGGGGCTCCCGCCAGGGGGCGTCCTTCCCCGGCTTTGGCGCGCACGGGCAGGCGAGTCCGGCTCGTGGCCATGTCCCCACAGCGCGGGGACAGCAGCCCCCAGCCCAACCGCGTTCCCTTCCCCGCCGTGTGCTGACTTTTGCTGGGTAGGTGGGTGGGGGACAGCAGGATAACTTAAACAACAAAAAACACTCCCAGAGAGACCCCTACCCTAACAACTAGCTTGCATGCAAAGAGCCCGGACTGGGGAGGGCTGAAGAAAATTCTCCTCTGGGGTCACTTGGAGATGTTGAAACGCAGTGGGAGGAACATAGACTTCCTGTGTTAGTTGCAGCCTGGTTGTCCCGGTGTGTCCCCATTCCTCGATGCTCATGGGAGGAGGTGTGGGGTGTGAGGGCTGGTCCGAGGGTACATCCACACCTCTTCCCTGATCAGGATGCAGGTCAGTGGCAGAGCCCAGGGTGGGGCTCCCTGAGCCCTGGCCAGGTCCAGGCAGAAGCGTAGCATTCCTCAGCAGTGGCTAAGAGCCCCTTGCGCCCAGCTCACCTATTGGTCTCCCAAAGATCACTGGGAACTGCCTGTGGAGTAGGAGACCTGTGTGTGTCGGCTCCTTGGGAAGCCCAGCCCGACTGGCCTCTCTGAATAGTGTCATCCTGTGTGTGTGTGTGTGTGTGTGTGTGTGTGTGTGAGTGTGTGTGTGTGTGGCAGGGGGGCTGCTCAGCACTGTGGCCCTGGGGTTCCAACTTTCTCCCTGCTTCTGCCCACACCTGCAGTGGGTTGGTCTACACATGATTCAAGCAGGTGGTCTTGGGAAGTTCTCAGCTGTACTGAACTCGCACTCCCTCCCGTGCCCTCAGAGTCACCCCCCAGTGGTGATGGAAATGGGGTGCTCCAACAAGGGGGATGTGGTTCCCCTCCTCCCCCACCTTCAGGGTAACCCAGCAAATCAATGTTGTTTTTTTTTTTTCTTTTGGTGGGATTCTGTTCCCAAACTTCTGTGGGACAAAAAAGGTTGCCACAAAGAAAGCTCTGGGAGGTTTTGATTTCAATGGAAGAGGAGGAGAGAAGGGCGAAAGGAAAGGGTGGAGGAGCTCCTTGTCTCTGGATTTGTCTTTAAGACATTCCAGGGGGCCAGAAAACAAAAGAAGGGTTTGGTTGTGTTTTGCTTTTGGTGGCTCTTGTTTTTGTGCCCCGGGAAACCTGCCCTGCAAGGGTCTGCCCTGGAAGTGTGTGTGTGTGTGTGTGTGTGTGTGTGTGTGTGAGCTGGCGGTTGAGGGGTGCTCCCCAAAGGCTGGCAGCTCGCGGTTCTGTCCCTGCTCTGTGCCCCCAGCCCATGCCCCACCCGGCTCAGAGTCCCTGGGGTTGAGGGCCACTCACTGGCTTTGCCCGTCTGCTGTGGACTCTAACATCCTCCTGCCAGATGAAATCTCTCTCTCTTTGCAGAAGTCTCACTTCCTGGGCATTCTGCTTCCTGCTTTCCCCCATCCAGATCCCTGCAAGTGGCCGAGGGATGGGATGTTTTTCTACCCAACTGGTGGCCAGGCTGGTGGCTAGCACTAAGAGCTCCAGTGTAATCTGGAGATTTCTAGAAACAGAAGTTACTCTGGAGCTTTAGGACACTTTCAGGGGGCGGGGGGACTCTAGGCAGTACTGTCTACCCTTAAAAAAAAAATCCCGTATCAGCTTGCAAGTGACAGCTGAGGGGCAGGAGCTGGACAAGGACAGGACAGGTTTTGGAGGGGACCAGGTATGTGTTGGGGTGGAGGCAGACAGTGGATCGGAGCTCCAGCTGTTCTGGGTCATCTCATCCGTGTGGCCTTGGGTGAGTCGCTTCCGCTCTGGAGCCAGCCTTTCCCCTCCGTAAACTGAGGAAGCTGGCCCAGGAAGCTGAGACGCTCACGTGGGCCACCCTGCTGTCTGGGCTTGGCCCAACCCTGGACGCCTGCTCTGTCTGTTCTTGCCCACCCCTTGCTCTTTCCCCACCCCTGCCCCGGGAACAGCGCCATGTGTGGCTGGGCTGTGTGTTTCAGCCCTGCCCTTTGCAGAGAGGACCGCTCTCCTGGCCCGATTCGGCAGCCACAGAGAAGGGAAATCAGGAACATTTGTTTCTGTTCAGCTGGGATACGGCGAAGGGAGGAGGGCTTGGAACCCAGTGCGCTGGCTGTCCCGTGGAGCAGATGACACCCGTTGGGCGAACATGCCAGCTTGGGCTTTTCCTGCTGCCGGGTTGGCACCTGGGAGAGCCGTGGTGTGCCATCCGAGGGAAAGGGGCAGACGGTGAGAGGGAGCTGAGGCCCAGGTGCCGCATCTGGCCAAGCACACCGAGCGTCTGGGCATTCACTACCCCACATCAGCCTGGCCCCCTTGTGTCTACATGCAAGTCTGTTGGCTTAACTGGGAGAGGCACAGAATCATACACCCTGCTGGTGTGTGTGTGCCCACGCCTATGCATGCATGCATGTGTTTGCATGTGTGCACATGTATACAGGTAGTCTACATGTATGTGTGTACATATGCATGTGTGCTTTTGTGCATAGAGACCAGCAGAAGGATGGAGTGTGAGAGCGGCTGACACAGAAGGTAGGAGGTTTATGTTTTAGGGACAGGTGTGATGATGTTGCCCTGCTCCGAGCTCCAAGTTTTTCTCTTTCTATTGAGGCAACTTTTCATGGTCGTTAGGTTGCCTGGGTTCAGTGCTGGCTTCCTGCTCCATCTCAACTGTGAGACCTCAGGCCAGTCAAACTTGAGGGCCTCGGTTTCCTGATCTGTAAATGGGTCTAATGCCATCCCGTGAGAGTTGTGGGAATCGTCCATGAGACGATCCAGTCCTTGAGACTGTCCATGAGACTGACCACGGGACACTGGCACATCCTGAGTGCTCCGTAGATGTTCACCACTGGCCTTGTGATTAATATTACTGTCCCCATCAGTGTCTCCTGGGAGCCTTCAGCTTCGGTCTGTTCTAATGTCCTGGGGCATTGTGTATGTGGGTGTGTGCTTAAAAAGCTGCCCTGAGTGGGACCGTGGGATATGGGGGCGGGGGAGATGAGTGTGAATTAGTTGCTTCCTGGGTCCTGTCTTCCTTTCCCTCTCTCATCTTGGACTCCTTGGGTTTAGGGGTTGTCTGAATGGTACCCCTATCCCTGTGGCAGGAAGCCCAATTGGCTGTCCCTGAAAAGATCCCTGCCTTTGGCTCTGGGAGCTGGGGGCTCATCTGTCATCAGCTGGGGTTTGCCCATCCCTCCCCTTCTACCCTCTGCATCCCCGCCCTTCGCCACAGTACAAAGACCATATGTGCGGCTAATGAGTTTAAGCTGATCCGTCCCTCCCAGAGTCGCCGATGAGAGGGCGTCTCTCCTGCAGATGCGCCGACTCCTAATAAGTTGCTTTGCGCACTGTGTCTGCTGGCCCTGCCCCCACCAGGCCTGCAGCAGGGGACCGGGTTGGGCCCTGTCTGTCTGTTGTGTATCCTGAGACTTTGCAGGGAGAACCGCTGCTGGTGGTTCGGGAGGTGGGGGTACCCTAGGCTGCATCTCCGGGTCCTCTCCCACCAGGCAGATGCCTGCCCTGGGGCCACCCCAGGAATGGTCATTGGAAGGGGAGGCCCTCACCCTTGGCCAGCAGCAGCACAATATTTCGCTGTCTTCTCTGCCCACAGTGAAGTTCCATGTTCCCACCTGCCAGGTTGCAGAGGGAGGTTCTGGGGTGGGGTGGGGGGTGTGGGAGGACGGGCAAGGGGCATAGCTAAGTATGGAGTTCTGAGTCCCCCAGTCTGTGCTCTGAGCCTACAGGTAGTAGTTCTTCCTATACCTAAGGCTCTCAAGAGCCTCCATGGCCCAGGAAGGCTGCCTGTGAGACTCGGCCCTGCCCTCTCCTCCTCTGGGCCATCCTCAGGCTCAGCTCCAGCTTAATCAGCCCTCTTAGGGACACCAAAGGTGAGGGGGTTTAGGATACAGCTGCCTACAGGAAGGGATGTCCCTGTTTAACAATGAAAGTCGGCGATGCACGCTGGAGGCACCCCGCTGAACTGAACTCTTATTTTTGTCACTTCCCAATGGTATAGCCTTGGAGCCCAGATTTGTGAAAATCAGCCTAGCCTCCTTAATACTGCGAAGTCAAGTGGCACTTACCTAACTGCCACAAACCATTGACTGTTGCTTCTCACCCCAGTGCCACCATCTCGTGGCTTAATGTGGCAGGTGCGAAGTGCTGCTCCACACAGGGACCTAGGTGTCCTTGTCGCTACATCTTCTGGAGCACACAGCATCTCAAGGTGCGGTAGAAGGGAACAGGGGATGGGAAAATCACATTCTCACATCCCTGCTTCTGCAGGGCGGTGATGCCCATCTCACATCATGACAGCTCCAGTGCATTGGTCGGAAGCAGCCACGAGGGTGGCTGGGCATGCAAGAAAGGCCTTAGGCATCTGTGAGCACTCCATCTCAGCATTTCCAGTGACCCAGTGGGGCCCGTGGGGAGCAGCTGCAGCAATTGCTTTATGGCTTCTAGCATAGCACTGGTCCTTAAACACAGGGAGTTTCTTTTCCTTAGGAATCCCTGGTGTATGCTGCTCTGCATTTTTTTGGCTAATTTTTTTTAAAAAAGATTTTTTACTGGAATGGCAGAGAGAGAGAATCTTCCAATTTTTGGTTCATTCCCCTACATGGCCACAAACAGCCAGAGCTAAGTCAGGTTGAAACCAGGAGTCAGGCATTCAGTCTGGGTCTTCCAGCTGGTTGGTGGCTTCCCACGTACTGGATTATCAGCTGCTCTTTCCCTAGGTGTGTTAGCTGGGTAGGAAGCAGGGGAGCCAGGACTCAAGCTGGCACTCTCTGATACCAGATGCTGGTACAGCCAATAGTGGCGTAGCCTGCTGCATGCTTGTCGTCCCGCGCCTGTGCACTGCTCTTTAGAGTCATGGACTGTGTGTCTGGAGATTTTCTGCAAGCAGAGCCTACTGTGCCTGTAATATACTGCAGCAGGGTGAGGTCCGTACAGGCTGTGGGGTTGGCAAGTGAATCCACAGCAAGGGCACCACGCCAGCTTTTGACCTTCAGCTCAGGGTTCCTGTGACCTCCTTTTGGTTTAAAGGAATGTACTGCTTTGAGAACTTTCACGAGAACTTTTTCTAGCATCTTCCAGAACCTACTCCTGAGTGAGAGAATGGCACCCGAGGAACGGCAGACCACGAATGTGTTCCCTTGCCCAGCCCATGGGTAGGGAGGCACCTGGCTCTGGCCCCTTTGAACATCTGTAGCCTGGCCCTTGGATTTCAAGCCCTTCTTTTCACATCCAACAAGGCTTGTGGGGTGCTACTGAGAGTAGCTACCAGCTCTCCCCACCCCACCCCCATATTACTGCATCTCCTGCTGGGACAGATTGCTGAGCGTGCTCACTGGCCAAGTGCACAGAGCCTCCTGGGAGCGCAGCCCGCCCCCAAGCCCTTGCCACCTGCTGCCTGACATTTAGGGCTTCCTCCAGCAGGGCTGTCCCAGCGCTGTCCCCACTCATTGATTTGCTGGAGTCTGTGAGCCAGCCCTGACAGAACCGTCCCCACCGTGGTGATCTCAACAGGGACAGCTGGATGGGCTGGGCTCTGGGAAGAGGTCAGCTCCCTGAGTCAGGGTCCGGAGGTGAACACAGTGAACACTCATGTCCTGGGCACTGAAGAGGGTGGCCTTCCTTGGCAGATGATGGTGAGATGCAGTGGAGGTGTTCTGGCTCCTGGTTTCAGGCCCTTAAGCACACCTCGGTTCTGCACCTGTCCATCATGGAAAACATCAGCTGACTCTCTGAGATTGCCGCTTGGCTTGCTAGAGCTGCTAGAGAGAACACACACCTCAGACAGTGCCTAAAGCAGTGGAAACTCCATTCTCGGCTCTGGATACCCAGGAGCTGGCGATTGCTGCGTGGGTAGGCCCATGGTCTCTCTGGGGCAGATCTTCATTTTCCTTGTCCTCACTTGCTAGCTGGCAAGTTCATGGCTTGGTGTCCCCATAAGGGTTCCTGTGGATGGATTGTGGGACCTGGAAAGGCCAGCCCACAAGTCAGCATGGTAGACACCTGGGACACGATATCCTAGGTGGATGGCCATGATGTGTGCACTTCCACCTGTGGGCTGAGATGTTTGTCCCCCTCTCTTCCTGACACACCACTGAGCCTGCAGCATACAGGTAATGATCAGGCTGGTCAGTGGCCATTCTCTCTCCCACAGTCAGTGGACCTGTCTGGCCTCCTCCTGCCCCCTGCCCATCCCCACAGATGGTCATCTCAGCTGTTTGTTGTTGCAGGACCCAGAGGCTTGGGCTGGGCGGGGCCTGGGAGGAGGCTGAGAGGTCAATGTAAATGACAATCTCTGCCTTCGTTATGTATGATGAGGGTGGCTTGGTGGATCAAAGGGCTTTGTGTTGTTTTATTTTCCTTTCCAGAAGCTTCTTGCTGGGAAAGCAACCCTTGGCAGACAGATAGTGGGCAGGGCCCAGCATAGGGGGAGGTCACAGCCTTGACATTGCTGAGGGTCTCAGGCTAAGGCTGCAGTTGCAGCTTCCTCTCCTCCTCTGTAGCCGGAGAGCCTCAAGGGTGTGGAGTGGTAAGAGGGGGAGCTCAGAGGCAGGGGGGTCACCAGCAGGACCAGCTGGACTGTGAGCTGATTGTGATGGAACTGGGGGAAGCCGAACACAGTCTAGACCTAAATCAAGACTCCTCAGAGGCAGGTGTGTGCTTAGGGTACCTGCATCCTCTCTCAGAGGTCCTGGGTTCAAGTCCTGACTCCCCTTCCAATTCTAGCATTCACCTTGGGATATAGCAGGTGAAGCCTCAAGTACTTGTCTCTGCCAGCCACATGGGACACCTGGCTTGTGTTCCAGGGATTATTTGAGGAACACTGCACTGGGAGCTTGGAGCCTGATCCTGTATTTCTAGGGGCATCTGGGCTCCCAGCCACACTGGGGAAGGGGCAGGGATTCTGGTTCTCTGGGCCAGATGCCAGCTCTGGAGTCCCCAGGGACTGCCTTGAGTCTCAGCATCTGAAGCTGGGTGCACAGCTGGCAGAAGGTGCATAGGAAGCCAGGGCTTGTTGCTGGTGGCCTGGGGGTATTGTGTAAATAAATTAACAGAACAATCCCTGGGCGGCATCCTCAGGAGAAGAGGCTGGTATGTGACTGTTTCCTCTTGTTCAGTGACTAATTTTTTCTTCTCAAAGTAACTAGAAGAGAGAAAGCCTCTGATGATTTGCTGTACAATGAGCTCTCATAAGAATATTCTCTTTGGGTCCAGTGTGATGGCATAATAACTAAATCCTCACCTTGCAAGTGCCAGGATCCCATATAGGCACCGGTTCATGTCCTGGATACTCTACTTCCCATCCAGCCCCCTGCTAGTGGCCTGGGAAAGCAGTGGAAGACAACCCAATTCCTTGGGCTCCTGTACCCATGTAGGAGACCTGGAAGAAACTCCTGGCTCTTAGCTGCAGCTGTTGCAGCTGTTTGGGGAGGACCCAGCAGATGGAAGCTCTTTCTCTCTCTCTCCTTTTCTTTGTAAATCTAAACTGCCTTTTCAATCAAAATAAAACAAATTTTTAAAAACAGAATATTCTCTTTACAAAAGCAATCCCTGTGTGATAGCATTGAAATTATGGATCATTTTTGTTTCAGAGTTGCCCAGTCACTCACAGACACTTATTCAAAACTGTTTAAGAAACGGCTTGTGTGTACATGTGTGTGTGTACATGCATGTGCGTTGAATCTTTTGGGGAAAGTAATGAGAACATGACAGATCAGTGAATTTGCCCTTGCGGGTTCCTGTACGTCTGCTCATGAGAAATGTATGGGATGGAAATGGAGCCACGGCCAGTGAGACAGCAGCTGTGGAGTCCCTGTGATAGTCAAATGGGGCTGCTCAGCAACTGGGGTAAATTCTAGCTTCAAAGCCTCATGGGTCTGGGTTCAAATCCTGGCTCCGTCCGTCACCATCTGTGTAATGTTGGACACAGGATTGATCCCATGGGAGCCTGTTTCTTCATGCAGCAAAATGAGGGCCTGAGTGCACAGCCTCGTGCAGGACACTACAGTCACTCCTCACCTCTGCCTAGCACTCCTCTCCCCAACCCTTCCCGCCCCCTCTCCAGAAATGTAGTAGTTTTCCCTGCATACACTGGACCCATGTTCCTAGTATTTCACTGGATATCCAGCAAACCAATAGGAATGAGTCTTTGATTCCCACTTTATTGAATGGAAAACCAAGATAATGAGGAATGTGGCTCCTCCCCTAGCTGGTGTTGGGGAGGAGGCAGGATGCAGTATAGGAGAAACTCAATGCTAATCAGGCTTGGCGTTTTCTATCTAATGGCGTGCTGGCCTGGGAGATCTGCTGAATGGGCAAATGGGGTCCAAGAGGCCTTCATTCTGTCTGTCTTTCTTGCACTGTGTTCCCTGACTTGAAAGATGTGAGGCTAGGGGTAGCCGTAGTGACACCACTGTCCTACCCAACAGCCCACGGTCGGCTTCTCTGCCTTGGGTCCCTGTCCTTCCTCAGAGGTCCCCTGGGGGAGAGGGACGTGGCTGCTCTTGGGGGTCAGCATGTCCACACACCCAGCACTTGTGAGTGACTCCAGCTGTGAACTACCAGCGTGCAGAGGGCAAGGGGCGTGGAGAAGCTAGCTCCCTCAGCATCCGGCTCATCACACTTTGCTGACATACACACACACGCCCCCTTGTCTTAGGGGTCTTGGCTGGATCCTGGTAATCAACATGGTCCAGAGGTCTCTTGGGGCAGCTCTTTGCCTCGTACCTTCAAAGGAACAGCTTCACAGGAGACCTGACACCTTTCCACACCCCCCCCACATGTCACCTGACTCCAACTCAATGACACCATTGCCTCAGCGCTTACAAAACATCCCTTTGGGGGGGGGGGATATATTTATTTATTTTAAAGGCAGATTTACAGAAATATTTACAGAGAGAAAAGGAGGTATGGTGGGGGTGGGGTGGGGGTGAAGACTTGTCTTCCACCTGCTGGTTCACTCCCCAAATGGCTGCAATGGCCAAGTTGAGATGGTCCGAAGCCAGAACTCAGGAGCTTCTTCCAGGTCTCCCACATATATGCAGGGGCCCAGACACCTGAGCCATGCTTTGCTGCTTTCACAGGCCATTAGCAGGGAAATGTGGAGCAGCTTGGACTTGAACCAGTGCCCTTATGGGATACCAGGAGGTTTAACCTACGACACCATGGAATCAGGCATAGCAAACATTCTTCCTAAGAGTGTTCCCATGGAGCGGCACATCGACTTTGATATTCTTGGCTCATCTATCAGTGAACAGGTTCTATTAACAAAACTGGTACTCCCTTCCCGCTGAAAGAATTCAGGTTCCATGAGGGGTGCGCTTATGTTCATGCATAGGGGTTCAATTTCTGACCTGTGCCTTAGTGCATCCTCAGAGATCGTGTCATGAATTGGTGTGACCCGAAGGCAGAGGATGGCACTCCTAGAGTGAGTTGCAACAGGATGAAGCCAGGCTTTTTGTGTGCATTCAATAGGCCCTGGAAAGAGTGGTGTGGTGCTGTGGTTAGTGCGCTGGCTGGGGTCAGGCCGTGGTGAGAGGAGTCCAGCTCTGCCACTCTCTGGTCTGCGTGGCCCTGGAACCTGTTCAGCCCTGGCTGTTTCCATCTCTTTCTGGGTGACCCTGGATAGCAGCGGTACAGGTGGCTAGGAGATCACTGAGTGCTGTGAGCAGGGCTGGCGAGGCCTCCCTGGTGATGAGTGGCAGGGTGGGGAGAGGTGGGGAGGCTGAGATTTCCCCTACAGTCTAGTTGTTCTTGGGACCCTCTCCCCATGCACCTGTTGTGGAGCCCCTGGGAGCAGAAGATTCCCAAGCCCCC
The DNA here is from genome assembly GCF_030435755.1 of Ochotona princeps. Lineage (NCBI taxonomy): Eukaryota > Metazoa > Chordata > Mammalia > Lagomorpha > Ochotonidae > Ochotona > Ochotona princeps. The sequence continues at coordinate 17,065,501 of NC_080835.1, read as the reverse complement.
CACATGCTCCTGAGCTTCCAGGTCAGGGATGGGAAGGCAGGGCTGTCCCCTCCCCAACATTGGAGACATGGAGGTGAAAGCAGCTGTGACATGTCCCCAGAAACCATGTGGTCTAGGTCCCTGTTTGCAAAGGACCTAGCGAAAGGTACCCCGCTGCAACAGACGCAGGGGCTGCAGGGACCGTCTATGCGGGGTGTCCGTTTCTTGGCTATGCAAGGAGCATCGATGTCACCCCCACACTCAGCCCCATGGGAACACCTGTCCTTCCCAGCTCAGGCAGGGGACTGTTACCGTGTGTGTGTGTGTGTGTGTGTGTGTGTGTGTGTGTGTGTGTGTGTGTGGTGGGGGAGTGCTGCTGTCTCATCCCATCCTGCAGGGTTCTGTCTCAGCTGTAAATTGCCAAGTCAGGAAGAAGTGAAACAAGTGACTGGCTTGAGATGGTTGAGGCTTCTACCACTACCTTCTAGCTTTTTCCAGGGGTTGTTATTGGACCGTGTGGAGTGGGGAGAGAGCTCTGGGTTAAAAAGAGGGTGGGAGGTGGAGGTTCAAGTTCCAGCTTTGCCACTGCAGAGCTGGGCGACCTCAGGCAAGGCACTAGCCCTCTCTGGGCCTGTTTGCCATTAGGAAAACCTGGGGAGAAAAGTAGACAATAGATACAGAGATAAAGGATGGTCCTAGTTAGTTTTGCCCCCTTGGCATGGGGAATATGATCAAATAACCTAAAGAAAGGGGCTGACTTGGATTCGGCTCTTTCTCTGTTTTTGTTAGAATCAAAGTATCAAGGCTGAACCTGCTAAAATGAAGGTTTCTGGAGCGGCATGATGCGATGCTACCTGGATCACAGATACCTTCCATCTCTCATCGATTGGTTGAGCCAGCTGAAGGGTGTGTGAAGTTGTTGATGTGAGCTCAGCAGAAGGAGTGCTGAGATGAATTATTGATGTCTGTCGTGGTTGGAGGAGGGGCAGTGCTGGTGGAGACAGTAGATTTGGGGCACCTGGTGCTTTGATGCTACATGACCTCAGGCAATGGCTCTCGATTGGGTGGGATTTCAGCCTTGCTTAGAAGACCTGGTTGGACCCGTGGAGGTGCCCTGGTGCAATGGTGGGTATGTGTGTTTAGATGTGGCTGCTCACTTCCTCCTGGGAGAAGCCCACAGGCTAACCATGGACGGCCTGCTTCAGCCTCGGCTCCTCCATCAGCATCTCCCTTGGCGTTAGAACTTGCTGGCTGTTTTATGGGAATGTGTAAGATGCCCAGTGAGCTCACGGGATGTGTTCTGGCAGACACAGGTGAAGGATCCTAAATGGTGGTTGTGGAGGTTAGTGCCACATTGAAGACATGTACTGTGTAATGTGCACAATGTTTTAAAATAGGAGTGGTGAGCATTTGGCCTCGTAGCTCCCTATCAGAGTACCTGGTTTGCAGTCCTGGCCCAAACTCCCAATTCTGGCTTTTTACTAATGCAGACCCTGGGAGGCAGCTGTGATGGTTGTGCGTTCCTGCTACCTGCATGGGAAACCTGGATGGAGCTCCTGGCTCCCAGTTTCTGCCACAGCCCAATGCAGCCCAGCACAGCCCAGCACAGCCCAGCACAGCCCAGCACAGCCCAACACAGCCCAGCACAGCCCAGTGCAACCCAGCCTAGGCCATGGCGGATCTTTGGGGAGTGAATCGGTGGATGGGAACTTTTTTTGTCTGTACCTTTGTCTCTTGAATAACTAAAAAAAAAAAAAAAAAGATTTATTTTTAAATTGAAAAGCAGAATTACAGAGTCAGAAAGAGCTGTTCCATCTGCTGGTTCACTCCCCAAATAGCTGCAGTGGATCAGGGCTAGACGAGGCTGAAGCCAGGAGCCTGAAACTCATTCATATCTCCCACGTAAATGCAGGTGCCCAAGCACTTGGGCTGTCTTCTGCTGTTTTCTCAGGCATATTAGCAAGGAGCCAGATCGGAAGTGAAGTAGCTGGGATGCTGATATTGCAGGTGGCACCGTATCATCGATCCTTCAAATCTGTGAAACACTGAATATGTTGGGAAATGTAACTAAAGCTGAATGGACATGTATTCTGTGACACAGCCATTCTGCTCTCAGGCAAGTATACCCAGTGGCATAGAATTCCCAAAAGGCACATACAGGTGCATTTGTAGCATCATTATTCATGACAGACAATGCCTGGAAATAGCCAAGTGTCCGTACAGAGCAGGACTGATGGAAGAGCTGGACACACAGTGGAACAGCATGCAGCTGAGAGAAGTCTGGAGCTTGTGCTGATGACTGCTCGGGGGAGTCTCAAGTGCAGCGTTAGATATATGATGTGAGGGGCCGGCTTTGTGGTGCAGTGGCTTAAGCCATCACCTGCAACACCACTATCCCATGTGGGTGTTGGTTCAAGTCCCGGCCACTCCACTTTAGATACACCTCACTGCTAATCCACCTGGGAAAGCCTTGGAAAATGGCCCAGTGCCTGAGCCCCTGCCACCCATGTGGGAGCCCCGGGTGCAGCTCCTGGCCGTGGCTTGGTCTAGCCCCAGGTGTTGCAGTCATTTGGGGAGAGATCCAACAGATGGAAGTTCTCTCTCTCTCTGTGTTATGGTGCCTTTCATATAAATAAATAAATCTTTAAAAAGCCATCACATATGAAAGAAGCTGTATGCTGGGACTCTAGATCAAGTTCAGAGTCAGTGGGCCCAGCAGAATGGCTCAGGTGCTTACTCCTCCCCTCACCCCCGCAAGTGCTGGGATTCCTACGGGTGCCTGTTTGTGTCCCGGTTGCTCCACCTTGCATCCGGCTCCCTGCTTGTGGCCTGGGAAAGTAGTAAAGGAGGGTCCAAAGCCTTGGGCTCCTGCATCCATGTGGGAGACCCTGAGGGAGCTCCTGGCTTCAGAGCTCAGCTATGCTTTTTGTGGCCATTTGGGGAGTGAGCCAGAGGATGGAAGATCTTTGTCTCTGCTTCTCTCTGGAAATCTGCCTTTCCAATAAAGATAAATAACTCTTAAAATATATAGTTTGGAGGATCCGGTGCGGTAGCATAGTGGCTAAAGTACTCGACTTGCACGTGCTGTGATCCTATATGGGTGCCAATTCTAAACCTGGCAGCTCCACTTCCCATCCAGCTCCCTGCTTGTGGCCTGGGGAAGCAGTTGAGGATGGCCCAAAGCCTTGGGATTCTGCACCATGTGGGAGACCCATTAGAGGCTCCTGGCTCCTGGGTTCTGATTGGCGCAACTCCCGCCATTGCAGCTGCTTAGGGAGTGAATCAGAAGATGGAAGATCTTCTTCTCTGTCTCTCCTCCTTTCTGTATATCTGACTTCCCAATAAAAATTTTAAAAATAATAAAAAAATAGTTCAGAGTAGGCAAAGTGGATCTCTGATGGTTGCCCCTTTGAGTGAGCGCCTTTGGGTAGGTGCTCAGAATTCGAGGTGACCAGAAGTCGATCCCAGGGGCTTCTGGGTGTTGACCTGTTCATGTTTTATTTTTATTTTTTTTAAGATTTATTTATTTTTATTCAAAAGGCAGATATCCTGGTTCACTCCCCAAATTGCCTCAATTGCCAGAGCTGAACTGTTTTGAATGCAGGAGCCAGGAGCTTCGTCTGACTCTCTCATGCAGGTGCAGGGTCCCAAGGCTTTGGGGCCATTCTCTACTGCCCTCCCAGGCCACAGAGAGCTGGATAGGAAGTGGAGAATCCAGGACACAAATTGGCGCCCGTATGATAACCCAGTTGCCTGCAAGGTGAGGATTTAGTCACTCAGTTGTCACACTGGGTCCTCATGTTTTAAAAAATGTATTGGAAAAATGCTTCCATCTACTGGATATTTCCATTCACCCTTCAAATGCCCGTAACAGCCGGGGCTGGCCAAGGTCATAGCCAGGACACTGGAACTCAAATTGGGGCTCAAGAGGGTGGTAGGGACCCAATTTCCTATATTTGAGCTCCTGCTTCCTGTCTCCCAGGCTGTGCTTTAGCAAGCAGCTGGATCCCAAGAGGAACCAGGACTCGAACCAGCACTCCGACATGGGCTGCAGGTGCCCCTAGCAGCAACATAACCTCTGCCCCAGTGCTGCCCCTGGGTGAGTGATTTTGTGTCTGAGCCTCAGTTTATCCTCAAACAAAACCAAGAGAGAGCAGCTGCTATTGCAGAAAGCAGCTTTGGATTTAGGACAAGATTATGGTTAGGAGCAGCACAGCACAGCTGCTGGGCGTGGATGCCCAGCACAGGCACATTCACCCACATCCCCCAGCCTGCCTGGCACTCCTTTCCCATGCCTGATGGCAGGGGTACTGGGGGGTCAATGCCAGGACGCAGCATTCCTTTTCTGTCTATGTAGGAGATGAGGCACTCATCTCTTAGGCTCTGGCAGTGCCCTTCTTCCCGGCCCAGGCCTCTGCACCCTGCCTGGCTTGCACCAGAGGGCAGGGCCTCCATGTGACTGATGATGGTGTCTGGGCGAGGTGATGACCGAAGCCTCGAGCAGCCAATCTTGCTGGTCACCATGCCAGGCCCTCCTCCACAGGCGAGCGTCTGCTCTGCCTTGTGGGACAGCTGGTGCCCACTCCATGCCAACTCTCTGGCGCCGTGCTTCTCCACGCAGCCTGCGGCAGTCTGGAACATCCCAGCCTCAGGGGGATTGATTCTCGGGGACACAGAGCTCCTACAGGGAGCTCTGCTTTCTCATCCCCGAAACCACATGGGCAGAGAGAGGTGTGGAGTCCAAGGGACGTCCTCTGAGTCTCAGTAGTCTTGTCTGGAAAATGGGCTTACAGAACTCCTGCAAGTGGGAAGCGGTTGTCCTTGACCTGGCTCAGCATGGTGGCTCAAGGCTCCCCACGGGACTGAGTTTATCTGTTGCTGCTGTGATTGGTTACAAGAGAGAGGCTGCGGGGCGGTGGTGGGGGATTTTGTCTAAGGATGTGGTTAGATGGGGCAATCTGTTTTGATTTAGGTAACTGTGGGAACTTGACAATGGCCCAAATGGCCCTATGCCACTCTCTCCCAGCATTTCGATTTCCTCTCGCTTACTCCCATCCTCCCTCATACTCTTCATTCATCTGCTCTTTCTTGCTCTCTCTCTTTCTGCTTCTCACACCCAAATGAAGTGCAGGTGGGGCTCCTGTGGGCCTGCGCCTCTGCTGGCGCTCTCTGGACTGCACCCACTCACCGCGTGTACAATCGCTGTGCTCATCATCCCCTCTCGCTCTCTCGCACACCCCCACCTCAGCCACATCTGGAGCGCTCATTCTGACTCTCAGCAGCCAGCAAGCTCTAAAGCTGGGTGACACAGACCGAGCCACTTGACCTCTCTGGGCTGGCTTCCTCTCTCTCCACTGGGGCAAAGCTGCTAGTTCACATTTGGTGAGATCATGCGATCAGGTTCTTGGCACATCTTCACTACCATGACTCTGCCAGCCAGTGGATGCCATCTCCTTGGGTTGCCCATCTGTGTGTCAGCTTGGACCAGTGGGATCACCTTTCCCAGGGCCTGAAGAGAGAGCAGTTTGCTCTGAGCTAGGTGTGAGCACAAGGTCAGGAGAAAACTGAAAGTTTGAGATGCTTTTGATTATTCTGCAAGCGTCTCACTTGCTTTAGTTCCTTTGACTTCCTCCTGAGCCCCACCAAGGCGGTTGGGGAAACTGAGGCAGCAGTCACATTGCTGCCGGCCTAGGGTGGAGTGTGGTGAACTTCAAGAAGAAAATTCCTGTTTCCTGCAAAACGACTCCTGTGTCATTTTTGTGTGTGTCCCCCTGTCGGGGTCTTCCGTCCCGCAGAAGAATTCACCCCATACTCCGGGCTCTGTATCAAGAGGCACTTTATTCTTCCAACCAGTCCGTTTCCCAGCCGGTCGACTCGACTTCTACTACCTCCCATTTTTCTTCCGTTTCTCTCTGCTTCATTCTCCAGTCTCCTCGTTGCCCCAGTCTTCTTCTGTCCGTCCGTCCGTCCGTCCATCCCAGTCATACCCTGTCCTCCGTCTCAGTCCGTCCGTCCGTACGTCTGTCTCCTGCTTCCTGTCCTGTCCCCCTTTCTTCCTGGAAGCCCCACTGCTATATACAGTCCTAGTCCAATCAGCTTAAAGGTCACCGATGCACGCGGCAGGCACGCCAATCATAGCTCTGATCAAGCGTAGCACACGCGCCAAGCATGCAGCTATGGGCCAGTCAGAAGGCACTTCCTGAAAGCTGTTTACCGCCAAGCTCCGAGAGGAGGGAAGGTCTCAGCGCCATCTTAGGGCAGACGTGCAGTGCTCCCGACATCTCCACCTGGCCTCATACCCTTCTCTATCACATTCCCAGGACAGAGAGAGCTTGGCTTTTAGAACCTACGACGTGACATGTGTCGTCCGCTGAGTCCTTGCGGCTGCCCTCCAGGTCAAGGGAGGCCTAGCGGTGGTGAGACTGGGGCACAGGGAGTCTGAGTACTTGCGCCTCGCCCGGGGGCAGAGCTGGCTCTTCATCGGTAGCTCTGAATCTTTGTTAAAGTGACAAGCTGAACTACTTCTCTTTTTAGAGTTGTTTTTATTTGAAAGGCAGAATTACAGAGAGAGGGTGAAATAGATGAAAGGAGGGATCTTCTATTCTCTGATTCATTCTCCCAAATGGCTACAGCAGCCTGGGCTGGGCCAGGTTGAAATTAGGAGCTGGGAGCTTCCTCTGGGTTTCCCACCTGGGTGCAGGTGCCCAAGCTCATGGGCCATTTTCCACTAATTTCCTAGCTTTCTTAGCAGGGAGCTAGATGAGAAGTGGAGCAATCTGGCCTAAAACCATCATTCATATGGGGTGCCAGCACTGCAGGCAAAGGGTTAGCTGGCTGAGCTACCACACCGGCCCTTTTCCTGTGCTTCTTTTGGTCACGGAGCCCAATTAATCACCCAGAGACATGTCAATATTAACAGCTTAGCAGCCTGGACCTTCCTTTTTTCCCTTCCTTACAATCATGGGTGAGGGCTGGCTGGAAGCTTCCTGTGAAAACAAGGATCAGTGGTCCTTTTTAGGTGAAAACTTTGGAAACACAGTATTTCCTCGAGAAAGCCTGCCTGAGTCAGGAACTTCTTCCAGGTCTCCCACATGGGTACAGGGGCCCAAGGGCTTGAGCCGTCCTCTGCTGCTTTCCCAGTCCATTAGCAGGGAGCTGGATAGAAAGTGGAGCAGCTGGGACCCGAACTGGTGCCCATATGGGAGGCTGGCGCATCGAGGGGAGGCTTAATCTACTACAGCCTTTTAAGCTCTATTTTAATGAAACATTCATCTCTCCCCACCCTTCACACACCCTCCTTTTGCAGCTCCCACCTCAGTTTGATTTCCAGAAACATGGCACTCTATTCTCCAAACCTAATTTCTGCAGAGAAAGCCAACCACAACTCCCACTCCCACGTGGAGAGCTTTGTGGGGTTCTTGGGATGAGGCCCATACCTGCTGCTACCTAAAATACCCCAGCCAGGGTGAGCAGCAAAGCAGAGTGAGAGTGATGTTCAAGGTGAGAGGGTGTGACTCAGGCAGGTTCAGGGCCTTGGCTGAAGCAAGACAGCCCTTGGCTTTATTATCTTGGAGTTTTGGAGCACAGTAGGAGAGAGAGAGAGAGAGAGAATGTGAGGAGGCTGCCTGGACTGGAGGTGCACGTCGACCAGCAGACCAGGCAGTGACGTGTGTGCCCGTGTGCATGTGCACTGTTCAGGGTAATGGGCTTGAGCATGGAGGAGCCCTGGGCTCTGTCTGCAAGACAACCATGTGGGCTGAGGTCAAGGCTGGGGGGCCTTAAGCCTGGTTCCCATGAGCTCTCTGGTCTGGGCGTGGGTGGAGAACATGCTCTTCCCCTGGCCTGACCCTGGCAGAAATTACTTAACATTCTCCTGTTCTGCCTGAGAGGCGGGCGGGTGTCTGGCATGGTGGTGAGCAGGCAGGCTCTGCAGCCTGCTGCGTGGGCCTCATCAGCCTGGACTGGGTCTCCCCACTCTACCTCCTCCTCCTCAGAGCAGTGGAAATGGCACCTTCCCTGCAGGCCTCATCTAGATGAAGGGCCTATGGGGGGAAATAATCAGTGATTTGCGTTTGCCAGCAGTTTGGAGACTCTTAGGAGGGAGCGCATGGTCTATTTGCAAGAAGAAAAAATAATAGGGAGTGAGCATGTAGCCTTGCGGCTAAGACGCTCACGTCCCACTCCGAAATGCCTGCGTTCCATGCCTGACTCTGACCCCTGAGCCCAGCTTCCTGCTCATGCAGACATGGGAAGCCTCAGTGGTAACTCAAGCCCTGGGGTGCCTGTCACCTTTGTGGGTGACCGGAATTGAATTCCCAGCTCCTGACTTTGGCCCGGCCCAAGGCTACAGCAGACAGTCAAGGGAATGAACAGCTAGCAGAGGAGAGCTTTGGCTCTCTGCCGCTGGAATAAGTGGATCTTAAAAAATGATGCTTACCAACTTTGTTTTTCTGGTGATCGAAGTTGGACATACATGCACGCTAACCACCTCAAGGTAATATTTTGCTTGTTACCTTCCTGTGTGTTCCCCTTTGCTTTTGGCTGTGTGTGCTGTGTGTGATAGAGTTTATGGGAGGTCTTTCTTGTAGTCTAAGTTCTTGAGCTTGGCCCCAACAAACCCAACCAGAATGGAGTCACTTGTGCTAAGTTCCACTTCACCAGAGCTGTTCACTTATCAGTTCTCGCCTTCAGAGGAATTGTGGGTAATCACAGGTAAATCCCCATGCAGGCCGATGTTATCTGGCATAAGGGGGTCCCCTCCTCCTCTATGTCTATAAAGAAATACATGTAAGAACCAGCCACCTTGTCTGTGTTTTTCCCACTCTATTGTGCCTCTCAGCTAAGCTCAAAAAAGCAACTTGCTTCTTCCCAGATTCTGCTGCTTCATGTGGTTGTGGATAGAAGCCAACAATTAAATTGTTAAAATGCAACTTGTGAGCAAAGTGTTGTGGTATAGCAGATAGTATCACTGCCAGAGACTCCTGACATCCATATAGTTACAAGTTCAACTCCTAGCTTCTGCACTTCTGACCCAGCTCCCTGCTAATGTTTCTGGGGGAGCAGCAAAAGGTGGCCCAAGTACTTGAGCTCCTGCTACTCATATCGGAGGTCTGGATGAAGCTCCTGGATCCTGGCCTAGGCCTGAGGCAGGCCTGGCTTTTATAGCCATTGGGGGAGCGAACCAGCAAGTGGTGACTTCTCTCTTTCTGAAATTGTTTCAAATACATAATGAATGCTTTTAAAGAATACAGACTGTTGAGATTTTGTGCTTTGGCAATTCGTGTGTGTGTGCGTATCTGTACACAGGATCGGACATGCATTTTAGGCATCATTTTTTTTTAAAGTCTTAGAATAGTGACTTCCCTGAATGTGGGTCCAAGAGTGAGTTTATTCATTAGCAAGTTGGCCTGCCTGGATGGTGAGACTTAGTTCTCTCAAGACCTGGGTGGAGAGCAGCTCTGTGGGCACCTGCCAGAGGGAAGAATGCTGGGACACATGCCCCTGATGGACACGGAATAAATCAGGGCACAGTGACACCCCCAACCTCTGGGCCCTCTTTCATGCCAGCTCGGTAGCAGTCCAGTGAAGCTCATCGGATGATGCGGTTATCTGGGGCTTGCTGAGCTTGGCTCTTGTAAGAGACGGGCCCATCTTTTCTTTTCTTTCTTTCTTTTTTTTTTTTTAAAGATTTATTATTATTGGAAAGCCGGATATACAGAGAGGAGGAGAGACAGAAAGGAAGATCTTCCATCCGATGTTTCACTCCCCAAGTGAGCCGCAACGGGCCGGTGCTATGCTGATCCGAAGCTGGGAACTAGGAACCTCTTCCAGGTCTCCCACGTGGGTGCAGGGTCCCAAAGCTTTGGGCCATCCTTGACTGCTTTCCAGGCCACAAGCAGGGAGCTGGATGGGAAGTGGAGCTGGGGGGGGGTGGATTAGAACTGGCGCCCATATGGGATTCCCGGGGCTTTCAAGGCAAGGACTTTAGCTGCTAGACCACGCCGCCGGGGCCCATCTTTTCTTACTCCAGGATCTGGGATCCTGTCAGCAGTACCTGACCGTGTACACTGGAAACTGGCACGTCCCCTAGCACACTGATTCCAGCACAATCTTTTTCAAAAGTAAGGACTGAAGAAGGGTCAAGAATCGCCCCCCTTCTCAAAAAAAAAAGGGAGCTACTCAGAAGCTCAGCTTGCTTGAGCCGTGGGGTCTGCCCACTATCTAGGGTTTGTTTTGTTTTGTTTTTTAAGATTTATGATATCCTGGTGTGTGCAAGGTGAGGATTTAGCCTCTGAGGCATCACGCCAATCCCCACATGCCGATTTTTATTCCTGATCCTTCCAACCCAAGCATCTCATGTGAGTGCGTGGTGAGTCCCATAGCCATGCTTGCTGAGAGATGGGGATGAGAAGGGACCTCTCCACCACCATGCGATGAGATAGCCTACCTGCTGTCCCACCCTGATCCTGCCATTTCACTGACTGCCTTTGCAGAGTCTAGGAGTCCGGTCTTATCTAGGCTCTTTCCTTCAGGCTATGTGGTTTTCTGACCTCCCCAATCAAGGGCTAACCAGGGTAGAAAGTTCTCGGCCTTTGCGGGCTATAAGAGGGGGTGAGAGGGAGTGTGCCTTGATGGGATCAGCAGCAGGCTGAATTGTCAAGCTCCTGGACTGCCCAGGCTGGGAAAACCCATCAAAATGCTAATGGCTCTGCGGCTTACCTCCTGTGGCCCTGCTCTGCATTTGAATGCATTTACCAGGGACTGGAGTGGGGAGGGGCTGCACCAGGTCGGGGTGAAGCTTTCCTAGGTCCTCCTGACACCCATGGGGTGTAAAGTGGGTGAGCCACTGCGGCTGCTGGGTCTTCCATTCTCAGCCTCCTCGCTAGCTGCCACTGACCGTTCACAATGGCTTTCCTAATACAGCATCTCTGAGAGGCAGCACGTCCCTGGACATGCATCCCCAGGTTTAAGCCTGCACATTGCTTCCAGTGGAGTTCAAGATCTGGAATGCGGTTCAGAGATGATTCGTTTTGGTCCAAGCCCAGCACTAAAAGACAGGGCTACTCTTCTCGAACTGTGTGCCTAGCCATTGGCTGCTCCTGTCTTATTGGAACCCAGATACCGTTGTTCAGGCAGCCTGGTGCCCTGATACCACTTGGGCTCCTCAGTGGTGGTGGTGGTAGGGGGGTTCAGTGGATGCTGCTGTTGGCTACCTGTGCCCGAGTGCAAGCTGGATGAACCCCGTGATGCTGGTGACTTTGTAGGCCCACCCCTAGATTCAGGTACCCCCACTGCCAGCTTAGCTCTGCAGCTGTAGATAATGCAGGTGCACTCTGTGCTGGGGGAGAATGGAGCCAGCCAGATGTGTGTGTGTGTGTGTGTGTGTGTGTGTGTGTGTGTGTGTGTGTGTGTGCATAGTGGGACCAGAGTGGGATTGGGATGTGGAATGGGCTTGGGGGTCAGAAGTGGGTTGAGATTGGGATGTGGAATGGGCTGGGGGGTCAGAGGTGGGGTGGGAAGCATCCCAGGCTCCACCTCCAGGGCTAAGTCCCTAAATCAATAGGGTGTCTGAGTTCCCTGGTCCCAAATGGCTCAGGTTCCGTGTTAGGCTCCAGCCTGGCAGGTCTAGGAGGGGTTTTTGCCTTGTGAGAATGAATGAGTTGTAGCAGATGTAGCTGATAAAATCCTCCTTTTTAAAAAAATGAGTTATTTATTTGAAAGACAGATGGAGAAAGAGATTGTCCATCCTGTGTTTAACTCCCCAAATTGCCACACAGCCAGCTGTGAGCTAGGCTGAAGCTAAGAGCCAGGTACTCCATCCTAGATTTCCATATGCGTGCAGAGCCCCTGTGTACCAGGACCATCCTCCTCCGATCTCCTAGGTCCCTTAACAAGGAGCTGCATTGGAAGCAGAGTAGCCAGGATTTGAACTGGGGTCTGATATGGGATTCTAGTGTTGGAAGCAGCTTAACCTTCTGTGCCAATGCACTGGCCCCTGGTGATAGAAGCTTTTATTGCTCCTTTCTCTAAGAACATGTGTAGCTATTAACAGATGCTGAGTCTCCTTCTCTCATTGCTGCATGCAGAGTGACTACTCCCCTGGTAGTGTGGAAGCAGTGAGTGGAACTGAAATGTAAAGTGAGCCCCCACCACCCCCACTCCCACCCTGAGCTGCTGTTGGTCCTACTGTGTTCCTGGTAAGAATAGCAGGGTCGCAGCTACAGGGTGGTGACCACTGGGCAGCCCGGGGCCACACAGGATTAGCAATGGGCTCTTGGCTGGTCCAACCCAGGAGGGTATGGAGAGACCCAGGTGCCTGCTGCAGAAGCATAGGGCAGATGGGTAGCAGGGGACCGGCCAGAATGGACTACCAGGGCTTGGGAACCAGCAGCTTCTGTAGAGAGTAGAGCTGGGACTTTCCCTCCCTCCTGGGCTGCTGCAACCTCCCCAAGCCACCAGGAGCCAACAGGCTCAGGTAGGGAGCCCTACCCTGGCTGGCGGTGCCCAGAGTCCCATGCCCTGGGCTGGATTGCATGGCAGGACCAGCTTGCACTCCTCCAACACACACAGGTGCCAGCTTCTGAAGGCGCTGGTTTCCACCTCTGCCTTGCCGAGACCCTGCAAGGTGCTGAGCTGGCTGATTGGTGTGCTCATCACGGGAACAGAGTTGTGGCTTGTGTCGGGGCTGCCTGGGTGGGCAGGAGCATGCATGGTGCAGCAGTTCACTCCAGGAGCTGCCTTGGACTCCGGGCCTTTCTCACCTCCCCGAACCACGCCAACCCCCTACTGTGACAACATAAAGCTGAACTTCAGGACTGACGGCAAGGACTCCAGGAGGCCACAGAGGGATGGGAGAGAGAAGCACACAGACAATATGAGGATGAATAAGGAAGAATGGAAGTGGACACAGAGAGATTGCTGGTAGGAGGTAGTCAGGAGAAGGCCGGTCATCTCCTTTCCTCTCTTGTTGCTTTGCTGCCTCTTCCAGGGAGCCTTCCCAGCTCTGCTCCTCCTCTGGAATCCTGATATCTCGAGATTCTAGGGCTGTAAGACTATGCTAGGGGCCTGGCGCCATAGCATAGTGGCTAAAGTCCTCGCCTTGCATGCCTGGGATCCCATAAGCACACCAGTTCATGTCCTGGCAGCCCTCCTGCCCCTCAAGCTCCCTGCTTGTAGCCTGGGAAAGCAGTTGAGGATGGCTCAAAGCCTTGGGGCTCTCTATCTGTGTGGGAGACCCAGAAGAAGTTCCTGGCTAATGATTTGGATTGGCTCAGCTCCAGCCTTTGCGGCTGCTTGAAGAATGAACCAGCAGATGCAAGATCTTTCTGTCTCTCCACTCTGTAAATATGACTTTCCAATAAAAATAAATCATTTTTTTTAAAAAAAAAATGCTACACCAGTGGTCTTCAGCATTATCTGGAAACTTTCTTTTTAAAATATTCAACAGCCCAGCTGTTGTGAATTAAGCATTGACGAGTATATGGGGTGTAGACCCCATCTGCTCTGAGTGTAGACAAAAGAGGAAAGGGGATCCAAGGAGTGCGACTTGGACTCATTGATCATGGCCACTGCCAGCCCCTCCTGTGGTTTTTGTTGGGGTCAAATCCACGTGACATTCACTTGCCCATCTCGGCCCCTGCTAGGTGTGTTCAGTGGGGCTTAAGTACATGTGGTCTCACCTTGGTCCATCTCCACAACTCCTCCTGACTTACACAGTGGGATGTTTTTCTCTGTTAACTCTCAGGGGTCCTTCTAGTGGGGACCAGGATTTGAGATGTGACTGCGCTGAGAAGAATTTGGGACATAGGAGATGCGAAGGCAAGATGAAGCAATACACACTTTATTGAATTTTTCTGGGGCAACTTATACCATTTTTTTTTTTTTTTGCAAAACTCTCAAGCTGGTAAAAGTTACAAGTTAACTAAAGAATAGCATACAAGCTGCTTCTGATGATAGACCACAAGGGATTAGGGGAACAATCACCAGACTGTATGAGCAAACATGAGTTACAGGAATCAACACCAGTAAACAAACAGATGTAACTAGAAAAGAAATCTAACAGAACTTCGTACTCAGATCCGTTCAGGCCACAATCACTAAAGGAGGAGGAAGAAGATAATGAAGACATTTCACACCTCCCCAGGCACCCTGTGTCAGCAAGGTGGTCTGAAATCTCAGTGGAAAGTCTGCCTACTGCTACACTCTCAGTCTGCTGAGAACGTCTGAGAGTTGGGGTCCTTTGGGCATCTGGTGGTCTGGTTCAGGGAGCAAAGCCCCACAATGAGCAAATCTGAACAGCGAACCTGTCTCTCCCACGCTCTCTGCCCATTCCCACTAACCACACCCTTATTTCTGAGTGATCGCAAACAAGTCCGCAAGTAGAATTTCATTGCTGTCTTCTTGGGACTGGTTTATTTTATGTAGCATGCAGTCCTCGGGATACATCCAGGTTGTAGCTGGGGCCAGGTATCCACGCCTTTTCAGAGCTGTGTAGTATTTCATTGCAAGTGATCTCCACATTTCTGGACCCATTCATTTGTTCATGATCTTTGTTTTGCTTCTGTGTTGAAGCTGTTGTGAATAAAGCCGTCAAGCAGTATGTGAAGCTCTTTGAGATGGAATGACTGCACCTTGTAACATCTGTGTTTAATGTTTTTGTGGCGGTAGCATGCCGTGTTCCATGGTGGCGTGTATGTGTTCCATCCCCACCAGCAGTGCCCCTGGGTGCCCATCTCTTGACATTCTCTTTGATGCTTGGTTCTTACTGTTTTGCTAAGAAGCATCCCAAGGGGGAGGGAGGTGGTGTGTCACTGGTGTTTTGATTTGTGTTTTTTCATTGATTGGTGGTTCTGACCAACTTTTCTTGCCCTCCTCTTGCCATTTATATAGCTTTTGGGAGGAAATGGCTTTGAATGCCTTTTGCCCACATATGAAGAGAATTTTTTAAAAAATGGTTTAATCTATTTAAGAGTCAGAGAGAAACAGAGATAGAGAGATCTTCCTCCCTCTGCTGGTTCACTCCCCAAATGCCTGCAACAGCTAGAGCTGGATCAGGTCAAAACCAGGAGCCAGGAACTTCATCCTGGTTTTGCATGTGAGTTGCAGGGACCCAAACACTTGACTCATCATAAGCTGCTTCTCACGATGCATTAGCCAGAAGTTGGATTGAAAGTAGAGCAGCTGGGCCCAGTGTGATAGCCTAGTGGCTAAAGTCCTCACCTTGTATGCTTGGGTTCCCATAAGGGCACCGGTTCATGACCTGGAAACCCTGCTTCCCATCTAGCTCCCTGCCTATGGCCTGGGAAAGCAATCGAGGACAGCCCAAAGTTTTGGAACCCTGCACCTGCATGGGAGACCTGGAAGAAGCTCCTAGTTCCTAGCTTTTGATTGGCTCAGCTCTGGCCATTGCAGCCAACTGGGGAGTGAATCATTGGAAGGAAGATCTTCCTCTCTGTCTTTCCTCCTCTCTGTATATATGACTTTCCAATACAAATAAATAAATCTTTTAAAAAAATAGAGCAACAGGACTGGAACCAGTACTCCCAATCAGCAGCTTAGCCCACTGCATCAGCAACCATCCTTGTGGTTTGTTCTTTTAATGTTGAGTTGTGGGAGTTTTCTCTATATTCTGGAAGCTAATCTCTTATTCAACATGGAATTTGCAAATATTTCCTTAATTCCAGAAGTTGTCATTTTATTCTGTTTATCTTTCAGGGTACAAAAGTTTTAAATTGTCATTTAAATATTTGTTCATTTGTTGCTTGAGCATTTGGTGTCATATCCAAGAAACCATTGGCAAATCCAATGTCAGATGGCTCTGGTTAGACTTGCATAGGCTGGAGAAAATTGTGCAAGTACATGAGCACTATCCATCTTCTGATAGCCTCGTTCTGCCTTCCCACCTTCATAAACCTCATCATGTTGCAGATCCCTTTGTGTGCTATCCATCCCTGCAGCCCACCATCCTCCATCTGCCCATCCAACTGTTCCTGCATCCATCCACTCATCAGATGCTTATAGCTGGTTCCTCTTTTCCACCGCTCAAGTTTTTTTTTTATATATAGCAGATTCATTCTCTATCCCTCTGTCCACTGTCCTAGGTGTTGCTCATCCATTAAAGTGTCATTTGTGAGTCAGGGACCCAGACCCCCTAAGGGAGCAAGATGCCATCCCTGTCACTAAGGACGTCATTGTGAGACTCCGGGGAGGAACAACTGGTCCCTTCTGTTGAACATCTGAGGAGGTTTCTCAGAGAGGATTATTGAAGGAAGGTTTTGAAGGATGAGCAGGAGTTTGCCAGATGGGGGAGGGGTGAAGCTCAAAATTGGGAAACCAGGAGAGTTTTCAAAGGAGAAAAGATCCAGGCGAGGCTGGGCTGAGCCTGAGCTGGGCTGAGCCTGAGTCCCACTGTGTCCAGTCTGACTGTGGGACTGGAAGCATCTGAAATTGGGCCTGGAAGGTGGCGGGGAACAGGGATCAAGTGTACAGGGGTGAGTGTGTGGGTCTAGGCAGGCCTGACAGCTGTCCAGGCATAGGGACACAGTGTTTCCCTTAGGTGAGTTCCTCTGGCAGCAGAGGAAGGGGTAGGTTGGAGGGTGCAGAAGCTAAGCAGCCTGGGGCCTGCTTGCAGCAAGTGCAGGGCAACAGTGAGGGTTTGAGGCAGAGGTGGCCCCGGAGAGGGAGGAGAGGGAGATGTGAGAGCAGAGCAGTTTTGGAGCTGAATGTCAAGGACACAGAGTGGTGCTTCTTGTGAAAATCCAGGAGACAGCACACTCAGGCTGTGTGTGCATTGCTGTGTGTTACAGTCCTGGCGTATATACCTCTGTGTGTTACAGTCCGGGTGTGCACTGCTGTGTGTGTGCTAAACTGCAAGATGCATTCAAAGTGGAGCTCACCGTGGACAGACACCGAAGTTTCTGAGCCTCGTCATGCCAGCAAGGTGGCTCTTGGGATTTTTTTCTTAGGGATTGAGAGCCGAGGCTTTAGTTTAAAACAAAGGAAAAGCTTTCTGCTTTTGAGGAGATCTTGCCAAATGTCTTGGCCAGTAGTTGTCACATTCCTTAGCCTTTGCCTTTACTATTTAAAACTTGTATTTTATTTATTTGAGAAATGAGAGAGCGAGAGAGCGAGAGAGAGAGAGAAAGAATGACCCACTAATCACTCCACAAATGCCTGCCTGGCCATGTTTGGGAGCCCAGCACTCAGTTCTCAGGCTCCACTGTGGTTGGAGCAGGGGCCCGCCTGTTTGGGCCTCGGCTCTCTGGTTCTCTAAGTGAGTATTAGCCAGAAACCAGAAATGGCGACGGAGCAAGCACTGGGATCCATGCCTTTCTATCTGGGAAGCAGCATCTTAGCTGCCATGCCAATGCCTACCTCCTCTCCCATTTAATAAGTCATTGCTAGAGTTCATAGCTTCCAAGGCACACTTCTTTGTCCAATTTTATTTCTTTGAAATCAACATGTCATCAGCACATGAATTGGTAGTGGTTTCTCTTTCTTGGGAGGACTGAACATGCTGGTCTGGTGCAGCTCCATGCAGATTTGCCTTCAGGGGCTGTGGCCACTGGTGTCCTGTTTCTGGGCTCCCTGCTGTGCTCTGTCCTTGTGTTTCCCAGTGGGCTGTTCACCTTGCTGCCTGCACCCGGACCCCCAGGCATGGGGTAAGGAAGTCACATGTTGGAGGTCACAGAGCAGCCAGAGCTGGATTTAACATTTCGACTTGTGCCACCTGCAAGCTTGGGGCGACTTGGCACAAAGCAGGAGCAGATCTGGGGCCTGGAGGGAGACAATGGGGAGAGGCATGGAGGAGCCAGAGCTGCTCTCTTCTCTTGGCCTTTCCTTACCAGCACCCAAGTGTATCGCAGGTCAAGGGCGACCACCATCCCTGGCTGGCTGCCTTCCCCGTGGTCTCCTCTGTCTTGACCCTCAGCACTTGGATTCTTTTCTCTCCCCTGAGGAAAGTTCTGGCTCTCACATCTGTAGCCACCTCCACCCCCAAGGAGGGGAGGGGCTGGAATGATATCTCTAAGGGAAAGAAATTCCAAGCCCAGCTGGCTTGTCTCACACTGTGTGGATTTGTGTGAATGGGATTTAGGATTAGCGCTCTGGGCAGGCTGCAGAGTCATAAAGCACTCTGCTTGGGCTGCCACCCAGGACTGGTGGACTGCTTCAGGCTCCACAGCTCAGAACCAGGGACCAGGGAATTTTGTTAGCGAGGGACTCTGCCCAGACCTCCAGATATGCTCAGTCCACAGCTCCTTCCCCTAGAGCGTAGCTGCGGCCTCTCATTTCCTCACTGGGTGACATTCACCGGGGCTGCATGCTGATGGGCGTGCTTGACATTAATATGTGTGTGCATCGTCCCCAGAGCCCAGAGAAGTTCATTATCAGTTCTGAGTCAGTCACTGCAGTTCCCAGCGCAGGCAGGCCCAAATTCCTCCGTGGTGGCCCCAGGCAGGGGGGCAGCCCGCATCTGCCTGAGCCCAGCCAACAACTTGTCCCCTTGTCCAGGGCATGCACGGTCTCCCAGGCCACACAAAGGTGACTGGAAAAGCCATTCTGTAGGCAGAGCCCCAACTTCAAATTGGCGGTGACTAAAAAAATAGTTGTCACATTTGCCCTGCCCTTTGAGCCAACGTTGTAGCATTCTGGGAGGGCATCTGACTTTTGATTCTTTTTCTGTTACCTGGGGATTCTGTCAAGGTGACTGGGGGAGGAGCAGAAAGGGCCGAACTCCTGGCCCCTTCAGGGTGGGGAGATGTAATTTTTGGCCATCAAAGACATTTCCCTTTTACCATTTCTCTCTTCTCAGAACCAGTCTTTAAAAGTGTCGATCTGCCCAGAGAATCTATCCTTGTTCAATGCCAATTCATTCTCTTTCTCACTTTCCAAGCCACTTGCAAGGATCTCTCTCAGCCCGAGGAACCTGGATAGGAGTTGATAGCACTCTAGCTGGTATAGCCGAGGATGGCGGTGTGATATTTGTATGAACACGGTCAATGTCATCTCGCAGCCTGTGTGGGAAGATGGCAAGTGCTTCTGGGATACTCCCCTCCTGCTCCGCGGAGGGCTTAGCTCTGGGTCTCTGGCCAGAGGGACCATGCCTGGTTCCTGCACTTGTCAGATGCAGGGAGGGCGGAGGGACCACAGAGTGTGGAAGCTACGCACACTGTGACATGGCTCCTGGAAGTCAGCTACCCCATGAACTTTTGCCTTCTATGAAACTCCTTCTCTGTTTTCTCTTTCAGAGTTTATCGTGAAGCCAGCAGCAGGAAGGGAGCGGCCAGAGACTCTTGGCCCCCTGTGGGTGGCCAGAGAAGGCACCTGCGGACAGAGGTATGACTGCGCATGATAGAGCAGCATCTGGGTCTATCCCAGCACCAGCGTCCCCTCTCCTCCCTGCTCTCCCTGCCCTGCAGCCCCACCCTTCTTCTGGGAGACAGGACTCCCAGCTTGAGCTGTAGGGCTGCAGGGCACGCAAGGGTGGCATCCCTTCCCTCCTGTCCTCCCCTGACTCACTTGCTTGCTATGGGGAAAAGGGGCCAAGAGCTGATCAGGAAATGAGGACCCATAAATGGAAGAGAATGAAGCCTGCAAGGGAAAGGACTCCCCACACCTCACCCCTACCTGACCTCAACCACCTGCACCTCCTTCTGCCTTCCTAGGGGGACTGTCACAGCTCCACCCCACCACCACTCCAGAACAGAATCCAAATCCCAGAGGAATGGAGCAGGTGATTGTACTTGGGCTGGAGTTGACCATGGAGAGGCCTTGAGCTGCCCATGGCCTTGGAGACTGGGCCAATTCCTGGACAAGGTCCATTTGCCCCCTGACCAGAGGCTGAGGCTACCAGGGAGGTTTCTCTCTTTGGATTTGGTTCTCTCCTCTGTGAAATCAGATAGGGCTTCTGTTTGTCAAGTTCAAGATCAAGGCTGAGGTGGAGTCAGTGATGGGGTGCAGGGGTGGGAAGTGGGGTGTGGAGAAGGAAGGGGCATGGAAGCTCCAGGAGCTCTGACGGGATAATGATGCAGGCTCTTGGGGGTGGGGTGGGGGTTCTGTCACACAGAGGAACCCAAGTTGGAGTCCCTGCTGCACACAGAATCCAACCAACCAAGGTGACCTTGGCCTCAGGTGGCAGCACAGCTAGGGGCACAACCTC
This sequence comes from Ochotona princeps, assembly GCF_030435755.1. NCBI lineage: Eukaryota > Metazoa > Chordata > Mammalia > Lagomorpha > Ochotonidae > Ochotona > Ochotona princeps. The sequence goes on along the minus strand of NC_080835.1, from coordinate 17,045,364 downwards.
CTGCCTGCGTTCCTTCAGTCCTCTAATGACGCTGTGGTCTCTGGCAGGGTGATCCCTTCCATTTCAGACAGGAGGAAACTGGGCCCCAGAGAAGTGGGGTGACTTACCTAAGCTCACACAGCCCTGAGTAGTGCCACCTGGTCCCAACGCCCTGCAGCTTTCAGGCCTTACGCTCCCCAGCCCAGTGACCCATCAACAAAATCGCCTTCTTGTACTTTTGCTTCCTGAAAAAGCCTACAAGTGGTTTGTCGCCTTGTTCTAGAATTTTCTCTCTCTCTCATTTTGCATGTTGAGCATTTCACGAAATCCTTGTGGGTCTCTGTGTTCTGATCTCTAAAATGGGAACAGTGTCCATTTTTGCTCCCCTACTGGTCTAGAGGGGGAGGTAAATTAAGACTGTATGAGCTACATATCCCAGGCTGTGTTATGTTCCCTGCCTTCCACCTTCATCTTCCCCCTCTAACCTAGGGTCTGTGGTCACTCGGGTACTCGGCCATGCAGACTGATGGGTGCTGTTTCACCTGCCCGACATGTGTCTTTCGCGCCTGGCCCCAGGCCCGGAGCTGGACAACTGTGTGTCAGCCCCATGCTTGATTCTTTATTGTCAGCTTCTCGCAGTGCACTGCTGGCCACCAGGGCTATTCAAAAGCAAGGGCCAGGCCAAGGCCTGCATGGAGAGCTGTGGGGAGGAGTGGCAAGACCCAGGAACTGCTCTGCTCCCTGCTCCCTAGCAGCAGCATGTCCGTGCCCTGAAGCTGCCCTAGTCCTGCCAGCTGCCCAGGGTGATCATCTTCATGGCAGACTCCTGCCGGCAGCTGCCCTGTTCACCAGAGGAAGTAGTTGCGGATGGCCAAGCCCGGGTCCTTCCTGGGTGTCCTGGTCAGGCAAGCGTCAGGTTCACAGGGCTGACTTTTCTCCCAGGGCCTGGATTTCCATCGGGTGTGCCTGGGGCCTCTGGTGCAGGAGAGAAAACGGCTCTGTAAGTACTGCGGGGGCAACATCGGATAGGGGCGGAGGGGCTGATCTTCCTGCTTTGCCTGCAGGAGGGAGCCCAGGCCAGCTGCTCAGCCTGGCTTCAGGAAACAGAACCATGCTACAGAGTCATGGGGTGAAGTAGGAAGTGCTAGGCACAGTCCTAGGCACAGAGGTGCATGCGCTTGTCCTGGGGACACATTGGTGGCGCTCTCCAGCTAAGTGGGTGAAGGCTGCATTCCAACTCTGCCCTCTGGTAGCATTGTTAGACTTGGGAGAATGTAAGATTGGACAACCCCACAGCCTTAGTTTTGCCGTCTGTAAAATGGGCAAGCAGCATGTACCATCCTTGGTTTTTGGGAGGGCTCAGGAGCTGCCAGGTGTCCCCTTTTGCAATTTGGTGGCCCCCCTAAGGTGACCTTGAAGAGGCTGGTGCACTGGGGATTACAGAGTCTGCTGGCCGGGTGTTTGTGGCCAAGCTGCAGGGTTTCCCCGGCAACACATGCCTCTGACAGCATGCAATCTAAAAACAGGCTAAGAGAGGGGCCTGGGTTGTGTTAGCTTCCTGAACTGACATCCCAGGGCTTGGGGCCACCTCGGGTGAGTGAGCGCCTCTTTCCAAGCCTCTGCCCTGCAAGTGCGTCATTGCCTTCTACCTTTGCTGGGCCTACTCTGCAGGTCATGGTCAGTCTCAGCATACCTGGGAGGCCAGCACTTGTCGGCTGTTTGTGGGTGGGGCCTCCTGGGGTGCAAAGACTTCCAGGCTTCAAGTTTAAAGAGAGGCGGGTGAGAAGCCAGGAACTTGGAGCTTCATCTGGGGCTCCTATGTTGGTACAGGTGCCAAAGCACTTGGGCCATCCTCTAATGCCTTCCCAGGAACATTACCAGGGAGCTGAGATCAGAAGTGGTGCAGCCAAGACTCAAGCCAGTGGCCATATGGATGCTGGCACCACAGACAGAGGTTTAGCTTACTATGCCATGGTACCCACCCCTGTGGGCTATGTTTGACATTTTGGAGAGCATTCCAATGTACAAACAAGGCTGAACAGTACTGATTTGTAGAGGAAGATGAGGTATAATTAGGGAGGCAATGTCTGTGAAACTTCCAGAATGAGCCAGGGTGGTGCAGGTAACAGCAGATATGGTCTGGAAGCAAAGCTACCGCCATGGGGTAGAGAGGTAAAATGGAATCGGGAAATTGTAAGAGAGATTTCTGCTGAAGACACTTAAAGGCCGCTGAACAGGTGGTGACATTCCCACCCCGGGCTCCCCCCCAGGCAGTTGTCAGTTGCACTTGTCCTCGCCACCTGTAGGACCTGCTGCCTGGGTCTGCAGCCTCTTGTGCTGAGCTGAAACCTCTCTTCTTCTATCCTCCATCCGCTTGTCCCAAATCTGTCTCTGGAGCCACAGAGCAGGAATGTCTGCTGCTCTGGTTGAGTCTGATTGAGTCAGGTGTCCCCACCTGACACCTTCCAGATGGATGTCATAGCCATTGTCATGCAAAGACTATCCTTCAGTTCCAACATGTGGGGCTGCAGCCATGAACTTGAGCACTGGAATGGGCAGCTTAGTCCCTTACTCTATGCCTGAGGCACAGGTGAAAGCGGACAGGAAAACAGACCTCAGCATCCTTGGCCCTGGCCACCATGCATCTCTTTAGAATGTCCCTAATTTTGCCTTTTCTTGGAGTTGGTGATGGACATTTGGGTTGCTTCTACAGAGGAGCGGTTGTGAATCAAGCTGCTAGGCTCCAGGATTTGCGTGTATTCACCCTAGTTCACTTACCCATTCAACTACTGAAGGCTATCTTGTTGCTTCCAGATTGGGCCAATTATGAACAAAGCTGCCATAAGCATCTGTGTGCAACTTTCTTTGTGTGCATAAGCTTTCAACTCATTTGCGTCAATACCAAGGTGCGTGATAGGATGGCTCATATGGGAAGAGGGTGTTTAGTTTTGTGACAAACTGCCAAGTCGTCTCCCAAAGTGGCTGCACCATTTTGTGTGGCCAACAGCCACGAAGGAGAGTCCCTGCATTTGAGGTTGTCATTGTGTTGGATTTGGGCCATTCTCGTGGCGGTGGCGTCTCGTTTTAATCTGCGATTGCCTAAGGACATATGGCGTTGAACATCTTTTCATTGCTTATATACCAGCTAGATATCTTCTCTGACGAGGTTATCTGCTCAGGACTTGCACCGTGTTTTAATTGGGTCATCTGTTTTCTTACTGTGGGATGTTGTGTGCTCCCTATTTATTTTCAGTAGCAGTCCTTTATCAGATACGTCCCAGTCTGTGGCTTGAATTAACTTCTCTTACCATTGTCTTTCACAGAATCCAAGTTTTTAATTTTTTCTGAAATCCAATTTATCCCCTATTTCTTTTCTGCATCATTCTTTTGATTTTGTTTTGATGTATTTCATTGCAACACACAAAGTCATTTAGATTTTCTTTTACATAGTCCGGAGTTTTGTAGTTCTGAAGTTGGTATGTAGACGTGTGACCCATTTGCAGCTGAGTTGGGGGCAGGATGTGTGTTATATGTGTAGGTTATTACGGCTCCAAGTTTTTTTGCATGGTGATGTCCGGCTGTCAACCCTCTTTTCGCCATTGTGCTGCCTTTACTCCTTTGTCGCACATTAGTTGACTGGGTTTATGAGGCTCTGTTTCTGCGTTCTCTATCCTGTTCCATGTCTTTGTCTGTACTTTTGCTAGGACTACATGGTCTTGATTGCTGCAGCTTTAGTGTGTCTTCTTGCTAGTATTATTTTATTAATCTAAAGAGAACAGATTTTAGGCCCAGTGCGATAGCATAGTGGTTAAGGTCTTTGCCTTGATTGAGCTGGGATCCCATTTGGGTGCCGGTTCTAATCCCCCGGCAGCTCCACTTCCCATCCAGCTCCCTGTTTGTGGCCTGGGAAAGTAGTTGAGAATGGCCCAAGGCCTTGGGACCCTGCACCCATGAGGGAGACCTGGAAGAGGTTCCTGGCTCCTGGCTTTGGATCGGCGCAGCACCGGCCGTTGCGGCCACTTGGGGAGTGAATCATCGGACGGAAGATCTTCCTCTCTGTCTCTCCTCCTCTCTGTACATCTGCCTTTCCAATAAAGATAAATAAACCTTTAAAAAAGAGAGAGAACAGATTTTATGCATTCCACAGAAGACAACCACTTTCCTTTCTTCCTCCCCCCGTCCTCTTCCCTTCTTCTCTCTTCATAAGTTTTTGCAAAGGCATAACTTCAATCTTTACTGTATTCACAGGTTTAATTCACCACTAACCATAACATTCAACAAATGGAAAATAGGAAGACTATAATTCTATAAGATATACAAGCAAGGGCTAAAAGGGATAATCATCCATATCCCAAAATATTGTTCATTCCTATACAATTTCTATATTCTGTATTGAGTACAACATATCCAGATAACATGCACCTTTGAGACTTAGTTTACAAAGCATAATAGTTTCCAGTTGCATTGATTTTGTTGCAAAAGACAGAATTTTGCTCTCTTTCTCTGAGTAGTATCCCATAGTGTAGATATCACATTTTCTCTATCCATTCATCAGTTGATGGATATCTGGGTTGATTCCATATCTTAGCTACTGTGACTTGAGTGCAATAACCGTGGGGGTAAAAGAACTCTTTCATATGCTGGTAAATTTCCAGGATTGGAATGGCTGGCTCATACGGTAAATCTATTTTCAAATCTCTGAGGAATCTCCACACTGTCTTCTATAAGGATTGTGCGAGTTTACATTCCCACCAACGATGTGTTAGGGTACTTTTTTCCGCATATCCTCATCAACATGTATTGTTTTTGGATTTCTGTATGATAGTCATTCTAATTGGGGTGAGAGGAAACCTCACTGTGGTTTTTATTTGCGTTTCACTGATTTCTATACATCCTGAATGTTTTTTTCACATTTCTATTGTCCATTTGTATTTCATCCTTTGAGGAACATGCCTGTTCGTGCCCTTTGTCCATTTCTTTTTTTAAAAATTTTATTTCTGTTTATTGGAAAGGCAGATTTATAGAGAAGGAAACACAGAGACAAAGGTCTTTCACTTGCTGGTTCACTCCCCAAGTGGCTACAACTGCCGGAGCTGAGCTGATCTGAAGCCAGGAGCCAGGACCTTCTTCCGGGTCTCCCACGCAGGTGCAGGGTCCCAGAGCTTTGGGCCATCCTCTACTGCTTTCCTAAGCCACAATCAGGGATCTGGATGGGAGATGGAGCTGCCAGGACATGAACTGGTGCCCCTATGGGATCCTAGCAGTTGCAAGGTGAGGATTTAGCCACTAGGCTATCACACTGTGATCCTTTGCCCATTTGTTAATTGAATTGTTTTGTTGTCATTGAGTTTCTTGAGCTCATTATGGACCTTCAGTCAGTTGCATAGTTCGCAAATATTTTCTTTCATTCTGTCAGTTGCCTCTTCACTTTGTTGAATGTTTGCTTTTCTGTGCACAAAGCTTCTTAGCTTGATGTCATCTCATTTGTCTATTCTTTTGGCTTTTATTGCCTGTGCTTGTAGGTGTTTTTCCCAAGAAGATTTTGCCTATGCCAATGAGCTTCCCTTATGTTTTCCTTTAGTAATTTGGTGGTATCACGTGGTATAATTAGATGATTGGTCTGTTTTGAGTTGATTTTTTTGTATAGGGTGTAAGGTAGGGATCTTGTTTCACGTTTCTGCACGCATGGATTCAATTTTCCCACATTATTTGCTGAAGAGTCTTTTCTTCAGGGACTGATTTCAGCTCAGTTTTAGAAGACCCATTGGTTGTAGCTATGTTAATTAATTCTCTGGATTTATATTCTGTTCCATTGATCTACATGTCTATTTTTGTGCAATATCCGGCTGTTTTGATTGCAACTTTCCTGTAGTATGTCTTGAAACTTCCCTGTAACATGTCTTGAAATCTGGTATTGTGATGCTTCTGGCTTTTTTTGTTTAAGATTGCTTTAGCTATTCAGATTCTCTTGTGTTTGTATGAATTTTAGCATTATTTTTTTCTTATCTGCGAAGAATGTGTGGGTATTTTTACTGGAATTGCATTGAATGTATAAATTACCTTGAGTAGCTTGGACATTTTGATATTCTTCCAAATCTATGGACATGAAAGGTTCTTGTATTTTTGTTGTTTTTTTTTCTTTAGCATTTTGTAATTTTCATTGTAGAGATATTTCACATCCTTGGTTAAATTTACTCCGAGGCTTTTTGTAGCTTTTTATAGCTATTGTGAATGGGAATGATCTTGTAAGTTCTTTCTTTGTCTATACAAAGGCTATTGATTTTTGTATGTTAATTTTATAACCTGCAACTTTACCAGACTCTTTTGTAAGTGCCAATAGTCTCTTAGTGGAAACATTTGATTCCCCTGTATATAGGATTGCACTATCTGGAAACAGGCATAATTTGCCCTCCTCTTTTTCAATTTGTATCTTTTTGACTTACTATTCCTGACTAATGCTGGCTAGCACTTACAGATTTGTATTTAATAGCAATGGTGAACGTAGGCAACTTTGGCCCAAATCTTAGTGGAAATGCTTTCAGCTTTTCCCTATTCAACATGATGCCGATCGTGGCTTTGTCATATATTACTTTGATTGCGTTGAGGAATATTTCTTTTACCTCTAACTTGCTTAAGGTTTTTATTATGAAAGAACATTGTATTTTATCAAATGTTATATCTACATCTATGGAGATAACCATATGTTTTTTATTCTTCCATTTGTTGGTGAGGATTATTACATATATGTTCATCAGGGATATTGGTCTATAGTTTACTTTCTTTGTTGTATCTTTTTCTGGTTTTGGAATTAAGGTGTTGCTGGCCTCAGAGAAGGTTTTAGAAAGGATTGTCCCTTTTCTATTGTTTTGAGTGGCTTGAGAAGAGCTGGAATTAGTTCTTTAAAGGTTTGATAGAAGTGAAGCCATCGGTCTTGGGCTTTTGTTTCTCGGGAGAGTCTTTATTACTGGTTCAATCTCCATCCTGGTTATTGGTTTATCTAGGCTTTCTATGTCTTCATGACTCAGTTTTGGCAGGTTGTTTGTGCGTCCAGACATCTATCCATTTCTTCTACATCTTAGAGTTAGTCTTACAATCTGGGAGTGTCTGTCCTTAGCTGTTCTTCAGTATTATGTTGGTTCCTCTGGCCTCTCCATGTAACTTTTAGAACAGTTGGTTGGCATCCACCAAAACAAACAAATAAACACACTTGTGGGACATTGCTTGAGTTGTGTTCCATCTATAAACGAGGTGGGGCATGTCAAGCCTCACTCCTCATTTATTTTGTCCCTGCATATATCTAATGGGGTTCATACCTACCTATGTCATGTGTTCAGGTGCTAGTAGCAATGGCTCTGAGTGAGAACTTTTCCTTGGAGATTTGTTTATTTAAAAGGCAGGATGTCTGAGAGCAAGACAGGGAGAGAGAGATCTTTATCTGTGGGTTACTCGCCAAAGGCCCACAGCAAACAAGCCTGAGCCAGGGTGGGTCAGGAGCTGAGAGTCCCATCCTGCTCTCCCATGTGGGTTATAGGAACCTGAACATTAGGACAATCTTCAGCTGCCTCCCAGGCACGTTGGCAGAAACCTGGGGGGGTCAGGAGTGTGGAGTAGCTGGAAATCCAATTGGTGTTGAGACATGGAATGTGAGCATTCCAAGAGCTGGCCTAACCCCATGTTAGGCCCAACAATGCCTGCCTCAGCTTGTGTTTTTAATTTCGAATATCACTTGGTCTTTATTGTTTTATATCGAGGTGTTTGACTTGTGTTTATTTACCTTGTATCCTACAGCCTTGCTATAATTGCTTATTTGTCCCAGGATTTTTTTCCCTTTCTTTCAGCTTTTTTTTACATAATCTTATCATTTGCAAACATAACGAGTTTTACTTTCTCAACTTCTGTGTGTCTTTTATTTCCTTTTCTTGTCTTGGCGTGTTAGTGGAGACTAGAACAGTGTTGCGAAGGGGCAATGTTGGGAGATAGCCTTGCCTTCTTGATCTTGGCAGGAAAGCCTCAGTCTATTACCATTAAGTGTGATATTTTTAGATGTCTCTATTAAGATAATTAAGTTTTCTATTTTCACTTTGAGGAGACTTTTTTTTATCAGAAATGGGTGCTGATAGGGCATGTGTTGTGGTGCAGTGGGTTAAGCTACTTCTTGGAACACTGGCATTCCACATCAAGGGCCAATTCAAGTCCTAGCTACTCTTCTTCCAATCCAGTTCCTTCCTAATGTCCCTGGAAAGCAGCAAGTGATGACCCAAGTATTTGAGTCCATGCACTCTTGTGGGAGACCCATGAAGCTTCTGGCTCCTGGCTTCAGCCTGCCCAGACACAAGCCTGCCCAGATAGTTATGACCATTTGAATAGTGAACACATGAATGGAACATCTCTCTCTGCCCCCTCTGCCACTCTACATTTCGAATAAATAAACAAGTCTCATAAAAAGGAATGGGTGTTGGATTTTTTCAAATGCTTCTTTCTATATCCATAGATACTATCATGTGATTTTTCTGTTTTAGCTGGTTAATGTGATGGGTTACAGTAATTGATATTTGAGCATTGACCCACCCTTGTCTAACTGGGATAAATCCCACTTGGCCGTAACATATAGTTCTTTTTCTAAATTGTTAGATTTCATTTGCTGGTATTTGTTGATTATGTTTATATATTGATCTGTAGTTTTTGTCGTCTTATGACTTTGAGTTTGACATTAGCATAATACTAGCTTCGTAGAATGGGTTGGGAAGCCTTTTCTCTGCTTCTGCTGTTGGACAAGACGGCTGAGAAAGGCAAATTTCTTCTTTCAGTGTTTGGTAGAATCCACCAGTGTGTCTATCTGGGGCTGCTGCTTTCTGTTTGGAGATATTTTTGATGTCATTGATTCGAGTTCCTCCTTAGAGCCAGTCCTCTCCAGTGTATTGGGGTCCTCGTGTGAGTGTGGCCACTTAGATCTTCCAAGGAATTGGTCTGTTTGCGCTTCATTATCAAAGCCTTCAATCCTTGTCATGCTTTCACCAAGAGGAGCACTCCTGGGCCGTCACCTTTACATGACCTTATGTTTGACTCTGGAGTTTCAGCACCTGAGTTTTAGAAGGGTACAGGTGCCACACTCTGCCTGTTTCTCCTCTTGAGGCCCTTAGCTGGTGGGATGAAGACCACTCGCATGAGGAAGAGTGATCTGCTCTCCCCATGCAACTTTTGGAGTTATCAGTGTCATCCATAAACACCCTCAGGGCACCCAGAGTGGTGTTGAACTCAAAGCCGGGCAACCCAAGGAGCCAGTCATGTTGATGCCTTGTCGGTCCTTGCTGTGGAGTGTCTGACGCCTGGGACAGGCAATTTGTCTGTGCTCAGGTTTTCTGTACAACAAGGTAATAGGCAGTGACAATGAGGCCATATGGCAGCTTTCAATGTAGCCAGAAGGAATTTAGGGACTCTCATAAATGCACTGGGAAGTGTCCATCACCAGCCAGAAGAGGAAAATGACCCAAGAACATGTTTTAATTACAATATTGGGAGAGAGACCTTCCATCCTCTGGTTTACTCCCCAAAAGGACTACAACAGCCAGAGCTGGGGAAATTCAAAACAGGAGCCAGGAGCCTCTTCCTGGTCTCCCACGTAGGTGGTAGGGGCCAGGGATTTGAGCCATCCCAGGGTACACATCAACAGGAAGCTGGGATTGAAGGCAGAGCTGACCCTGGAACCCAGGAATTGCCATGAGGGATGTCAAGAGGCTTGTTGTTAGAAGGTAGGGGATGACAGGTGAACAGAAGGAGGAAATGGCTTGTGGCTGAGTCCCGCCATGTGCCCAGGTGGTTTCTAGGTGTCTGAAGAGGCAGGACAGAGCCCAGCACAGGTGGGCATGGGCCTGTAGCTCTAATGGATGCCATCTGTGTACCCAAGCCTTGTCTTGGACCCATAAGGCTGCCTCCTCTGGTGGCCGTTTAGCCTGGTTGCTGGGACCCCACACCCAGCCTGGGGAGCTCTCCGTCTGTCCCTTCTGCTTCCTCTCTCTTTTTCCTGTTTAGCCGTGCTGTCTGCAGGAGCAGCTGTATTAATGAAAAAAAAAAATCTCATAAATACTTGGAGATAAGGATCCAGGGTTATTTTTTAGTGTGTGTATGTCTGCCCAGACTCCCCAGAGGGTCTTTTCAGTAGTAAAGTCCCCTCTTGGGACCTGAGGTTTTGCTCCTGAACTTCAAAGACGGGCTCCTTAGGAACGCTGCATCTGTTTAAACTGAAGTTGAACTACGAGGTGGGCATATCCTGTGGGAGAGGGAGGAGGCTGAGGGTGAGGCTGTGGAATCTGCTTTCTGTCTCTGGGGCCAATTCTCCAGTCATGTTCCTGAATGTCCTGTAGTTACATGGGGGGCAGGGAATTGTTGGAGGGGTGGGAGTGGGGGAGCTCAGACCACAGGCCTTGGGTTACGTGTGTGGTTATCTTCAGACAGATATTTGGAAAACACAAGGGAAAGATATCGTTCTGCTCCCTTGCCTGCCCTCGGTTTCCTGCTTTTGTTCACACCCAGGCCCCGGGTGCCACACAGTTGTCACCAGAAAAATCGCTCAGTGTGGCTTCCTGCTTTACTTTGAGCCCCATCCCTGGCTGCCTGACAGCACGTGGGGTTCCTTCCTAGCCATCACAGGCCCACACAAGGGCTCTTGCCATGGAACATGCCGCCTGCTCCCCAGTGCCCAGTCACCTGCTGGCCTCCTGGGAGCAGTGGCTGGGTCCAGCAACCACAATTGTAAGTGTCTGGTTACATTTGAACTCTGGGGTTAGACATGAGGGCTGGCAGTTAAGACACCCCTCCCCACCCCCAGGTGGACTTGAGGCTCTAGTACCTGCTCAGGCAGACCCTGGAAGGCAGCAGTGATAGATCCGTGCTCTGGTCCCTGCCACACACTCGCAGGCGTGGATTGAATTCTTTAGCTTCCGCCCCCAAGCCATGGCAGGCATTTGGGCAACTCTGTATGTGTCTGTCTCTGCCTCTCTCTCTGCCTCTCTATTGAATAGAAAAAAATTATAAGTTCCATTTCTTTTAACTGGGCCAGCGTTGGTACCAGTTGAGCCTATAGGCATCAGTTCCAACTGCTCTACTTCTGATCCAGCTCCCTGCTAATGCACCTGGAAAAAAAACAGCAGAAGATGGCTTAGGTCCTTGGGACCCTGCACCCATAAGGAAGCTCTAGAAGCTTCTGGCTCCTGGCCTGTGGCTTTGGCTTGGTCCAAACCCTGCTGTTGCTGCTATTCGGGGAGTAGAGCAGTGAATGGAAGACTGCTCTCTGTCCTCTTCTTTCTATAACTCTGCCTTTCAGGAAAAAAAAATTAAAAAAAAATTTTTGAACTTTATAGAAATAGTGAGTATATTGTACAATTTTAGTCCTTGCATTATTTTCTCCCTGTACTATGTGAAACATACATGACAATGCTGTTTGTTGTCTACCTGAAAATTAACCTTCCCCAGACCGTAGCTGCTTTGTGTGGCAGCTTGTGTCTGGTGTGTCTTTTGGCATGCGTGTAGTCCATGCTGCTTAATGTGACAATGGAGACAGCCCTCTGGCTGGTAGGCTTTGCTTCCCCATTTCATGGGGACACTCTCTAGTCTCCTACATGCCTCCTCCCTTGCCTGTCAGCCCCTGCTCATCATCCCTGGGGTCCCTGCCAGACACACCCCAGCTGGGAGCCACCCATCGCTACAGATGTTGGCTGCCTGCATGAGGGCAGGAGGTGGGAGGGGCAGGCCCTGGCTGTCTTCTCAAGCAACCTTGGTAAGCAGTGTCCCGCGTTGGAGGGAGCCAGGGTTGCAAAGCCTTGGTCCAGGGCTATCCACCCATAGTAATGGATGATTTCTTTCTGGCCATCCGTGGATTCGTGTTTTGCTTTTTTTTAGGCAGCTTCAGGGTGATAAAAAAGCTCAAGCTAAGTGGCAGACAGTGAAAATAACAAAGCAAGTGATGGAAAGTTGGGAAGGTACGGTGTGGCCTGGTGGCTAAATGGATTTTCTGTTTAACCGAGGGTTAAGTAGAAAACGTGTTTTGACGCAAGTGCTGCTGTTGGCAGTGCTTCTCCGGTGTATTAGCTGGCGCCCTGGTTTTCCTAAGTGCACCGTAATGACCATAATTGAACGTCTGCTGGCAGAGGCTCCCGCGGGCCATCGGGGCATGCTGTTGGAAATGTCAATCTTCTCTGAGCTTGCAGAGCCTGCAGTACATGGGCATGCTGGGGCCCTCCATGTTCTCAGTCGTCTCCTTCTGTCTCCCCTGCTACCCTGGGCTGGGGCTAAGGAAGGGAAGCAGCCAGCCCACTGTGTGGATGTAGACATTGAGGCCCACCTGGAAAAGGGCTTGCCGAGTCCCTCCCAGCTGGTGGAGGAGCTGGACCCAGTGTTGACAGAAGTTGGCTCAGATGTAACTCCTGGCTTGCTGGCTTGCAGGAGACCATGCAGCTACATGAGCCTTGGTTGCTTTGTGCATTGAATGTGATGGCCCCTCCCAGGCAGTAGTGTTTTATATAGTCAAAGAGAAGACGGCAGCTTACCTGAAAACAATTGGTTAGACCTACCCCTGGAGCCCTTCTTCCAGCTTCTTTCTGCTTTGCCTGTCTTCTGCTCCAGCGCAGGTGGCTTTGCACACAGGTATTGAGGCCAAAATGTCTGGGGTTAGATCCTGACTCCACCACCCTGTCTCTCTATGTGCCTAGAGCCTTGGGCTCGGTGTACCATCCATAAAGTGGGTGGCTTAACAGTCATTGTGTCCTAGGGCTGCTGCGAGAGTTCAGGGAAAGGAACATTGAGTCAGGGCTCGTGCTAGGTCAGGGTTTGCCCTATGGTTCTAAGACTTGGTTAAGAAAGTTCAGACTCACCAAGCTTCTGGATTGGGTTCCTATTTTTTTTCTTCTTTTTTTAAGATTTATTTTTATTTGAAAGGTAGAGGTACAGAAGGGCGGGGGGAGAGATTTTCTATCCACTGGTTCACTCCTCAAAAAGCCACAACAGCCCGAGCTGGGCCAGTCCGAAGCCAGGAGCCTGGAGCTTCTTCCAGATCTCCAACTTGGGTATGGGGATCCAAGCTCTTGGGCCACCTTCTGTTTGTTTCCCAAACCATTAGCAGGGAGCTAAATTGAAAATGGAACAGCTGGACTAGAACCAGCAACCCTATGGGATGCCAATATTGTAGGTGGAGGCTTAATTTATTGCACCATGGTGCCAGCCCCTGGATTTACATTCAGAGCATTTTACTCTTCTTCCTTTGTTTTTAAAATGTGATTTATTTTATTAATTTGAAAGGCAAAGTTATATATATATATATATATATATATATATATATATATGTTATATATATATATAATAGATATCTTTCATCTTCTGTTTCACTCCCCAGATACCCTCCACAGCTGGCTCTGGGCTAGATTGAAGCCAGGGGTTGGTCCCCAGCTCCATCCTGGTTTCTCACCTGGGTGATAGAGACCCAAGTACTCGAGCCACCATCTGCTATCTTCCCAGGCTCCTTAACAGGGAGCTGGATTGGCCCTGGAGACCAATGTGGGCTATGCATCTTTCAAACAGCATCTTAGGTTCCCACTATACCACAGGACCCACCTCTCTTCTGAACATTTGAACAGAGCTGGACTCTGGGCCTGAATGTCCTGTTGTGTCCCAGGATATACATGGACAGGCCGGTGGAGAGAAACCACACCCTGCGCCCCCTCCCCTCCCCTACCCACAAGCTACCCCGGCCCACGCGGAGCCAGCAGCCCACAGCTGTCTGGCTGCTGTTACCTTCTCTCCAGGCACTCCCCGGGCCCTGGATGACAATCTGCCCTGGCCCAGGCAGGAGTAGCTTCTCTGGGCACTTCTGTACCTGCCCTATCACTCAGAAGCATGCCTCCCTAACACTTCCAGAGGTGTTTGTGTTTCCAAAGGGGTGTGTGTGTGTCTCTGCGTGCTGGGGCAAGGCTCCAGGTGTGGCCTCTGGGCTACTGGCTTAGCCACTCGCCATGTCTTGCCTACACACCATCTCCTCCTGCTGTCCAGCTGTGGCCACCCCTTGGGACTCCCTGGGGGCTTGGGAGTGGGGTGCAGCTCAGCACAGAGCCATGTCTTGCAGCCCATGCTGAGGCATCAGGTGGTTTATTTCTGTGTTTCTCTTGACTGGGAAGGTTGTGAGAAATCATGAATTTTGTGAATATTTACAGTCAAATTACTACAGGGAGGAAATGAATTTGTTCTCTGCCTTCTGCCACTGCTCTCACATCCCACTGTGCTTCCTAAAGCCTCCCCCATCCCCTAGCACTCCAGGGCACCACTTGCCACCTTCATGCCAGCCCTAAAAGAGGCAACTTTTATCCACTGTGCATTTATTAAGCACCTACTATGTGCCAAACCCTACCTCCAGGGTTGGGTGCTATTGACATGAGCACCATGTGTGTGATGGCTTCTGTTTGCAGGACTCTGGGAGAGGGCTTGCTTGGCAAAGGGGATCACTCTTGCCCAAAACCATGGAGGGTTTTTTCACTCAGCAGAAAGGGCACCTAGGGAAGGGCACTGAGCAAATCCTTAGAGGGTGAATGGATGGCACACTCATTGGCCCCAGCATCCTTGAATAAACAAGCCAGACAGGCATTACCAATTTATCCCAGGCGGTGCGGCAGAAGGCAGGTAGGGTCCTTAAGGTAGCCTCAGCATAGGCTTTGTGGTGAGGAAATAAATGGCTGCATACCCACTCACACACCTGAACACACTTTCCTCTTCGCCTGTACATATGTGCATAGACGTGAACCTGCACACACCACATACAGCTCCTTAGTATTCACACCTACCCACACACCTGTGCAATCCTATACACATGTCTATACACGGCCATTTATATAGACATGCCCAACCATCCACATGCCTGTGTAGGCCTACATGCACAATGCACACATTACCTCCACTTCACTGGGTACCCACATGCCTATGTACACCTGGGCATGCATCTGTCATACTCAGCCACTCGCCTGTACATACATCCTCACTGCCACATCAAAGCAAGGAACCTGAAACTCAATGTGTGTCTCCCACTTGGATGGCAGGAACCTAACCATTTGACCTATCACCTGCTACCTCCCAGGGTGTGCATCAGTGGGAATCTGGAATTGCCTTAACCCTGGACACTCTGCTAGGGCATGTGGGTGTCTTAACCTGCTCATCCAACACCCACAGTGGAGAGCCTGTTCAAATAGTCTGGGTACTTTGATACGCATTCATCCAGCAGCTTGGTTTCTCTGCTGAGGTGTAAGTGTGTACTGACCTGACATGCATGGTTCAGTTGGTCTTGATCTTGCATGCAGGCAGCTCATCAAGATAGGGAAGTTTTCCTATCAGTCCACAAACTTTCCTCTCCCCCTTCCCAGTCAATTCTTGCTCCCTCCCCAGGAGCAACCTCTGATCTGCTTCCCACCACTGTAGGTTGATCCACTGCCCTGTTCTAGAACCTCCTTGAAAGGACATTGTCCAGCAGGTGGTCTGCACTTGTCCCCCCAGGCTTCCTGTTTCTCTGATGCATCTGCGATGTTGCCTGTATCATAGTTCATTGATTTTCATTGCTGAATACTATCCCTTCATGTAAACTGATAGTCATTTATCTATCCATTCACCCTTTGAGGGATGTTTTGTTATTTCCAGGGTGGTGTTTTTTGGTTTTTTTCTTGTATGTTTTGTTTTGCTCTTTGCTTTTCTGTAATCAAGCTGCCATGAACATTTGAAACCAGGTTTCTGGGTGAACACCGAAGGTGCGTGTCTGTGGAATGTATCAGAAACTGCCGGCTTGCTTCCCCAAACATTTGTCTCATTGCACAGAGAGCGGTCCTGTCCCTCTCCATCCTAGCCACTGTGCTCATATGGTTGAGGTCTTCTAGCAGCTGCTTCTCCTTGGTCCTTTCATTCACACCCAGCCCCATTTCGCTGATAATGCTGCACATCTTTTCATATTGTCGTTTGCGTAGTTTTGTGAGATATTTACGTAAGTCTTTGTTCCACTTTTATTGGCTTGTTTATTATTTTTAATTTCAATTTAAGCAGCACAAAATGGTACTGACAGGATACTGCGTGATGTTGATGCTTGATGCGTGTATGCGTTGCATGATGTTCAAGTCGGGGTCAACATGTCTGCATCTTCATACATGTTCCGAATCCTTTCTTGTAGCACTTTTGAAGTACACAGCACATATCACACCGTAGTCGCCCTGTTGTGCAGAACCTTAGAAGCTGTCTTTCTTACCTAGTTGCAACTTTGTGTGTGTGTCTTTTTAATATTAAATTAAAGGAATTCTTTAATCTCTATGGAAACAAAACAGTCTCATAGAGTATCTTTGTGGCCTGGTGGCAGGCAAAGATCTCCGAGGCCAGATATTAAAAATAGGAACCACAAGAGGGAAGTTTGATAAGTGGGACTGTACCAAAATAAAACAGAATGCATCCAGAAAGCGCTGCTGGGAAAGGCGTGGCCAGGAAGGAAATACTGGGAGCCCGCGTGAGCCCTGAGGATTTGCTGACGCCCGGAGCTTGCTGGGCCCATGCACATGCTAGGATTTTGCTCCCTGTGTCTCACTTCTGCAATCCCTGAGCCAAGACTCCTTCTAAGTCTCAGGCTCTAGGATCCAACCCCTCACCCTCGCTTGGTGTGCCTGCCTCTCGCTCTCGCTACCTGTACCGGTGTTGTATGTTGTGCCTCCCCACCACTGACACCCAGGACCTGCTCTTCTCCTCGCTGGGGCCATTGCAGGGTGATGCCTGAGGCTGCCTGGGCTCTCTCTTTAGGGTGTCAGCATTGCCTTTCTAGGGGAAATTTCTGTGGACCCCCTCCCCCCAAGGCATGGCCTTGTGGGAGGAGTCGCAGGGCACAGATTAGGGACAAGATGGAGATGCGTTTTTCCTGCCTGGACTTGGGGAGAAAATGCCACATACTCTAGTATGACAAGGAGGTGTTGGCACCGAGCAGTCAGAGTGGACTGCAACTGGGGTGCATGATTCTGGAGGCAGTAAATCTTGCCCTGTTAGCTGCAGGGGCACAAGGAGAACCTGGGGAGGTTGTGAGATGCTGTGGAGGATCAGAGCATCAGCTGGGTGCCAGCCAGCACAGCAATGTTGTACTCCAGTGGGTACCAGTGGGCTCTTGGCCCTACTTTGTCTGTCCCCCGCTCTTGGACTTGCCGTAACTGCATTTTCTCAGAAGATTTTTGTAATTCTCTATTGCCCACAGTCATGTCAACCAAAAGGCCACAAATCTGGGGAACGTGTGCAGGCGCTGGTGTTATCCACCTTGTCTGCTGCTGGGTCCAGCACTCAGGGCTGTGCCAGGAGCACAGGAAATGTTCAGCAAACATTTGGCCAATCAGTGGTGACTGGCAAGCCACTGACAGGCAAGACATCTCAGTTTGTTTTCTTCCCATTCTGCTAACTGGGAAACTGAAGTTCTGGTGATCATGTATGTGTGTGTAGGAGGGAGTGGGCAACGTTGACTTGCTCAGGGTCTCCCCAGCGGGTAAGAGGCATGACCACAAGAGAACATCACGTTTCGAAGGTTCTAATTCGCAACCACCACCCCCACCTCCCCACCCCCCGTCCTGCAGCTGAATTATCCACCAGTAGCCTGAGTGGTGAATCCTATAAAAATGCAAACTGCTATATAAATAAAATGTCGTTAAAATGTCTATGGTGATTTTAATCATCTCTAGTCATGGTAATAAGACAAACAAAGCATGGTTCGTGGTCTGGGCAGGGCTGGTGCTAAAATGTGTGAGTTTCATAGGAACTTGCTGTGTTTTTGCACTGTGAATACTTCTATTAAATGTGGACAAGACGCAGGAGGACAGTGAGAAAGCAGGGAACACGTTGTGGCCACCCACTGGACACTGACATGCACCACTCAGCCACAAAGCGCAAAGCTCTCCTTGCTATGCGATGCCTGGTCTGGCCTGTTCCCATCCCAGGTTTTGCATTTCGCCTACTCTTCCTTCTTTATTTTTTAAATGACTTTTCCACGCCGATTACTTTAATACTTTCTGTTCATTTATATAAGCATCCAGCAAACGCTTGTTGAGCAGGGACCACCATGGATGGCGCTCCATGGCTTGTGAGCCCCACCCTGGCAGCCCTTTAGTTGCTAAAAAAGAAGATAGAGAGGTGCTCCTTCCTTCCTTCCTTCCTTCCTTCCTTCCTTCCTTCCTTCCTTCCTTCCTTCCTTCCTTTCCTCCCTCCCTCCCTCCCTCCCCCTTTCTCTTTTTCTTTCTTTCATTCATTCATTCTTGCTATCTCTCCTTCTAAGGATTTATTTATATAAGTGGCAGAGTTACTGATAGAGGGAGAGACAGAGAAAATCTTTCACCTGCTGATTCACTCCCCAAATGACTGCTATGATCAGAGCTGTACTGGTTGAAAGCTAATAGATCTCCCATGTTGATGCAGAATCCCTAGGCTTTGGACCATTCTCTGCTGCTTTCCCACACCATTAGCAGGGAGCTGGGGTCAGGAGCACTTGAAGCCAGGCACTGTGCTATGAAATGTGGGCATCCCAGGTGGTATGTGAGGCTCCAGACGCACAGGGTGAAACTCAGTAGCCCTTGGGGCCTAGGTTATCCTACTCTTGCTGTCTGGTAACCAGTGGGGCTGACAGCTGTAGGGCTGGTACAGGTCTGTGATCAGAGGGATAGGAGGGACGGTGCCCATGGTAGGCTGCTGTCTCACTGGCTAAGTGTTGCAGACACCTGCTCTTTGGGCTGTGCGTGGTGGAAGAGAATTGTGCAGTACCATGTCTTTCCCATCTACAGAGTAGACATTAGCACACTTGGAACTGTGGGCAGTGGGAGGTCTGAATGAGCCAGGGAGCAGTTTTATCCTAGACCCCACTCTCCAAGGTGGTCATGATTGTCACCTGCCTGTTTGCCATCTCAGCATATCTTTTTTTTTTCTAAGATTTAATTACTTTGATTGGAGAGTCAGATATATGGAGAGGACAAGAGACAGAGAGGAAGATCGTCCATCTGCTGATTCAGTCCCCAAGTGGCCACAACAGCTGGAGCTAAGCCTATCTGAAGTCAGGTGCCAGGAACCTCCTCCAGGTCTTCCATGAGGGTGCAGGACCCCAAGGCTTTGGGTCATCTGTCCTCTCCTGCTTTCTCAGGCTATAAGCAGGGAGTTCGATGGGAAGTGGGGCTGCTGGGACAAGAACTGTCACCCATCTGGGATCCTGGCGTGTTCAAGGTGAGGCCTTACCTGCTAGGCTACCATGCCGGGGCCCGTCTCAGCACCTCTTACAGCAGCTCTGTTCTCCTTGAGAGCTTTCTATGAGGATGAAAATGGCCTGTCCTTGTGCATGCTGACCAAAATGAGTGCCACTGGTATAATGAATGCTTCTTGGGGTGATCAAGGAAAGGAGAGACCAGCGTTTCCCACGATTTCTAACAGCAGCTGAGCCCCACGTGGCCGGGGGCTACCACACTGGATACGGCAGTGGGAGGAGGAGTTTCCTGACACATGCCATGCTGACACCTTTCTGGTGGCTGTCCCTCCTGGACCTGCTGACACTGGCCATGTCAGAGCTGGCTCCACACTAATTCCCTCCCTGCTGCTTCAAGGGACAAAAGGGGACCAAATAAATGGAGGCATCCAGACGTGTGTCTCGGTGTTGTGCAGGGTGCCTGGCATTGGACAGACGTAGAATTGCCAGGAACAGCACACTCTGCCTTGGCAGTTGCAAGAGGGGCTTGCTGCTTCCTGGGCCTTGCAGCCGTGAGTGGCAGCTAGAGAGGAACTTGGGCAGCAAAGAGAAAGACCTGCAGATTTTCCCCTTGGCAGCAACCCTTCATTTTTAAAGTTGCATTTATTCATTTATGATTTAAGAGGCAGAGAGGGATAGATAGATCTTACATCTGCTGATTCACTCCCCATAGGCTTGCAATGGCTGGGTCTGGACCAGGCCAAAGCCAAGAGCCGGGAACTCCATCCCTGTCTCCCACATGGATGGCAGGACCCCAAGGACCCCTGAGCTGTCACCTTCTGCCTCCCAAGGTGTACATTGGCGGGAAGCAGGAATCAGAAATGGGTTGGGGAACCCAGGGAGTCTGCACCTGAGTTTGACACCCCCACATTGGGCACTGGGTTTTATTCACTTGGGGGAACAAGTGTTGTGAGAATACATCAGTGAGCTCTTCCTCTCCTCCCCACCCCCCAGCCAGCATCTATAAGAGGCCAAGCAGGTGTTATCAGCAATTCTGAGGCTCTCAGGCTCCCACGGAAATAAGTTCCAGGCCAAGGAAGAAAAAAGCTACCAGCATCAAATCTTGAAGGGATTTTCCCAGCTTTAGTTGATGCCAGCTTAAAAATGACTCAATAGGGAGCTTCAGGAAAGGAAACGGCTCTGTTGGCTTGCATGTCTGCCAAGGGGAGAGATGTGCCTGTTCCTCCGGAGCTTGCTGTGTGATGTAGCATGAGTTTTTTAGCCTCTCTGAGCTTTGGTCTCTTGGGCTGACGAAGGCAGGCAAGGACAGCTCACAGGGATTCTGCGAGGTGGGAATTGGGACTGGCCTAAGAGTTGTAATGGACACCTAGAGCCATGGCATGTGTGGCGGCAAGGGAAGCAGACAAACCCGAGAGCAGTAGGAAATGAGTCTCCCTTTTCCTTGTCAGGCAGCAGGACATTGTGAGCACAGGCAAAGGAGCAAACAAGCCTGGTGCTTGCTGCAGACGGGTCTCCTGGGCCCCAGGGAGGAAGCGGGAGGAGAAGGGGGAGGAAGGTAGTCTTGCCTCCTTCCTCCTCACACTCCTCATCTGTGTGGGACTGTGCTGGTTAGAGAGGAGCCCTTGTCCGGTCCAAGAGCCCTTTCCTGGGAGGAGCTGGGAGATGAACCTGCTCCTGCAAGTAGGAGCTAGAACTCTTGGAATTTTGGGGATGCTAGGAGGGCCTTCAGCCTGTGCCGTAATCTGAGACTTCAGGTGTCCCGGACACACTGTCCCTGGCTGGTCACTGGGGCAGCACTCTCACTGCTGGGCTGTAAAAGGACAGGGTAGGAATGTGGGTACTGTTCAGGTAAGTGTATGTGTATGTGTGCAGGGGTGCATATGTGTTGCTTGTACATGTGTGTATGTGCATATGTATATATGCACATGTGTGTATGCTTGCTCTGCGCTAAAGGTAAGTTGAAAAGGAGCAGGAATGGCTGATGTTCGAGTGGAACCTGGACCTGGTTAAACCAAGCAAAATAGCCTCAAGAGTCACTGTGAAGTTTGTGTTTGTGTTACCTCTCTGAGCCTCAGCTTCTCCATCTGTAGAGTGGGATTAATTCAGAGGGTTAGAGAACAGGCCAGGTGATTGGGGCAGTGCTGCACTGAGGAGGGGCAGGGAGCAGGCCCCAAGTAGAAGAAAGGAGGTGAGGGGTGCGGCCGGTGAGGGTTGGCACATGCGAGGACTAAGGTGTCTGCCTTGGTGGTGGCTTGATACGCAGCAGGTGCCACGCCAGTTCTCTCTCCTGCACGTCCTCAGTTTCATCAGCATTTTCCTAGTGGTTAAACCTAGCTGGGGCAGAAGGAATCTAGGCAGGAGGATGTGGAGTTTTTCCTTAGGATTGCGGGTCACTCTGGGTTAGAGGGCATCACAGAGCTGTGGGGAGCACGGCAGACGGAGCGGGTGGCTTCCCTCTGGGCCGCCTCCAATGAGGGACCAAGGCCAGGGAAGCCTCCTGGATGAGATGATGCTCAACGACTTGCAGCCCCCTGTATTAGACTGCCAGAGAGAGAGAGAGAGAGAGAGAGAGAGAGAGTCAGAGTGCTTGCATCTGCTGGCTCACTCCCCAGATACTCACAGAGGCCAGAATCGGGCTGGCCCAAAGCTGGGAACCAGGAACTCAGTCTAGGTCTCCCGTGTGAGAGGCAGGGGCCTGACTGCGTGGGCCGTTCCCTGCTGCTGCCCAGGGTCTGTGTGAATAGGAAGCTGGAGCTAGAGCTGGCAATGGAACAGTGAAGTGGAATGGGGAAGATTCAGCCACCGTGCCTGACTCTACTAGTTCTAGAAGGACAAGCTCGCTTCAGCCCAGGGAAGAAGCCCAGAAGGGGCAGATAGGTGGCACGTGCCAAGACCCCAAGGTCAGGAAGGAGAGGCTCATGGGAAGGGGGCTGTAGTACAGTATGGCTGACAGACCAGGGTGTACAGGGAGGTACACAAGCTGCAAGAGTGAAGGTGGATGGCGGAATACTCCCAACAGTACCTACTATAAAATGGCATCATGTTATGAGTAGTTAACAAAATTCCTGGAAAACACATAGCATGAAAAAATGTAGGACTGGATTCTTGTTTTAAAATGTTTTAAGCTTTACTTTACTTATTGGAAAGGCAGACTGGGGAGGGGAAAAGAGGGAGAAATCTGTTGATTCACTTGCTAAATGGCCACATCTGCCAGGGCTATGCCAAGCTAAAATCAGGAACCCAGAGCTTGCTTCAGGTCTCCCACATGTACCGGTTCATGAACCCAAGCACTTGGGCTGACTTCTGCTACTTTCCCAGGTGCATTAGTAGGGGAGCTGGATTAGTTAGTAGTGGAGTACCTGGGACTTGAACTGGCCCCCCACAGGATGCCAACACTGCATGTAGCAGCTCATTAACCAATTCCACCACATACCAGGCCCTGGGTTCCATGTTTTTGCAGCAAAAATAAAACTTATCTTTTAATTCAATTTTCCATGGAGTTTCTGAAGTCATGAGAGCAGAGCCAGCCTCATGAAGTTGCTGGTGAGAGCAATATTTGTCTGCCTTCGGGGCCCTCTGCCTGCTGTGCACCTGGCAGCCCCAAGTCCCAGGATAATGACAGCAAGACAGGGATCCAGGTCCTCACACAGGTATCTGCCTCTGACTCCTGCCCCTGGGGCTAAGTCGGGGAGAGGAGGAGGCTGTGTCTTTAAGTGTTGGGAGCAGCCCTGTGCCGTTATGGCAGTGCATCTCACAAGGGATGTGTTTCCACGGCAACCCCACACTGAGATAAGCAAGCCTCCTGCATTTTTTTTTTTTTTCCTCTGGAAGGTTGAGGAACCGGGTGGAGGGAGTGAGGCGATCTGTCAGCGGGCGGGACTTGAAAGCTGGAGCCCGGGCCATTAATCCGCAGGCTCTGAATGCTTTGTCCGGGAGCCATTAGAACTCTGAAGCCTGAGCTCCTGGTGTAGACACTGCCTCTGGATACATGGTAAGAGGGAGAAAGGCAAAGAGTCATGGTGAAGTTGTGTTGGAGAAATCGCAGTCCCTCTGCCTTCTTCCAGCTCCATCACTACGGAGTGTGTCCTGGGACGTACCTGCTCCCTGGGCCTGGGCTGAACGTGTGCACGCATGTGGGTACACGTGTGCGTGTAAGGCTCAGGTCGAGTGTTGCATTTAAGGATTCAGACCCTGCACTCACACACAAACAAGTTCCATTTCTTGCTCAGATATTGGACAAGCAACTCAAGCTTCATCGGTAAAATGGGCCTGGTATCAAACGTGCCTGACTCAGGGCAGGTGTCAGGATGGAATGAGAGAGGAATGAATGACGTGACAAGGCTAAGTGCAATGTCTGGCACACAGTGGGTACTTAGTGAATGCAGTGTATTTTCAATGGCCAGGCATCTTTTGGAATTTTTAAAATGCAGTTTATTTGAAAGCAGAGACACTGAGCTAAAGCATCAGCTGGTTCCCTCCCCAGTGCCCTGAAATCAGGAGCCAGAAACTCAACCCAGGGCTTCCATGTGGGTGTCAGGGACACAGGAACTTGACCGTTACCTGCAGCCTCACATGGTACACACTAACCAGTAGCTGGGGTCGAGAGCAGAGTTGGAACTGGAACCCAGGCACTCTGATAGAGGATGGTTACTCCCATGATGGTGCCTGCCCCAGCCATGCCTCATGTTGGTTGACAGCCTTTGTTGTGCTAAAACTGCCTCCTTGGGGAGAATAGTGCCACTTCAGCTGGCACATGAAAGAGGCATTCTCAGGGACTCTGGGAAGATTCCGGCATTGCCCAAGCCACAGCTGCCACCTGTCTGCCCTCACACACCTTCCCCACCTCCAGTCTTCCCATGATGCTTGGCGTCAGCTCTGAGCCTTGTGCCTCTGGCTGCTGTAGCCTCACCTTCCCACCTTCCCCTCGCTCACTCTGCTGCAGCTGCTCACCTTCCTGGGGCCCCTTCAACAAGCCAGGCCAGACCCTGTCCTCACACCAGGGACTTCTCTGCCATGACCATTCGTCCCTCACTGGCCAGCTCCAGTGCCCAACACACACAGTCGCCTGGGTCCCTAGTCCTGATGTTGGCTCCATTGGAGTTTAAGATACCCACCCAGTGCTAGCCTATTAGGTTCAGATTCCAGTCCTGCTCGTTTTCCTATAATTGTTTTTTTTTTTAAAGATTTATTTTATTTTTATCACAAAGTCAGATATGCTGAGAGGAGGAGAGATAGAGAGGAAGTGGAGCTGCCGGGATTAGAACCAGCGGTCATATGGGATCACTAGGCCACGCTGCCGAGCCCAGTTTTCCTATAATTGTTAGCCAGATGGTTTGTCTAAGCTTCTTTTTTCTCCTCTGTGACATGGGCCTGATGGGTCCTGTCCCCTATTCCTCCAAACAGTAGGTTGGCAGAAGACGAGGTAAGAGACCAGCACTGATGGTGGCAAGCATGGAATTGGCACATAGGTGTGCATGTCAGACCTGCTATGAGCACTTAGTAATGAGTTCAGACCTGGTAACTGCCACCCCCTTTAATTCCTGCCACTTCTGGCTACCCAGGGCCCAGGAGCCTAGGACCCCTTCTCCTGGAGACCCGTGGGTATGTGGGAACAGGACACACTATGCCTTGGGCCCTCTGCAGGTCTTCCTGGGTTGGGGTGGCACAGGTGACCAAGGGGTAGCCAGAGCTTTCTGCCCCCAGGCCTACTGCAGGTAGAGTTATATGCTCATCCTAGCCTTAGAAATGCGCCCCCGGCACTTTGGCACTTGCTCCTGCCCAGCCCCCTTTGCTGCCACCATCACTTCTTGGCCCCTTGGATACTTTGACCACAATTGGCTTCCACAGAGTGGCAGACCGAGAACAGAGGCTCCAGGCTCTCTGCTCATGTAGCCTGACAGCCGTTTTCATTCTTGTTGGTTGTGCTTCTGAGTTCACTGTCAAGTGACCTGAAGGGGGGTGTATGTGTGTATTCCATGGAGAGGGGTGGATATGGCCAAGAGAGGTTGGGTTTTGGCTTATACGAGTGAGTTTTTTCACTGATTCGTGTAACATCTGCCTCACTGCCCCTGCGGCTCTTCACCACAATTCTGTTTCTGCTCCGTGGAGATACAGTTCTCGGCCCCCGGCACCGGCCAAGTCACTGCGCTGTGGCCAGCTGGGTTTCTGATCCTTAGGTTTTCTGACTGGTGTTCTCTGTGGGCCATGCCTGTATTAGTGCCCAGAACAGAGCCCAGGATGGAATCCTGGGTGGGCAGGCCTTGCTCTCTGTCCCAGTTATCTGCACCAGAGGAAGCATCTTGCAGTTCCAGAATGCACATGGGGTCCCCTAAAGGCTCTGCTAAGTCCTGCACGGAGGAATGTCCTCCACTGGGGTGATCCCAACTCTTCCAAGCCCTGCTTCTAGCAGGTGTGCTTATGAGCATCCAATCAGCCTTGAAGACAGGTCTTCTTCTGATTTACTCATTTTCTGCCTGGCCCTGGAGGTGACCAGAGGGGCACAGTGCTCCTCTCCCTCCCCCCAACACATACATTTGCTTCTTGGGCACTCTCTATTAGCCGTGAGGGAGTTTTCTAGAGATGATGCCATCATGTTTAACAGAGTTCTGGGCTGGAACTGGTGCTGTAGGAAGTTACTCCTGAGTCAGTCCCGTAAGGCTCATGGCAGCCTGGGTGTCCTCAGTCCCCACGAGGTGAGCCTTGTACCTTGCCCATGGTCCAAAGGATGCAGTCAGAGGAAGGCTCCTGGACAGGACTTACTGGGGACATACCACTGTCCCACCACTCCTGGACCTTGGCCAGAGCCACAGTCAGGAGGAGAGGAGCGCCCAAGTTTGGTGTGTGCCTTGCTAGCTTTTAATCTGGACTTCTGCCTTCCCTGGGAATGTGCCCTGTCCACCCGCCACCCCGGCACCGCCTCGCCGCCTCGCTTGAGCGGGTACTGAGACTTCAGAGTCTGAGAACTTTCGGCAGGAAGCGGGTATCACTCTGGTCGGGTATTACTCTGGTTGGGAGCACAGGCAAGAGCTGGGGTGTCCCGCCAGCCCCAGCCGCATCCAAAAACAATAGAGCAGCTGGGTTTAGGGTTTCAAAGTTTAAGGGATCTGAAGATGAATAAAAGCATTTGATTCTGTCCCAGGGAAGGCTGCATTGTGCTTGGCTTTGCTTCTCTCCCACATCCCTGCTTGTAGAGTTGAGTGGGACAAGGGCTGCCAGCGGGCCAGGGCAGGAAGGGGTGAGAGGACTACAGCAGGGGGAAGTGGGACCAAAGCAGTAAGGCTGGTCAGCTGGGCCCATCCCTGCCCCCTCCCCATGCAGCCTTTGTGCCCTGCGGCCTTACCCCCAGAGCCCCCTTTCAGGCTCTGTCTCGATTTGAGGCTTCCCCCACTCCCCCAGCTGTCCCCTGGCCTGCCTCCACTGCTACCTCTATCCACCACCCCTTCCCCCACCACCCTTGCCCTCTGTTGGTTTTGTTCTGCTGGGAGCACCCCAGAGGGCGGCTGGTGGGGACAGAACACAATGGCACCCTTGTGGAGCTGCAGGCTCGGCTACTTCCCGAGGGGGCCCTGGCTTGGCATTTCTCAGCTTGCCCTGGACTTTCTTGAACCTTCCTCAGGCTCCTCAGAAAACCAGACATAACTGGCCCGGTGGGGAGAGGGAGCTCGCCTGTCCTCCCCCCCACCCCCCGAGTCTGTGGCCCACCCCATCTCAGCCTGTGTGTACCCCACAGCCATGGCCATGAGGCAGCGCCAGGCTGGGTCAGAACGATCTTAGTAAATTAGCCACTTCCGTCTTCTTTTGAGTCTCCTCAGACCCCTGTCCAATTGTGTTTCAGTTCCGCAGACATCTTTCCCCCAAATCCTGCCTCTGGGTGGGAAAAACAACCAGGATTGTACTGAGTCATGTTTATTATGGCAAGCGAGGACGGTCCCATGATGTAGGAAGGGGACATTGAGGCCCGTGGCTCACACTCTCAGATCAGGGTCCTTAGGATGAGAGCAACAGCTACCAAAGCACCCTGGGATGCTGGAGAAACTGAGGTTCCGAAAAGTGAGTGGGATAGCTGGAGGCCCCAGAGCTTGTGGACCTGGAAAACTGGGGCTTGGGACGTGTCCTGGTCCACTTACCCTGCGGCTGTGCCCTCTGCCCTTTGCCAATGTTCAGGTCATGCACAGTGAATGGAAACCCTCTCATTGAGTCACCAGTGACCAGGATTAGGTCTGAGTGGACCCCCTCTGTCTGTGGGGGAAAGGGGCAGAGTCTCCTGCCCATGGACTTGGATTTGAACACAGCTGTGGGAAGCTTTTGTCCGAAGTGCATTTGTGATTGATATCCCCAGGTTTGGGGTTGGTAGTAGTGACCTAGGGGAGGGGGGAGGCACCAGTCTGCAGAAACTTCTGGTCTCCTTGCTTGATTCAGATTCCGCACCCCACCCCAGGCCCTTCTCAGCCCCCTCCCCGAGTGGACAGCTGCCCAGGAAGTTATCTGGTGGCCATTTGCGGCAGCTAATTGCAGGGCTTGTCTGTACAGATGCTCATGTCTGCCTGGGCCTGCCGCTGGCTCCCAGGAGAAAGCCAAGAACACACAAGGCCTTTTCACCACTCAGGGCCCCTGACCCTGTGGCCTGGGGCTGCATAGGCTGCCCAGGGCAGGACCAAGACCAAACCCCGCACCAGATTTTCAGTCTGTGGTTTTCAAAGTTGTTTGTGGGTAGATGTGCATTTGTTTATTTTCAGACAGCAGCAAAGTAAGGATGCAAGAATGGATGCTTGGGGGTTTATTTATAGCCTTCTCTCCTCTCTCTTTCCATGCGTGTGCTTGA
This sequence comes from Ochotona princeps, assembly GCF_030435755.1. Classification (NCBI taxonomy): domain Eukaryota; kingdom Metazoa; phylum Chordata; class Mammalia; order Lagomorpha; family Ochotonidae; genus Ochotona; species Ochotona princeps. Next base: position 17,017,345 of record NC_080835.1, on the reverse strand, counting down.
AAACTTCCACGGTTATCTAATAAACCACAGGTTACCTTCTTCAAAAGACTTCGCCTTCTCTGCTGAGTGAAAACATCGGCTGCCTCTTTCGCTTCCTCTGCGGCACTTGGTCTGCCTTCCAGTTCCCTTCTTACTTGTCTATCCCTGCCCATCTCTCGTGCTTGACTGTGAGCTTCCTGTGTCTCCTTGCTCAGAGCTGGGCATGGAGCAAGGACCCAGTGAATACTCATGCAGTCCACTCACCTGCACATTGGGGCTTGTGAGGGGGCAGGCATGAAGCCATGTCCCCAGGAGCCGGACGCCCCAGGGCAGCGGCTGAGAACCCAGGAGGAGGAAGGGGATGCTGTCTGTATGAGTCCCAGCTCTTGTCTCCCTGGTGACCGTGGAGGAACTCATTGGCCTGCTCCCAGTGTCTGAGCCTTGGCATGCAGGCTGGTGACGATGGTGGTTCTCTTAGTGGAGAAGGGTGGGATAGTTTCTTGTCTTTGCACAGAAAATAATTCAGATGTAAGGGAACAGTGGTCCACATACAGGGCAGCGAGGTTTCATGGGGGCCGGCCATCCATCAGAGCAGATGGGTACCGCTCCAGACAGAGGTGTGGGGGGAATGAGACAGCCTGGTCATTCAGAGGAAAGAATGGGGTCCAGGAGGTGCCCTCCTCCTGTTCCCTGAGGACAGTGGGTATGCTGAGTGTGCCCTAGGTCACCTTCCCAGGGTTTCACTCTTCAGCACTATCACACCATACAGCACACCTGGCACTGGGCAAGGGAACTTCCCCTTGGGTGCCTTCCATAAGAGAAGGCTGTGAAGGTTTTATTACCTGATGTTCTCAGGCAGCTTTCCTGGAGGGTAATGGCGGGAGGTGGGGAGGCTAGACCACCTGCTTTGCAGAACTACTGGGTTGCTTCTGAGGTACAAGGTGTACTTCTGAGCTTTTGTGGATGCTTTGTTCTCCTTAGTCCCTATCACCCATGTAGGCTACCAAACAGTTCTACCCACCTTCCTAGCAAACAGTTCTAGCCTGCGTGCTTCGCTACTGCCTCCTTAGGAAGTGGGGTAGGAGAGGTGGCAGAAGGGGCACCTGGGAGCCTGGATGGTGGAGTGGGGTGGACTCTCCAGCTCTTTGATGGCCGGGAACCCTGCAGGAGAGAGGACAGCAAGCACCTGGACTCAGAGACATGTCCATGGATCCAGGAGAGGAGAGTGCAGTGTGGCTGGCAGGGGGTGGGCAGTGTTGGTGAAAGGGATAGAGACCGGGCTGCAGGGCCTGGTAGAGTTTGGATTTTCTTCTCAGCACAGTAAGAAGCCTGGGGTGGATGGGAGGGTTTTAAGCGGAGACCCTCCAAGTTCTCATTTGCATTTTAAATAAATCCCTCTGGCTCCCCCGTGGAGAAAGGATTATAGAAGCCAAAGGAGGAGAGATGAGAGGCGTGGGGGATGGAAGTCAGGGCCATTTTATCCACGTAAATTGGGATCCCTCTCTGTCTCACACATATGCACACACGCACACAAATACATGTACACACACCCTACTTCTGTCTGGGACAGGGATGGCTGGGGCTGCAGGTGGGAAAGGCTGTGGGTAGGGACCCTGAAGCATCCAGCTAAAAGGTGATTCCCCCCAAAACTATGAAACAGAAATGGTGTAAGATGATGCAGAGAGTGTTCCTAAGGAACACCTCGTACACCCTACTTGTCTGCTCAAACCTGGCCATCTTCTTGTTGGCAGATGCTGTGGCTGGTGCCATAAGATGCCCCAGAGCCTTGGCAGGAAGCTGGGGGTATGGAGGACAGCACCGAGGTAGAGGCAGGTGGTGCCAGGGCCTCCCTTCACACCCCACTTGCTAAGTGAGTGCCCGTGTTCCCAGGCCGTTAGAAGGGGCTCAGAGCTGCCCATCTGTCTATGAGTTTCCAGATAAGAAGGTCAAAGGAGGGGATACAGACTGTCCCCGAGCAGGATGGGAATTCTGTGGGCAGCAAAAACCATGTGGCAAACGTGGGGCTTTTTAGAGAACAAACCTTGAGAGAGGAGTTGAAAAAGTCTTTAGTGAAGGGACCTTTTAAGGAGCAGAGTTTGGGGAGGAGTGAAGGCATTCCAGCAGTCCAAGGCATGACTGTGGAGAGGCATGGCTGAATGTCTGCAGCCAAGAAGGCCTGGTCCCTCAGTACAGGAGAAGGGAAACATTAATTAAATTGGAAATGAAGGTTGGGCAGTGTTTAGAAGAAGCTCTTGAGTATTTTTGTGCTGGTAATTGTTTCACCGTGGAGTAGTGTTGAAGATTTGGGATCTGGCCAGCAGTCTGGGGGACCCGACTCTCAGTAGGCATGCAGAGGGTGGAGTGAAGGAGGTGGAAGATGGGAAGGGGTTGTCTACTCTAGGGGTCCGAGCAATAGAAGATGATGTGCGCCATGGAAGATGTGGGCCTGAAGCAGAGCAAGGTGCAGCTGCAGGAAGCATTTGGAGGCCTTGAGGCTCTTGGAAGGGCAGGGGCAGGGACAGAAATGCTCTAAGTCTTTGAACTAAGTTGCCTGGGAGATTTTTGGAGCTCCTAAGAAAAGCCATGGGGATTCAGAGAATGAAGAATTGGCTGGTGAGTGGGGTCTGAATGGGGATGAACTCAGCATGGGGCAAAGAGGTTGGGGTTGTACTGCCAACCCCTTTCTAGGTCAGAAGTCTGTTCTAGCAGCATTCAGCCAGCCATGCAGGTGAGCATACAGTGGTCCCAGTCCACAGGGCCTGCCTGTTCTTGACTTTGTCAGATCTCATCATCCTTTGTGTTCTTCTTAAAGGCTTCTTTATTTATGCGAAAGAGAGAGAGCGAGAGAGAGAGAGCGCGCTCTTCTATTGCTGGTTCACTCCCCACATGCCCGCAACAGCCCAGGCAGGGCCAGGCTAAAGCCAAGAGCTAGAAGCTCCATGCAGGTCTCCCACATGGATGGCATGGGTCCAAGTACTTGGGTCACCTTCCACTGTCTTCTAATAGCAGGGTACTAGTTTGGAAGTGGAGCAGCTAGGATTTGAACTCATACTCATATGGGCTGCTGGAGTTACAGGTGGCGACTTCATTACCCTTGTACTCTGCTCTTCATCTCTCCTTGGTTTCTCTGTTATTTCTACTTCTGAACAGTGAATTCCTTTCATGCCACAAAGTGGGGGCCTCATCAGTTCCTTCTGACTCTGAGGACGCCAAATCCAGCACCACTCATGCCAGGCAATGGAAGGGCCCAGCCAAGATGTGTGGAGGAAAGGGTGGAGAGGAGGGGGAGATAGGTACCTTTTCTCTTAAGCTGTACTGGAGGCGGGGTGAGGTGGGTAGGGGGACGGAATGGGGTAGAGGGTGGGAAGGAGAATGTTGTCCCCAGAAGTCAGCCGGGTGCTGTCTATGGACAAGCCATCCTGGGCACACCAGGGCTGTAATGGCTGAGCTTTCCTGGCTGTTTAGCCTGCAGATCTGGAGTTACATTTTTCTTTCAAGTCCAAAGACTTTTACACATCGCAGCCTAAAACAACAACTGGGCTACATTTTTGAGGAGGCAGGGGGTGCGGGGGAGAAGGCAGATCAGAATGAGAAGCAGCTCCTTGCAACCCTTTGCTGGAGCGCTGGAGTGGTGCTCCCGAGCTGTAAAAACACCACCACAGGGTGTGTAAGTGGAGGTGTGGGGAGTGCACCGCAGTGAGGGCGGTGCCTGGGGAAGAAATCTATGTATGGAGAAATGAAGACCTTCCGGTCTCTGAATTTAGCAGGGAAATCCTGGGGCTGGTGGGAGTCAGCACTGCACGGACCACGCCTGTCTGTGGTGTAAGCTGGAGGAGCCTGGGTTAGCCACTTCTCAGAAAAAAACCCAGCAGGCTGTTGCTTCTTCCAAAGGTCGGGTCTGATCCACGCCTGGCAGGGGTGCAAGAGTGAGCGACAGCTGTTGGTGTGCACATCTGGCTAGAGAGCTGTGGTGGAGGGCCTCACCGCTGCGGGTCTGGGCTCCTGCCACCTGCCGTCTCTGGCTACTTGTCACAGCTGTTGGTGTTGATGAAGGCAGGGCTGCCGCTGGCTGGGGCGTCTTCTGTCTCCCAGTGGTTCCTATAGTGTTCCATTTGGGGAGGTGCGGGGTTAGGAGCTCCAGGCACCCCATGTGTTCTGTTTGCTGGGTTTGAGGAAACTTTTGGGTCTCCAGAGACGTGATGGGACCCCCCAGGCCGGGCCACAACTTCTGATGTTCCTAAAGCTGATGGTTGCTAGCAGTGGGAACCTTTCCTCCTCCCTCAGGCTCCTCTGGGCTTCTGGGCCAGACCTTCTGGATGTTTCTCAGGGTTGCTCAGACAAATGATCGCTAACGGGGTGGATGCAAATAATAGGTGGGTGGTCTCCGGTGGTGCAGGAGGGTGGATGTCTGAGATAGGGTTTTGGGCTAATCCTTCATCTTTTCTTGCTGCTGCTGCTGCTGCTGCTGCTGCTGCTGCTGCTGCTACTGGTTGGCAGTCCTGGGTGATCCATCACTCTCCTCACACAGCAACCTGCCCTCCGGATGTCTGTCCCTGTGTGGGTCCTCTGTTCTTATAAGGACACAGTCACTGGAGTTAGGTCATCCTCATCTGAAATGACCTCATCCCCACTACATCTGCAAATACTTTTCTCCAAATAAGGTCAAGTGCAAAGGGGTTGGGTGCACGTGAATCTGGGAAGTCTCTTTAAGCCAGGGTGCCTTCCTCCCTGAAAGCATCCTTGTGCCTTGTGAAATCAAATATGCGTGGTTCACGAGCAATGACCAAGTGTCCAGTGCAGCATGCCAGGGAGGGCCCCGCAGGATCAGAAAGACACCGCTGTGGACTTGACCACCCACAGCAAGTGGATGGCTGGACTGCCGCTGACCTCGGATGGAGGGTCTGTGAGCCCCGGAGAAAAGGTGTTTGCAAGAACTGGGGCTCTCTTTATAACCCCTGTGCTGTTTGCACCAGAGGACCTTAAACTTGCTCCGGCTTCTAAGGAACATGGTGAAAGCTACAGTTCTCAGCTGAAAATCTACCCAACAGCATCTTGGAGCTGGAAGAATGGTCTTTATGATTTGGGGGATGATCTCCCGCTATTCGTAGCACACTGGCCGAATCACCCAAGGAGACTGACTGATTTAAGTCGGACAGAACTCTGCAAGGTGGGTGCTTTCTGCACTTCCAGCAGAGGAGGAGGCACATCAGCTATCATGGTGTACAGTTGGCCAGCAGGGCTGAGATGGGACTCATGTTCCCTTGATGAACTAGGACCCGTTCATCGGAATGGCTATGTGGGTGTCTAAATGAGTCCCTGGGAAAAGGACGCTCACAGTTCCCTGGAGAGTACAGCTGAAGATCAGGTTAAATCTTTTTTTTTTTTTTAAAGATTTTATTTGTTTTCATGGGAAAGTTAGATATATAGAGAGGAGGAGAGACAGAGAGGAGAGACAGAGAGGAAGATCTTCCATCTGCTGATTCACTCCCCAAGTGGCCACAATGACCAGAGCAGTGCCAATCTGAAGCCAGGAACCTAGAGCCTCTTCCAGGTCTCCCACGTGGGTGCAGGGTCCCAAGGCTTTGGGACATCCTCAACTGCTTTCTCAGGCCACAAGCAGGGAGCTGGATGGGAAGTGGGGCTGCCGGGACACGAACCGGCACCCATATGGGATCCTGTCACATTCAAGGTGAGGACTTTAGTCACTAGGCTACCATGCTGTTCAGTTTTAAAAGATGAGTCCAGTCTGACATCATTTGGAAAACAGACTCAGTAGGGAATATACAGGTATGGCAAGGTTAGTATCAAGTGAGTGAAGGGAGAATGCGGTAGGTGTGGGTACTGAGCAAATGAGTGGGCGATGGGGTGGCTTCACCTGCGGGGACACAGCTGGGAGGGGATTGGGTACCTGGAAATTTCCTCCTTCCTCCACAATGGGAATCTTTGTTTCACTGCGTACTGGCCCAGTAACCTCAGACAAGTCCTTGGCACTTGGGCACCCTAGTCTCCCCATCTGTAAAGTGGGGAGAACCTCTGCGGTACAGGCCAGCTCTTCCCTGTGGGATGCTGGGTGGGAAGAAGTACTGATGCTGGGCAGGATGTAGCAGGTGCCACATTGGTGACTGCCACACATGCCACTCTCCCAGGGAAGGGACTTTGTGCTGCTAGATGCCTGAGATGCCCCTGTGATACCCATGGATGCTTGCTGCCATGGTAACAACCTCAGGAGGATATTGTTCCCATTTTACAGATGAGGGAGTGGAAACACAGTAAATGTGGCCAAGGTCACACAGCCAGAAGAGTTGGGGAAAAGCCTGGAGACACCCCAGTCGGCATCCAGCACCCTGCCTATTCCACCCCAGGAATGAGTCTTACTTTTTTTTTAAAGAACACTCTTTTTTAAACATATTTAAATTCATTTATTTAAAGGCAGAGAGAGAGAGACTAAGAGAGAGCTTCCATTTGCTGGTTCACTCCCCAGATACCCACAATAGCTGACATTGGATAAGACCAAAACTAGAAGCCAGGAACTCACTCCAGGTCTCCTATGTAGTCGGCAGGTCCTCACCCAAGTCCTTGAGCCTCTAGAGTGTGCATATCCAGGAAGCTGGATCAAAAGTAGAGTAGCCAGGACTCGAACCAGGAAAGTTGCCATGTGATTTGGGCTAAACGCCACCTCACTACACCAAGTACCTGCTCTAGGAATGGGTGTTTCTGAACTGGGATTCTAAAAACAGCTACCATGGTGGCCATAGCTGGGAAAGCAGACAGGATGCCGACCCTGACCCGAGAGTCCTCAACCTAAGGGCAGCTTGTTTATACCACTCCCAAAGGTCTAGGCAGTCCTTGGTTTATACAGGCGTGGCACCTGTACTTCTGGGATAGTAGCCATCTGTCCCCTGCCATGAGGCCGTCCCTTTTCTTGCAGTGCACGAGTGACTGAGTTGTCCAGATGCTTCCTCTAGAGACTGTGGCGATGGTGACAACAACCACAGGGAGAGGAGGGAGAGGTGGTGGGGAAGTAGATGTGATCTCGAGGGATTAAAAAGCAATTTGACCGTAAAATGACTCCCTGGGGTCTGGCAGCTACATAGGGAGGAGGATGTAATCTATAATTTGATGTTGTCTGGGAGTTGATATTCTCACTTCCCAAGGGCTTGACTGTGCACGCCCAGGGCTCCTGCTGGCTGCCCCAATCCTGGAACTCTTGTTTTTCCATGATGACTTGGACTCGAAAGAAGGCTGTAATAGTGGGGCATTTGGAGCTATTAGGATTGGCCAAAGGTTCTTTTTGTAATTTTTGGAAAATTTGTTTGATAAGCAGAGCAGCAGAGAAAGACAGAGACAGAGCCCTTCCATCCACTGGTTCATCCCCAAGAGCCAGAGCTGAGCCAGGCTGAAGCTGAGAGCCATCGAGCTGAGTGGCAGGGATCAAATACTTGAGGCATCCCACCTGCTGCCTGTGCATTATCAGGAAACTGAATGGGGAGCAGGACTCAAACCAGATGTGTGATGCTGGCATCCTAAACTGTGACTTAATCCAACACACCACAGTTCATCATGGCAGAACCAAAGTTTTTTCTTGAACTGCACATAGTAACTTGTTCCTAGGCCTACACTTGCTCGGAGACCCAGTTCAGAGCAGAAGCAAACCGCACTCCCGCAACAGTTGCATGTTAGGCTTAGTCCTAAGTATGTCTCTTGGCTGTTTAATTCTCAGCAGAACCAGGTAAGCATTTTTTCCTAATTTACAACTGAAGCCCAGGCCTGGCACAGTAGCCTAGTGGCTAAAGTCCTCACCTTGAATGCGCCAGGATCCCCTATGGTTTATGTTCTGGCAGCCCCACTTCGCATCTAGCTCCCTGCTTGTGGCCTGAGAAAGCAGTTGAGGATGTCCCAAAGCCTTGGGACCCTGCACCCACCAGGGAGACCTGGAAGAGGCTCCAGGTTCCTGGCTTCAGATTGGCACTGCTCTGGTCATTATGGCCACTTGGGGAGTGAATCAGCAGATGGAAGATCTTCCTCTCTGTCTCTTCTCCTCTCTGTATATCTGACTTTCCAACAAAAATAAATAAATTAAAAAACAAAACAAAACAGTCCCCCCCCAAAAAACAACTGAAGCCCAGAAAAGTCAGCCCAAGGCCACACAGAGCCAGTTGCCTTTCTCTCTCTCTCTGTTTCTGTTTCTTTCTCTCTTTTCTTTCTTTCTTTCTTTCCTTCTCTCTTTCCTTCCTTCCTTCCTTCCTGAAGATTTTATTTTTTTATTGGAAAGGCCGACTTATAGAGAGAAGGAAATACAGAGAGAAAGATCTTCCATCTACTGCTTCACTCCCCCAGTGGCTGCAAAGGGTTGGAACTGAGCCATAACGAAGCCAGGAGCTTCTTCCAGGTCTCCCACGTGGATGCAGGGTCCCAAGGCTTTGGGCCTTTCCCAGACCACAAACAGGGAGATAAATGGGAAGTGGAGCAGCAGAGCATGAACCAGCACCCATATGGAATGCTAGCATTTGTAGTAAGGTTGATTAGCTAGTTAGTTGAGCCATTGCGCCTGCCCCCGGAGTTGGCTTTCTAAATGTTACAGTATGTCGTGTCTTCAAGGAATCCCACTTCCACTCACCCAGCCCATTCCACGCCAGTTGTCTGTCACACACTTGATGGTTTATTGCCCTTGACTTTCACTGTTGAGGTTTCTGAAGCAGAAGGCAGGAACTCATTCTGTTCTGCATCCTAGGGCACCCAGCGTGGCACTTGGCACGGGGTACCTGTTCAAGAATGTTCTTGGGACTGAAAGACTTGGGCTCGCAGAGCAGTTCTCATGAGTGGGTCCCAGGAAGTCAGGAGGAGTCAGAACCATGGGTCTGCAGGCGCAGCTGGCTGGTGACGCGGGGCCACATACCAGCAACTTGCTTGATGCTGATGCTAGTTGGGGAGAGAAGGGGGAAGGAGCCGCTGAATGCAGAAGGGATGGATTGTCTCGTGATGGGCGCTTCCTCTGCTGAGCAGTGTGGCAGTGAGCACGTCACAGGGAAGCCATGTGACCTCAAGCTCAGCAGCAGCCTGAGAGATGGAACTCTGGCTCCACCACTGGATCTCATTGAACCTCTGTCTTCCGCAAGATTGGTTTGTTATGGGAGGAGGTGACAGGCACAGCACAGAGTGTTCAGGAACTATCCTCTGTAATGGCTGAGTACAGCCTATGTTTTCAAAATCAGGTCCTCATTCAGCACCTGCTGGATCCTCGTGCAGCCTGGCAAAGCCCCACTTCTTACAGGAGGGAACCCAAGGCTGGAGAAGGCAGGTTCGATGGGCTGAGGCACAGGGTGGAAGAGGGCATATCAAGAGGCTGTTGACTCAGAACCCTGTCTTCTTAATGTCAGTGAGAGGACTCAGGGTCTCTTTAACTCTTTTAAAACTTGATTTTAAAAGCTGAGCAACAGGACGGGCCCAGCGGCGTGGTCTAGCGGCTAAAGTACTCGCCTTGAATGCGCCAGGATCCCATATGGGCGCCGGTTTTAATCCCGGCAGCTCCACTTCCCATCCAGCTCCCTGCTTGTGGCCTGGGAAGGCGGTCGAGGATGGCCCAAAGCATTGGGACCCTACACCCGCGTGGGAGACCCGGAGGAGGTTCCTGGTTCCCAGCTTCGGATTGGCACGTACCGGCCCGTTGCGGCTCACTTGGGGAGTGAATCATTGGACGGAAAATCTTCCTCTCTGTCTCTCCTCCTCTCTGTATATCTGACTTTGTAATAAAATAAATAAATCTTTAAAAAAAAAAAGCTGAGCAACAGGAAAGGGCAGAGAATGAGAGAAAGTTATCTTCTATCCTATGGCCAAAGAAAGGAGCCTGGAACTCCATCCGTGTCTCTCACGTGGGTGCAGGGGCCCAGGCACTCATGGTCTGGGAAAGCAGTGAAGAATGGCATAGGTCCTTGGGATCCTGCCTACATGTGGGAGACCCTGAAGGGACTCCTGATTCCCAGCTCTGGATCTGTTCAGCTCTGGGCGTTGTAGCCATTTGGCGAATGAACTCAGTGAACGGAAGATTTTTCCTTCTCTCACTGTGAAATCTGCTTTTCAAATGAAAATAAGTCTTGAAAAAATATTTTCCTATAAGAAATAGGGGGCTAGTGTTGTGGTTAGGTGGGTTAAGCTGCTGCCTATATGCCGACACACCATATCTGAATGTTGGAAATGGCTGCTTTGATTCTGATCAGCTCTCTGCTAGTGGACCTGGGAAAGCAGTAGATGATGAACAGGGGCCCCAGCCACCCACGTGGGAGACCTAGATTGAGGTCCTGGCTCCTGGCTTCTGCTGGCCCCAGCCACAGCTATTGTGGCTGTCTGGGGAGAGAACCAGCTAATGAAAAGATTGCTCTCTCTCTCTATCTCTCTCTCTGTCTTTCTCTGTATTTCAAATAAATAAATCTTTGAAAGAAAAAGAACAGGTTCATGCAGTCCTATTGGTTCTTCCCATGACTTAACCAGCAGGAATTCACAATTAAGGGATTTGGTAAGGCGTCCCATGTTTCACACGTGGTTGGAGCACTTCTTCATGTCTAGCCAATACCTGGCGTTTCTCAACAGCAGCACCTGTGCCTCGCATCTCGCTCGCCTGGAGCTTTGCACTGTTCACTGTCCATCACCTGTGGGTGTGTCTGTGGACATCGTCTGACATCTGGGCTTCCTCTACCTGCTTCTGTTAGGCACTCAGCATGGTCACAGGATGTGAGGTGAGAGAGAGGTGGAAGAAGAAGCTGACAGATTGGCTTTACAACCAAATCAGAAACCAGGATGCGTAGAGTCTTCCAGTGCTAAATTCCTTGATACCAACCTCCACATTTTATGGGCTTCAGCACACTTTTAAACTTTTTATTTCTTTATTTTCATTTTATTTGAGACACAGAAAGATTAACATGGAGAAATCACTTCCCAAATGCCCACAAATAACCAGGCTGGGGCAGGCTGAAGCTAGAAGTCAGGAACTTCTTTTGGTCTCCCACATGGGTGGCAGGGATCCAAGTACTGGTGCCATCCCCTGCTGTCTCCTGTGGTGCACATTGGCAGGAAACCAGATCAGGAGAGTAGCTGGAGTGTGGATGTCCCAAGCTGGTACTTAACTGCTGCACCAAACACCTGCCCCAAGTAATGCTTTTTACCAAGTGCTTCCTTTGGCTCTGAGTGTGAAGTCGGGCCCTGCACCTGTGTAGTCAGTGAAGCACAGTGGTGTGTGGCTGTGCGTTGTGAAGGCTGCTGCTGCCGGTGGCACAGCAGACCGCAGGCGGACAGCCTCAGGGTCAGCTCGCCTACTGGGGTGACAGTCGTCCCTTTGTTTACTTCCCATTCCACACCGTGGTTCCCTCTTCTCATTGCCTTCTGTGATTAATTCAAACACACCTGACAGGTCTACCAGATGATCCTCCAAGCTCACCTGTCCTCTGTGGCCATTGCGCTTGCCAGGGTGCAGAACATGTGCATTGCAGATCTGCAGGCCTGGGTTCAAATCCCAGCCTGACCACTTCCTCCTGGCTTATGATGTTGGACAGATGACATAATCTCTCTGTGCCGCTATGCCTTGATTGGGTTATAGTGATTGTGACTTGAGGCTTAAGCTTGTGAAGTACCTAGCAAAGTGCCCATTCTGTGGTCATCATCACAGTGTCCCTTCCCTCCTTCCTCTTGCCAGGCACTTCAGGTGCTGTGGGTAAACTGCCCTACTCAAAGGCTGACAATGAATAACATCTCAGAGGGATACTGGGTGATTCTGGAACGTATGGCTGGGATGGCAAACGCTGATGGGAGGATGCACTGCATGTTCCTAGAGGTTAAATGGAAGTTTGCCTGGCAAGAAGGGGCCCTTGGCATTGTCAGCACTGGGCTTCACATGGGCTGAGGCAGTAGACATCTCAGACAAGGGGAGCAGTAGATCCCCTGCAATAGGGTTGTGAGTATGTGTGTGTGTGTGTGTGTGTGTGTGTGTGTGTATGTATGGTTTACAAGCATATATTGTTCAGGGTGAAATTTCATGCTACCCTATTCCACAGGTGTCAACCCAGTAGTTAAATGTGGCCTTGAGGTTAGGGTCTGCCCTTGGCATAAAGAGGAATTTCTTTGGCTCCTGTACCTCATGGACTGCCCAAGGCCATGCCATGCCATGCCACGCCACAGAAGACTCGGGTAGCTTGGCACAGGATGGATTGACATCTTTCCATATGCCTGCCAGCCTGTAGCCTCAAAGGTTGTGAGCCTTTAAGGCCAGGCCATGTTCATGGGAACTCTTCTCTGGTCCCTAATTGAGGCTGGAGGATTCCTAGCCAAAGAGGGTATCTGAGGGAAGGATAGAGCTGTCATGGGCTGTTCCCTGGCCCTGCTGCTGTTCATGGTGTACAACAGGGTTTCCAGGAATGTCAATATGCACACACATAATTATATACACACAAGCATGTACACATATGCACACAGCACTGCTGCTCTGGACAGAAATGAATATGCCACGTGTGAGATTCAATGCTTTGACCCACGGACTCAGCCCTTTCCCTCAGTAGCACCTGGCATGTGACCCAGCTCTGCTGAAGTGTCCATACAGAAAGCGGCTCAGTACCAAGTTCCCTCCCCATCCTGGACCACAGGTAGCTGTGATTGTCACCAGCGTTATGAATGCCCTCCCAGCCTGAGCAGTGCTAAGCTGTCTCCTCCCACCAGACAGCTGCCAGGTGCTGTTTCTATGTAGGTGACTCTGTGCAGAGAAAGACCCACTGGGCACCCTACGGGCAGGAAGAGGAGACCTGCAGGCTGCAGCAGTGTGGGGACTAACACAGATGCCCACGTATGCTCCATCACTGCTATCTACTGGCTGTGTGCTGGGGAACAAGTCAAGAAATCTCTCTGAGTCTTGGTCTCCACGAAGGGGCAAGTGGGGTTCACAAATCCACACTTGCCTGTGCAGGGCTGGGCCAGTGCATCTACAGGGCCTGGCACTGCCTGAGCGAGTGCTGAGCATACGGTCAGCGTGAGTCAGTTGGATGCAGCCTCACTTTTCCTCGTGCCTGGGAGTGGCTGCCAAAGGCCTCTTGAAATTTCCGCTCAGCAGGCGCCGTTGGGAGAAAGACCTCGAAGAACTGGCTCTGTGCCTCTCCTTGCTGTGTGACCTTGAATGAGACACAGGCTCTCTGCATACAGCTCAACATGGAAATCCTACCCCCACCCTCGCACCTCCCACCAAAGCCAGTGTACATGGAGGTGGGGGTCCAGTTACACACATAGCAGAAAAACTGTCCAGGGGTGTAAGATGGGCAACAGCCAGCATGGACAGACCCTGGAAGAAATGTACAGGCCAGAGGACAGTGACCACGGGCAGAGCAGCATGGAGTGCTGAGCTGAGCTGAACTGGGCAGAGCCCACCTGGGTCCTCTCCACATGCCTTCTCAGAAGAAGTTTGTACCACACAGGGGCTAAGATGTGAATAAACACCCCCAAGGCACTCAGAGATCCTGGAAACAGGAGCTGGGGAAACGGAGGCCTCAGACATGGCCAGACTTTACAAAGCAATAAAACCACTTGCTTTTTTCCTCCCCGAAGGAAACCAAAATAGAAAACAGACAAAGTGGGATGGGGGTGGAAATGGAGTGCTTGGACACTCTACTTCATTGTTGGGTGGAAAATGCCTCATTGTTTGTGTGGCATCCCCACTGGGGTGGAGACTCCCAAGCTTGGCTTCTTTTACCAAGAACATTTGTGTTCAGAAAACGTCAGAACTGCCATTGGCACTGGTTGCCAACCTCTTCGTGCGACCAAAGAAGGAGGTTAACAAAAATCAGGCAGCCTGATCATCACCTAGGACCAGGATTCCCAGAATCCTCACCACCTCCACTCCAACAGGTGGGACTGAGTTTTACAAGGACACTGGACACCCTGCACACTCACTGCCTGCCTTCCTTCTGTTGGTTTGCTCACTGGGAAACTGCAGGGGCATTGTAGCAGTGTGGACCTTTGCCTGAGGCATTCTAGCTGTGTGGTTTGCAGAGCATGGCATAGTCCCCTGGCCTCAGTTTACAATGTGCAACCTCGGACCCTGAAAACAAGACAGTATGTTTGTTCAGCAACACTTTGAGCCTGTTTCATGCCAGGCACCATGCCTGACTTCGCTGTAGGGCTTCAAAGAGAAATACCATTTTGGAGGTGTAGATGGTGAGTTGGCCATAGAAACCTTGTTTATCCATCCTTCCATAAATCCACCTATCCATGCACATATTTATTCATTAACACCTTATTGAACTGCTATGATAGATCAGCCTCCCCAGGAATGCAAAGAATGTGCAGGGACTCATGGTGTTTACAATATGATAAAGCAGGCAGATAAAACTAAGGAAAGTAAATCAGTAAGGTGATTGCAGAGGGTGAAAAGACACTAAGACAGGACAACAGTGGGGTTGGTTGGGCTGGTTTCCCTGCTGAGGTGAAGAGGACCTGAAGCATGGGAAAAATCTGACCATGCAAGGGGGCTAGCAGAAGAACATTCCAGGCTGAAGAGATGGCAGGTGGAAATAGGCATGGGCTGGGATGGGACAGCTTACGTGGGTCCTAGAGCATCAGCTGCTGCTGCTGCACCTGGAATCCCAGGGCCAGGAAGGGCTCAGCAGCAGGTGGCTGGTGCTCTGGGAAGCCTCCCCATGGAGAGCCTGCCTGGGGCTTGGCCCATGGATGGATGAAGTGTGCTTGGGATCCCACCCACATGGAGGTGGCAGACACTGCTGGGAGATCCTGCCTTCTACCTTGACCCCTGGGTCCAGGCACTGAGTGGAAAGTAGGGGCTACGAGTAGCTTTGTCTTCATCTCTCAAGTCCCTGTCAATCCGTCTGGGTCCAGGAGCAGGGACCACATGAACTTGGCCCTACTTGGAGAAGGCAAGTAAGAGTGCAGAGGCCAGTAGTTGCACTCTGCAGTGATGCTGGACCATTGACGTGAGGGGTTCCTGTGGGTTAGGAGTTGCAGAATCATTTCAGGTCCTTGAGAGTGGTGTGTGTGTGTGTGTGTGTGTGTGTGTGTGTGTGTGAGAGAGAGAGAGAGATACAGAGAGAGAGAGAAGGGGGTCAAGGTGTCCAAGGGCTATGAGATTCACCCCTTCATGGTGACATTGATATTCCAAGCAGGGATCTGTGGCCAAGTGCGCTGTGATACTGGAGCTGCCATGGGCTACTGGGGCAGGTCCGGCAGGGCAGGCCTCTCCCAGGGATGTGCAGGACTAGAAGACTTAATTTCCCTGATGCAGGAGGCACCTGTTTCACATGCCAGCAGCGTTGTGGAGATGCAACGCAGGGCTCCCAGTCCCGGCATCCCTGTCTGCTAGCTTTATGAGTTTGAGCAAGCCACTCAGGCTGTTTCTCAGGGTTGCTGCTCAAGTGACTAGCACAAGCCTACCGCAAAGCCAAAGACTCTGAAGCCTGTGGGCTCCAAGCACTGTTGATTCTCCTGTTTGAGGGCCACGGCTTGGCTACCACTTGGCTGAGTGGGCTGAGATACCAGGCTTTGGGCAGCAGGTTGGGTTTGGATCTGATCCCCATGGCTTTTTTCCCCTTTGGAGCAGCAGCGGCATGGGGACTGGGCCATGTTCTGTGTGGGTGTTTATCATGGGGCCCAAGCCAAAGGGGCATTGGCTATTGAAATGTGTTTGTCCTCTCCAGCAGCAGGCCAGAGGCCAGGAGAGCCTTCCTGGCACCAGGCATAGCCAGGCCTCTGCTCTGACGTCCCATTGCTAGTAGCAAGTCATGTTGCCTAGTCCAGGGGCAGGCAGCCCCTATGCCCATGTGAGGACCTGCCACGAGGGTGTGCTAAGTAATGCTTTTATGGGTGGAGAAGACTAGCAGCTATCAGGCCCCAGGGAGTGGAAAGACATTCATCCCATCCACCGCTAGCCTGAGTTTACCCTAGAGGCCTGGTGCCATGCTCAGATGGGGTTGGGAGGCCCCTGGAGCAGACGCTTCAGCCAGACCATCAGCTCTGGCCCTATGTCCTTAGCCACCAGCACCAGGCATTCCTGCCAGTGCGGTTTCCCTGCAACCCGGCCTGGCAAGCATCCTCTGAAATCCTTGCAGCCACTTCCTGTAGCAAGTCAAGTTCGGAGAGGGGAGGCTTACAGTGGAAACCACACCGACCCCTGAGCCAGAGAGGCTGACCACAGCACCCAGATCCTAACTTGAGGTCCCTTTATGCCCGAGCATTTTTTGTTTTTGATTTTGATTTTCAGGTTAGGGGGACCAGGACATTTAGCTGAGAATCAGGATGTGCAGAATCTATAGCGGGCCAGGCACACTGCATGGGCGAGTGCTGTTGTTTAGCTTGGCCAGGGCCAAGCAGCTGGTGAATGGCAGGAAAGCCTGTTTCCCTGCAGCAGTACTGCCCTGGCTTGGGCAAGGAACGTTATTTCTATACTTCCTCCCAGGTCCCTGACCTTCACCTTCCTCTGCTCTGGAGAGGGATCTTGGGCTCTCTGAGGCCCGGAGGATTTCCTGGCTCAGCTCCATCAGTGCTATGAGCATCAGCAACACCCTTCCCCCTTTCATCCATTGAGTGTTTGCCTGGGTTCCGGTTCCTGGGACCGGTGCCTGGCTTCCAGCTTCTCTCCTCTTGAAACAAAGACAGGGAGGCCAGCACCTGCTTCACAGTGAGAAAAGGTTGAGCAGCCCTATCCCACAGCCTGCCCTGTACCCATGTCCTCTCCGGCTGGGGCTGGGAGACTGTAGAGGTCAGCATTTACCTTAGCCCATGCAGCAGAAGGGAGTGGGTGTACACTGTTAGGTGCTGGGCTTCTCCCAAGCAGCTGATGCTCTGTAGCCAGAATCCCTGGGGAATACTAGCAGCGGGCAGACCACCATCTGCAACAGCCCAAGTGTCCTTAAAGACCCTGGTGGCGGCTCCAGGGGCTTAAGTCTGGGCCCTGGCCTGCTGCTAAGAGCACCTGGCCTGACTGCCCTGGGTCTCAGTTTTCCTGTTTGTCAAATGGCCTCAGTGGTTTCTTCTGTCCCCTAATCCTGGCATTCTAGAGTGGGGCCAGACAGGCCACCTGCTCTGTCTCAGCTGGGACAGTGGTGCGATGCTGTGCAGGACTGGGAGCCCTGCTGCCCATGAGCCATAGGAGGCCCACAAAATTATCTGGTCTACCCCTGCCATGGTAACAGCAGGCAAGACTCAAAATCCAGTATATCTATAGCAGGCTGATTTCAAAAATATGAATATTTATTTATTGCAGAGAGAGAGAGTTCCCATGCAGTGGTTCACTCTTCAGACAGTTGCAATGGCAGGGCTTGGCCAAGTCAAAGCCAGGAGCTTCATCTGCATCTCCCACGTGGCTACAGTGGCACAAACACGTGCTCTATCCTTTGCTGCTTTCCTAAGGTGCATTAGCAGGGACCTAGTTTGGAAGTGGAGCAGCCAGGACATGAGCCTGCACCCATATGGGATGACAGCCTCGTGTGTGGTGGTTTTACCTGCTATACCACAGCACCAGCCTCCAGGTTCATTTTTAAGTTGATGATTATGAATGCCCTGTGCAAATGATGTTATCAACATTTCAATAAATCGTTTTGGCAGAGAAAGAGGTCCCCGCCCCTAGAACATTCTCCAGACTGTGGTTATGGTGTGGGAATTTGTGCTCTCCCAGCTGAGAGAGCTGGGAAAAGCCTGGATTTGGGAGCCCCTGACGACTGGTGGGGGTAGGATGACTCATGCCAGTCTTAGGGGTACAGGGCACCTGGCTCTGTGTGTGTGTGCGTGTGTGCATGTGTGTTGGATTCTTTAAAACAGCTAATTGTTAGGGTGAAAATATTTTCACACATTTGCTCTCTGGGAGAAGGTTAGTGCAGTGCACACTGGCAGCCTCACCGAAGTCAAACGGCCACAGTCAACACGCAACTCCTAATTAATAGACGTTCATGCTGCTCTCGGGCATGGCAGCGGAAGTAATTATCATGATTTAATTGACTTTTCTCCCCTCTGTTATGCACTCTGCCTTTTCCATTTTCTTGAGCTGGGAAGGTTGCTTTCCCACCCTCACCCCCCGCCTATCTCTTTTCTCTCTCTTTTTTCCTTTATATACAGATTGTCTCACATACCAGCTTTTGATTTGTCAAAACCATAATACCATAAATATTGTGACAGCAAAAACCTCTGGCTTCCAGGGAAGTCGAGTGCCTGCTCCAATGGCTTCCTTGCCACCAGGGTATTGGGCTCATCAAGGTGCAGTCACACCCAGCCTTGCTCGTCTGGCAAGAAGACAAATCCACCTGCTCAGAGGTTTTGCCTTGTGCGAACTCCTTGGGACCACAGGGAGCAGCAGACCATCTGGACTTCTGCCGTTCAAAGGTGGTGGCTGTCGGGACCCAGTCGGGGCTCCAGAAAATGCGAGGTGGGAGGTGGGAAATGGGCACCTGCTGGCACCAGAAAACTGCAGAATAATATCTCTCTCTCTCCTTCTCTCTCTCTGTGGGTGTGCTTCTGCTACCATGGTCTGCTATCTGGTGTTGCCCTTGACACCTGAGTTCTCATGCATTCCACTTCAACTTCTCACATTCGACTAGCAAGTGTGCCCAGAGCCTGCCTGCGCAAGCCTACCTCCTGCCTTCTCCCAGTCTTGCCCAACTAGAACATTCCTTAGGCTGTTGAGGTCAAGGGTGGAGTCCTGGGCACAGGTCCCCTTTCTTGTGGCAGTCAGCCTTGGTGAGTAGGCAGGCTCACCTGCTCTCCTATCTGCTGTATCAGAAGCTATGAACAGGGATGGGACTGTGGCAGGTGCCAGCTTAGCACATCCAAGTGAAGTGGCTTGGGTTGAAATCCTAGCTCGGCCACACGCGTGGGCAAGTTTCTTGAACCTTCTAGTTCTTGGTATTCTTATTTTTATGACGGCAGCACCAGACCCTAGATTGTTACAAGGGAGAGTAATGAAGTCTGCCGTGAGCCCGAGGGACCACGTGGCTCAGCTCTCTCATTGGACACATGGGACCACCGGCTTACACAAAGGCTAGCAACCTTTTTGAAGGTCAAATGATTTTGACTACTACGCTACTGGACTATTTCACATGGAGCTGAAATTAGGACTGCGACATTTCCTTAGGTCTCACTGGGGACTACAGAAAATGCCTGAGTTTAATTAGAACATTACAGATGGTAAAGTCGGGTGGGAGAAAAGATGAACCTAGGCTTGCTCTATTTCTTTGTTCTCATCTGGGAAAGATGAATTAGGCTTTGAGTCCTCAAAGTGCTGCACCTTCTCTGATCACGCATTTCAGGTGACTCCTGTGTGGTCCCAGCCGGTGGTCCTACAGGTGGGAGGGTGTGTGTGTGTAAGACACTAGTTGAATGTTCTTTTTTTTTTTTAAGATTTATTTATTTTTATTACAAAGTCAGATATACAGAGAGGAGAGACAGAGAGGAAGATCTTCCGTCCGATGATTCACTCTCCAAGTGAGCGCAACGGCTGGTGCTACGCCAATCCAAAGCCGGGAAACTGAAACCTCTTCCGGGTCTCCCACGCAGGTGCAGGGTCCCAAATCATTGGACTGTCCTCGTCTGCTTTCCCAGGCCACAAGCAGGGAGCTGGATGGGAAGTGGAGCTGCTGGGATTAGAACTGGCGCCCATATAGGATCCCGGGGTGTTCAAGGCGAGGACTTTAGCCGCTAGGCCACAGCGCCGGGCCCTGAATGTTCTTTTAAACACTTAACTGTCCCCACCCTCGGCTGCCTCATCTGAAAACTCAGGATTTGCTCACCCTTCTCCTGACTGGGTGATTGCTAAGGATGGAGCTGTTGGGGGACTGGAAAGGGTGGGTGTGGTTTTTTCTTTAGCCTTGATTCCTTCTCTTTGTCCCTGACTGGAACATTATCTAGCAAACAGTAGGTTTTGGCACAAATGAATGAGGTGTATGAACCCTGAAGGCAGTTGTGAGGATGGAAAGGAATCCTGTGTGTGGGCAGCTGCATGAGGAGGGGTTAGGCTGTTTGACACCCCCTAGGACCCACGCCCCTCTCCAAAGCTCATGTTGAAATGTGACAGCCATCAGGGTGGATTTAAGATGTGACTAGGTTCGGGCCTTGGGTTTGGGGGCAAGTGCCGCTCCTCACAGTGTGGCGGCTGTGGGGGGGTGCCCCTGCCGGGTCGGACCCAAGGCTGGGGGCTCACGCCAAAGACTGCTGCAAGGCAGTGAATGAGTCCTTGGCCTCCCCCAAGACCGAAGAGAGCTCTTTCCTCAGGGTAAGTGCACGATGAGGGAACTTGGGAACTGGGTTAAAATTCCTAGCTCTGCCCAGCTACTAATATCTTGCGGCTGGGTGAGTTTGGGAGGGGTTCGGGCCTTGGGTCTTGGGGCAAGTGCCGCTCCTCACAGTGTGGCGGCTATGGGGGGTGACCCTGCTGGGTCAGACCCAATGCTGGGGGCTCACGCCAAAGACACTGCCGCAAGGCAGTGAACGAGTCCTCGGCCTCCCCCAGGGTGGCCAGTGCACCATGTGGTGCCAGGCTTTGCCTGCTGGCCGCCCGGCGGCAAACTCTGGGGTTTTTTAAGATATGCTTGCTGCCTGGGGACACCCATGACTAAGTCCAATTTTAGTGTAGGTGAGTAATGAATCTTGGGTGATTCCCAGTGACAGTATCATGGAAGTTTTAGGCAGGCGTGGGGATTGAGACCTGGTGGTTTGGAGGGAAGAACCCAGGAGACAATTACGGTTAGTTAGATACACCAACCCAATTCGGAATACAGAAATGGCCTGTTTGCCTAGAGCATCACTGATCGTCACACTCTAGCCCACACCAATGCTATGGATGGGGGCCTCTTTGGCAGTGATGGGTACCATTACCTAACTATTTGGTGGAGTGGTGGAGTGGTCACATCTGACAGGGTCAAGACTCTATCCAGCACACGAGAGAACTTGGTCTGGGGGTAGACTCTATGGGGTTGTGTGGGCGGGCCCAACCCTGTGGAAATTCAAGTTCCCCCTGGTTAGCCCCCAAGCTGGGGTTGGGATGGACTAAGCTAGATGTGACCATGCCACCTGCCATCACACACGGGTGCAGAAACCCAAAACAGTCAGCGCAGGTCAAGGCAGCAGCACCTGAAAGTGCATCCTTTAACAGGATGTGGGGTGGGCCGTGCTGCCACTGGAAGGGGACAGAATGGG
Organism: Ochotona princeps; assembly: GCF_030435755.1. Classification (NCBI taxonomy): domain Eukaryota; kingdom Metazoa; phylum Chordata; class Mammalia; order Lagomorpha; family Ochotonidae; genus Ochotona; species Ochotona princeps. Next base: position 16,996,204 of record NC_080835.1, on the reverse strand, counting down.
CAGGGCTGAACAAACCTTAACTCACAAGAAACAACAGAAATCAGGTTGGAGCACAGGTCATGCCAAGTAGGTCCTTGTACTTACTGATCTGCGTAAGACAGGGATGCTAAGCCACAGCATCTAAGGGGACAGGACAAGAGAGGGGCTCTACCAAGTTGAATCAGAGCAACCACTGGCCTTCACAAGATCTAAGGCTGGGAATAGGCCCAGTTGGGCAGCTAAGGGGATACTCTAGCTGGGTTGAGTTTCCCACCAATGAGCGCATGGGCTGTAAATGGGGCTGCGTTCTGATCAGGATACGAGTGTAATCCCACTTGGCACAAGTGTGGACTGGGAATGGAAGCACCAAGCCGGGCCAGACCCCAACACCATCTGGTGCTCTGTAGGACCAGGGGAAATGTATGACAGACTAGGCTACGTCCCAGCCCTTACTGAACCATGTGTAAGCTGTATGGGGGTATGGAAGAGCCATGGCTGGGTTGAAACATCCAACAATAAGAACCAGATTGGGTTGAAGAACAGTCAGGAAACACCACTGTTCCTGCTAAGACAGGAGGTGAACTGAACAGGGCTGGCTCATGGACCCACTGGTATGCACGAAACCTGGCACTGGGAGAGTTTCTGATGGAGGAGCCTGAGCAACTCCTCTGGCAGAACACGGTCCCTGCAGGTAAGTGCAAGAAGCACAATAGGAAACAGCCCAGAACAGGCTATGGAAATTATCCCACTGGTATGCACATGGCATGGATTGGGGGCAGACCAGGCTGAACCTGTTCACATCACCCGCTGGTGAGTCCGAGCGCCAGAACAGAGTGCGGGTCGAGCCAGGTTCGGTTGTGACACATACTAGTACACAATAAGAAATGCCAAGGTGAGATGAGCCGTACCAGATGTGGTTGCAGTGCCCAAACAGCACATATGATAATCAAGGGAAGGAGGCAAAGCTGACAGGGGAATGTGGGCTCCCCTGCTGGGCAACTACTTCCATTGGAAAGCGTGAGTCGGGATGGGGGCAGATCAGAATAGGCAGGGCTGTTACACCTGTGGGCCTCATGTGGGCTAGATAAGGGAAGGGCCACGGTGGGCTGACTGTTTCGACTGGTGCAAGCAAAAACCAGAGTGGGTAAGGGTTGGTTGGGCTAGCTGCAGTACTAGCTGGCAGAGGCTGGCACTTGGAGCTAATTCTGTCAAGTCAAATGCCAGAACTACCTGGAGAGTGCATAATCTGGGAGTGAGTGTGGCCTAGAAGGGAAATAGTGGGCGCCTCCTTCGGGGCTACCACTCTCATTTTACAGCACAAACACCAGGACAGGGGCAGGGGTGGCTGTACAGAAGGGCACCTGCCAGTAGGTGTGTGGGCTGGATAGTAGGTTGGTTGGGTTGAGCTGGGCTTCAATGCCCATCAATACGTGCGAGAGCTAAACAGGATGTGGGACAGACTTGACAAGCCTGTGGTGTGTACTGGCAAGCATGGGAACCAGGGTAGGGGGCAGAACTGGTGGGGGTTACGGGGAGTCGCCCCAACCAGGCTGCAGCTCCAACCGGTTTGCGTGAGGACCGAGTATGAAGTGGGCAGGATCGAACTGGACTACAACACCCGTTGGTTCACGAGGAAGACAGGACTGGAAACAGAACGAACCCAGCAATCCCAACGACCAGCATGAGCATAAGCTGATTGGTGTGATGGATGGTGTCGGACTCTGTACTAGCAAACTCGCGCAAGAATCAGGCCTGGGATCATCTCAGATGAAGTTTCTTTGGAGATCCCTCCAACTGAACTGCTGATCTTAGAATCCCAACCATGAAGAGACTGTCAGCCAGTGGATTCTGAATAGGATTCATTGCGATTGGAACTGAGAGATTGGCAGCAATCCAGAACTGATGAACTATCAAAACTGTATGAGCAGGACCCTCAGAGCGCGCCTCCCGTTGGGGATCTGGGATGGGTGGGAGGTTGGGTGAGGCTTTTCCCTTTGTTTTTTTCCCTGACCCCAGATACAGGGTAAAATGACATTGATGTGGAAACAATGGTATTACCCACTTTACCTGTAGCACTTGACACTTTGTTCCCTAATCAACTAAGTAAGATTATTAAAAAATAATAATAAAAAAAGAAAAAAAAAGATGTGACTAGAAGGTGAGGGTTCTGCCTTGCCATTGGACTAAATGGCCACTAATGTACGATTGAACTTCTGGATACTTCCTACCCTCTTCCGCTGTCTATGGTGTGTGCTCTGTTGTCCTCCCCCTTCCACCATGGGATGAGGCAAGTGCCTTGCTGCACATTTCCTCCAGGAATGTGAGAAGTCAAGTTTTGCTTCTTTGTCAATTACCAGGCCTTTTTTTGTTTTGTTTTTGTTTTTGTTTCTTTCAGCAGAAAATGAACTGAGACAATGCAGCAGACCCCACTCTGTCCACAGCCTTGCTTCCTGTAGATCCAGTTCCCCTGTTGTCAGTTGCCAGTTGTAACCTGAAAACACCCAATGGGAAATTCTGGAAATAAACGATTCGTAAGATTTCAATGGCATGCCATTCCAAATCGGATGGTGAAGTCCTGCTCCTTGTCACAGTGGATGCAGGCTATAGATGCTGTAGTAGCCGTCTCGGCTGCCAGAAAGACGGTCATGGCAGCCCCATGCTTGTGTTCACATCACCATTATTTGACTTATACAAAACACAAGAGTAGTGAGGCTGGCTCTTCAGATCTGCCACAGAGAAACCCAAGTACTTCCTTCATTTAAAAGAAAAAAAGATTGATCTATTTATTTATCTGGAAGGCACATTAAGAGAGATCTCCTCCCTACTGGTTCACTCCCCAAATAACTGCAACAACCAGGGCTGGTCCAGGCTGAAATCAGGAGCCTAGAACTCCACCCAGGTCTCCCATGGGGGTGGCAGGGGCCCAAGCACTTGGGTCAACTTCCGCTCTTTCTCAGGTGTATTAGCAGTGAACTGGGTCAGAAATAGAGCAGCCAGGACTTGCTGGTGCTCAAGCCGAATGCCTGCATCTCAAGCAGGGGCTTAACCTCCTGTGTCACAATGCTGACCCAGTACTTCCTTGAAGTATCATCTCAGATGATCATAGAAGAAGGACAAATTCAGTACAATAAGATATTGAGAGCGGGAGAGAATATTCACATAGCTTTCATGACAAGTATATCACTACAAATACTCCATTTTATCATTAATTATTGTTAATCTCTTACCATGCCTAAGTTACAAATTAAACTTTCTTGTAAGTATACACGGCCAGGAAAGCACACAGCCTCATAGAGTTCAGTACTACTATCCTAGTCCCAGGTGTCCACCAAGGGTGTTAGAAGCTATACCCCATGGATAAGGGAAGGCAGGGAACTCAAGATCCAAGCAGACACAGTGTTTGCACTGTGATGGCCTCAGAGGAGGGGTGATCACCCGTGAGTTGGAGATGTGAGAAGTGAGTGGGAGATGTAGAAATGGCGATATGAGGTATAGATGATGCCTTTGAGAAGTCTGGCTGTGAAAGAGAAGGGGTCACAGGTGTGTGCCTGGGGTATGCAGGTGTAGAAGTGATGATGCCAGAGTATGTGTACATGTGTGTGTGCATGTGTGTGTGTGCACATGCGTGTGTGGTTGGGACTAAGACAGCACCTGGGTAGAGGGTGTTCAGTCAGTACTTTCTGATTTGAATGCTTCCATCCTGGCTGTCAGGATACTCAGGGTCTTGGCCAACATTCTCAGGCCCATTGCAGGTGAGATGCTTGGGAACGTCTGAGAGCCATGTGTGTGTTAATGTATGTCAGGTGCTGTAGGAGGTGAATTCTGAGTCCCAGTGGCTTAGCACACTCAAACTTCTTTCCCACTTAACAGCAGCTTGCTAAAGCATCCAAAGCAGTGAAGGCATGTGTGTTGGGGGATGACAGTCCATGTGGAGGCTGTCTGTGGGAGCTCCACCTTCCTTCCATCTTCACTTGACTTCCAGGGCCACTATGGAAGGAAGAGAGGCTTTCCCATCACAGTGGTCCGGAAAGGCACACATCACTTCCACTCTGATTGGTGTGAACAGGTCATGTGGCCGCACAACTGCAGAGGAAGCTGGGAAATGTAGTTCCTTCTTGGACAATTCCCATGTCATCCACTGCTCCTCACTATGGAGTGGAGCACAGTAGGTCTTGTGAAGCGACAACTCTTGCACCTGTACTTCCTCCCATATGAAGGCCAGGGCCCTGCTCTGGAGGCCAAAAGAGATCAATCCCTGAGCTGGACGTACAATCCCCAGTTGTATCCTATTAAGTCATTGTCATCCCTGTCCCCCACCAGAGTTAAGGAAACTGGAGGAGCTCAGGGTAGCACAAACAGGAAAGCTAAGCTCCTCCACCTACTTGTTTTGTGTGACCTGGGATGGATTGCTTAAGGACCTTGACGGTCTCTGTGCGGGGACTGGCAAAGCTCTCCTGGTGTAGCTGACCCTGTGGGCAGGAGCTGGGGCTGCTGGCATCCCGTGGCCTCCCTCCCTGACTGCCTACATCAGAAGTTCAGGCTCCTGACTTAGGTTTACGGCCAAAGGGACTTGATCTTGTGCCTGTGTTTGCCTCTTCTAGCACACTGCTTCACTGTGTTGAGTTGGTTGAAGGGGTTCCCTCGAGTCCAAGAGCTAGAGACAAATCACTGCCCTGGGGGTCTGTTCAGACCGAGCTGGGCTCCCCTACACTGGAAGGTGAGGATCCTGGTTGGAGGAGGCACTCCTTCCTGCCAATTTGTAAAACCAGGCACCGGAAGTACTTAGGCCAGTGTTATGAGCTGGTTAAAGTGCAAGGCCACCCCCTGGCCCCATTTGCCTGCTACCTTCCTGAGTTTTCCTCTCAATAGAAAATCCACTTTCCCAGTACAGGTGCCGGCTTGGAATGGCCTTGGAGCAGCCCAGGGTTTGTTAGCAGGTTCCTCAGGCTTTCTTTTGTATTCAGAGTGGGTTGCCCCTCAGTGTGCACCCCCTTCTAACTCTCATCACTGACGTCCCAGTTTGTGAGTCATGCTTATGTATTTGCCTTGGTCATTGGCTGCCAGCCTCCCCTCTTCCCTAGCAAAATCTCTGGGCCTTCTGGGGCTCTAACATCACCCCCTGGGGCCTCCTTGGCTGTAGGGCATCCAAGCCCCAGCCAGGGGAGGTTGGAGAATCCTGGAGGGGAACTGACTGGTCCAACCTTAATACCTCTGGGGCCAGCCTGGCTGCCCCCTGGCCTGCAAACAAAGGCGGCCCTTGACCTGGGGCTGTGGGAAGCTCTGGGCTGGACAATGGGAGGAAGGAGAAAGCTGGGAGATAAAGTCCAGGGGCTGAGGGGCTGTGCTGGGGGTTCCCCAGTTAGAGTAGACAGCCGTGCAAACAGGGCTGGGCTTCCTGCCTCAGGAGCAGGGCGCAGGGCTGGTGGAGCTGCCACGGTGGCTGTTGCTGTTGAGATAATTCTTGCATTTCTGGAGAAGTCTGGGTGTGACCAGGCAGCTGTGTGTGTGTGTGTGTGTATGTGTGTGTGCGTGTGTGTGTGCGCATGCACTCGTGTGTGTGCCCTAATGCTTCTTCCTACCCCAATCTGGACCAGGAATGCTCCAGACATTTAGCAGGACCAGCTGGCTGCTGAAGGCTTTGCTTGGTACTTGCCGTATATACACTAAATGCAGCCCATTCTGGTCCTTCTTCTCCACTACCCTGGTGGCTAAGAGCTGGACACTAAGGAGATGTTCCCAGTCGAGGGCTTGGGAATCCCCCATGATTGGTTCTGACTCTAGGGGGCATGCATGAGTCAGGGTTAGTGAAGGTAGGGAGGTTCCCAGCCCGGCACCCCGGCCCTGCCTCAGCACCTACCCTGTTTGTCTCTATTGCATGCCCCCAAACCAGAGGACTCTGGAAGGCCATCAGTTAGGTTCTGATATGTGGCACCAGCCGTAAGGACTGTCACTGTCTACCCAAGGGCCTCTTACCTGATGGGGCTGATTTTTATCCCCATTTCACACATTAGGTGGTGGAGTCCAGCTGGGTTATGTAACTGACCCAATTCACATCACTAGGAAGAAAGCAGCTGGGTGGGTGGGGGACCCCAGCACCTGGTTGTTTTGCATACCCCACACAGGGCCCTCTACTCTTGGGTTCTCAGGCATCAGCAGAGCTGGCCAAGGCTGGTCACCTTGGCTTTATGGGACCAGGAGGGTCGCTCCTGTATGAGAGCTGTGGTGAAGGGTCTGCCTGGCCCAGTCCCTCCAGAACTTGAGTCCTCATTGTGCATGCGAGAGATCTGAACTGAGTTCCTGGTCATGGCATTAGTCTGCCCAGACCTGGCTGTTGCTGGTGTTCGGGAGTGAATCAGCAGCTAGAAAAATCTCTCTCCTCCTTTCATATTAAAAAAAAAAATCAAGGAATTAATATATCTTTGATTTTTTAAAAAAGTTATTTATTATTTATTTATTTGAGGAGCAGGATTATAGAAAGAGAAGGAGAGAGAGAGAGAGAATTTTCTATCTGATAGTTCACTCCCCAGGGAATTGCAACAGCCAGGGCCGGGCCAGGCTGAAACTGGGAGCCAAAAGCTTCTCCCAGGTCTGCCACATTGATGCAGGGGTTCAAGCACTTGGACCATCTGCTGCTGCTTTCCCAGGTTCATTAGCAGGGAGCTGGATCCAAGGTGCAGCAGCCAGGATTTGAACTATAAGGGATGCTGACTTTGTTACTCACTACACTGCAGCACGGGCTCTTACAGCTCTGTTCTTGCTTCTCCCACCAATCCAGTCCCTCCACTGTAATGGTTGTTTTAGATGTATCCCAGGTTTATTTTTAAATATATTGGGTTCATCTTTTTGGAGTAGTTTCAAGTTCTCTCTCTCACACACACACACATACAAAATCAAGTACAATTCACAAATACACCCATCCCCAACAGTCACACACAGGTTCCCCTGTTATTTACATCTTGGATGACTGATACTTTTGTTACCATGGAGCCAATACTGACACACTGTATTGTATATACCCTGAGTCGGAGCTCAGGCGTGACTTGGCTTCCCCCTTGCTATCCCAGATACAATGATTTCACTCCCTAAAAGTTCCCTGCACCCTCTCTGTTCACCCCTCCTTGGCCTCCCTCCCTCCCCCCAACCACCCACTCAACTGCTCTTTTTACTAGCTGTAAGTGTTGCCTTTTCCAGAATGTCATATAATTGGAATCAGACTTGTGTCTCTTCCTCAGACAGGCTTCTTTCACTAAGCAATATGCATTTCCGCTTCCTTCATGTTGTTTTGCATATGATAGTTCATTTCTTTTCATCACTGCATACGAAATCTGTTGTCTGAATGCGCCAGGGTTTGTTCATCCATTCACCTGGTGAAAGGCATCACGGATGCTTGGAGCATTTGGGCGATCGTGACTAAAGCTGTTAGAGGCATTTGTTTGTAGGATTTTAGGGAGGCACACTTTTTTGATTCATTTGGGCAGATAGCAATGAGTGCAATTGCTGGATCATATGGTAAGAGTATGTTAGTTCTGTGAAAAGCTGCCAAAAAAGTCTTTCAAATTGGAGTTAGAACTTCGCATCCCTACTTGCAATAAATGCAGAGTCCCCATTGATCCGCTTCCTTGCCAACATTTGGCTTATTCAGTATCTTTGGACTTTAGCCATTGCAATAGGTATGACATGTTTTCTTACTGCTTTATAGCCCAAATATTTTGAAACGTGAATTTGGGTCACCTGTGTCTCTCTCAGTGTTCTATGGCTCCTACTGATCTGAGAATAAACCTTCACCTCTCCAGGAGGCTGTGGGGCACCACCTAGACTGCTCCCCTCCCCAGGTCACGGCTCCCCTGCCTCACCCACCCCTACACCAGCCTCAACAGCAACGCAAAGGCTTTCGTGCCTCAAATCCAAGCTCAGGCTGTTCCCTCTCCTCCGGAGGCCCTTACCATTCTTCTGTGGTCAGTCCACATATACTTCTTAGGAAAGAACCTCCTGTTCTCTGATTCCACTCCCTTCCTTCCTTTCTTCATTCTTTTCTTTCTTTCTTTCTTTCTTTCTTTCTTTCTTTCTTTCTTTCTTTCTTTCTTTCTTTCTTTCTCTCTCTCTCTCTCTCTCTCTCTCTCTCTCTTTCTTTCTTCCTTTCCTCCTTTCTTTCTTTTTTTCTTTTTTTAGATTTGTTTATTTAGGGTCTAACATGATGATTCAATTGACTGACCCTCCCTTTGCAGGTGCCAGGATCCCACTTGGCACCTGTTCGTGTTCAGGCTGCTCCACTTCCTATCCAGCTCCTTACTGTAGCCTGGGAAAGCAGTGGAGGATGGCCCAAAGCCTTGGGACCCTGCATCGGCCTAGGAGACCCAGAAGAAGCTCCTGGATCCTAGTTTCAGATCAGCTTAGCCCTGGTCATTGCCATTTGGAAAGTGAATCAACCAGTAAAGGATCATTCTTTCGATCTCTCCTTCTCTCTGTAAATCTGCCTTCCCAATAAACGATTAAAAGATTCATTTATCTATTTGAAAAACAGAGTGAGGGAGTGAGAGCGAGAGTAACAGCAACCTTCTCTCTGCTGGTTCACTCCACCGATGGTTGCAATGGCTAGCACTAGGGCAGGCTGAAGCCAGGAGCCAGGAGCTTCATCCAGGTCTCCCATGTGAGTACAGCGGACCAAGCACGTGGGCCATCTTCTGCTGCTTTCCCAGGTGCATTAGCAAGGAGCTGTACTGAAAGTGAAGCAGCTGGATGTCGAATTGGTACCTATATGAAATGCCAGCATTGCGGGATGTGGCTTAACACACAAAACCAGCTTGAGAAACACAGACTTTTTTTTTTTCAAGAGAGCCTTCCCAGAGGTTAAATATTAATCTAATTCACAATTTCAATAACTGCTGCCGCTGTGCTGACAGAGCTGTGGTCTCCTGGGAGCTGGGCTTCAGCTTGGGCTGGACTTGCTGGCAGCAGCAAAGTGGGGAGATCCCTGGGGAGTGCCAGTCCATTCCACCCCACTGGACCTGCTTCCTGGCTGTCTCCTGCCCGGGAACCAAGGACTGATGAACTACCATATGCTTCGAGCTCAGGACCAAAGCAGAGGGACAGAGCCCGGAGATGAGACGCCAGCACTTGGTGGTACACCGGAACGTGCTGTGTGACTGCATCTCCTGCTTGCTGGTGCTCAAGGTCCTATAAGCCCTCAATCTGGCTTTGGAACAACCAAGTGCATCCAAAGTCCTACCTCTGGACTCTACCAGGCTTGTTTAGAGTATGCTGACCACTCGTGGGTCACAGTGTCCAGGCTATTCATTTACTCTTCATTCATTCAATCACAAATGTATGAATAGGGCTCACTTGTGCTACGTGATATACCATGTTCTGGGGAGGCAGGAAGCAAGGTCTGTGCCCACTGGCAGGTGGCCTTGCAGAGCTGAGGCTAACGTGGTCAGTGGGGAGCTTTCCCTGGTCTGGGGAGACCTCTCTGGGCAAAGACCAGAAGGGAACAGAAAGAGGTTCAAGACAAGGATAGCTAGGGCCATGGCCCTGACGTGGAACAGATCAGTCCAAGAGCATGAGCAAGCAGGTGGGGCCAGAGGCTGTGACTGCCCTCATCCAGTGCCTGGGAGATGCTGGCCTCCTGGGCATGCACTTGACTCATGTCCTAGTTGTGTACTCTGTGGGGTCACAGGCCTGGTTAAGCTCCCTTGTTCTGATGAGGTCAGAGACTACATGCAGGCATCCCAGCTCTGCATCCACACCCAAGCAGGTGGTGAGGGCTGAGCCCAAGCTGTGTGCCTCATGTGTCTGCCCAGTGCGTATGGCTCGGGCACCTGCACAGGCGTACTATGCATGAAATGAAGGGAGTCTCATGATTGACCCTCTGGATGGAGTGGGGCCTCAGTGTAAACCCCTACTTTATCTCTTCCTCTTGCATTCATCCCCCCATCCCAACTCCTTCTGTCCCTCCCCAGCCCAGCTCTTTCCCAGCTCTGCTCAAGAAGGCCCTCCAAGGCCACCCTCGCCAGCCCTCTATGTGGGTAGCAGGGACTGTAGTCCTTGGGCCACTACCTGCTACCTCCCAGGGTAGGTGTGCACTAGCAGGGAGGTGGGATCAGAAGTGGAGCTGGGAACAAGTTACTTGGAAATGGATTGCAAGCTTTCCAAGTAATACCTTAAGGCTACACTGAACATGTTTTCCATGATGGCTGCTGCCACTTCATGACTGTGATGAGGTTAAGGAGATGGGGAGGCTATCTGGAAGTGTCTAGGTGGAGACAGTCTAATCACAGGGGTCCTTAAAGGAGACCAAGGGATGGGGCTGCTATTGTGGTATAGCAAGCTAACCCTCTACCTGCAGTGCCGGGATCCCATATGGGTGCTGGTTCATATTCCAGCTGTTTTACTTCCCATCCAGCTCTCTGCTTGTGACCTGGGAAAGCAGCAGAGGATGGCCCAAGTCCTTGGGCTCCTGCACCTACAAGGGAGATATAGAAGAAGCTCCTGGCTCCTGAATCCATCCCAGCATTTGCATGGCACTATGGGCAAAAAAAGAGCCTGTTTTGGAATGTGATCTATTGAATACTCTGCACAGTCCTGGGGTGTGAGAATGAACTCTGCTCCTCTTGCAAAGGGAAAAGCTGAAGTTTAAAGCAGCAAAGTAGCCTGCACGTGCCTGTGGGCCCTCGGCTCTGAGCTGAGAGGGAGCAGGGCTCCTGTCTGTGGTGCAGGCTATGTGGTTTTGGGAGGCATGTCCTTTCTGCTCCTGGACTGCCTCCCAGTGTGGTGGGAGCAGACCCTGGTGGGCCAAACAGACTCGAAGCCAAGGTGTTTTTAGCATCGGCCCAACTCTGCACTGCTCGATCATGCATGGAATGCAACTAGCTACCTTGATTGCCTGCCTTGACTGTGACAGGGTCTACAGCTCAGGCTGTACACCTCAACCCCACTGTGCAGACAGCAGAGCACAGCCTGCGGATGCTGATTCCTGCCCCTGTGTCCTCAGCCAGCAGGTGGCCCAGAGGCTCCAGCCTCTGGGCACAAAACTCCTGGTTACTGGCCTCTGCCCATGACCATGGGCACACCCCTCATTACTCCAAAGCCTCAGTCCCACCCCCAGACTCGACTCCATGGGTTGGAGTGAGATCAAATGACACAAATGTGCAGAGGGCCAGGCAGCACCCCAGGACCTGCAAGACCATCAGTACCTGAGCAGTTTCTTTCTTTTGGGAAATTCTTCCAGCAGCCTCTAAGGTGGTGAGAGCTCTGGAATCCTGCCTGGGAGGTTTTAAATACACAAGCGTTTACCGAGGGTCAACTGTGGACATGCCACAGGTTTTAATGGAGATAGTATGGCAGCTGCCTGCGTGCACTAGCATATCTGAGACAGGAGACAGACAGCACACCAGGCAACCATAAATTCATCAAATGGCTGCATATGAAAAGAAGTGGTATGAAGGTGGCATAAAATAAAGCCAAAGGAAAGGGTCTGCTTTATTTCAGGTGGTCAGGCACGGCCTCCAGAGAACAAAGGTCTGGGCTGGTACAACAGAAGAGCCAGCCATGCAGAGCTACGAGGGAAGGTGTGCTAAAGTCCTGGGGCAGGAATGAGACCGAGAGGTTTGGAGAATGGAGAGAAGAGTAGTGGGGGTGGCTAGTGAGTGATGGGCAGCGCGGGGGAGGGTGTGCAGAGATGGGCAAGAACCTCACCCTCAGCACTTAGGGAGGGGCTTTGACTTTAACCCAAGTGTAATTTGAACTTGGAGATAAGACTTTGGGCAGGAGGGGACCTGATGTGATTTAGATTCTAAGAGGTAATCAATGTGTAAGTTTGTAATTAGCCAGAAGAATCTCTAAGTGTCATCCATCTGGCCTTTTAAGCACAGTGGGCAAACAGAAGCCCAGAGGGGGAAAACAGCCAGTGACCCTCAGCACCTCTGGGCAGAAGCAGCCCTGAAGCTCTGGTCTTTGGACTCCCGCCCAGGTGTTCTTCCCATACAGGGCATGGCAGGAGTCCCCACTGGGATCCAGTTCAGCAGCCAGGCCTACCCAGGCTATCCATGTTCCCATGGCGACTCCTGCTTGATGGCCACTCTTTTCTTGTCCATTCACACCAAAGAAATGCTGCTGGGGTTGCCCTCATTGTAACTGCTGAATTTGCTGGAGCCCACCTGAGGATACACCTGTTAGTTCAGGGACTGCACTGCATATTTGTGTGGCAATGCATGGAGTACTTGCCACGTACACCCTGCATCTCTGTTCTTTGGAACAGTGTTCTGCGGTGGGGTAATGAGGCTCTGGGATGGCTGATTGTCTAGTATACAATTAGGGGAGGAGAAAGAGCTAGAGAAGGGCTTCTCTGATGAGAGACAAGAAGGAATAGAATGGGCCTAAAATCCTTGGATCGCCAGCTGAGGAGCTGAGAATCATGGAGTGACAGAGCCAGCGCATCTGCAAGATGGTGTCTTCCACTCCAATCTCTCCTGATAACTACAACAAAGCCTGTGGGTCTAAAGTGGACACAGCATAGCACATGCATCTTTAGTCTGGAGCTCAATCACTGTTCCAATCCCGGTGGCCATCACTTGGACCACAGACCATTCCCGTCCCTCCATGAGGCACTTCCGTGTCCCATTCCCAGGAACGCTGGCCTTTGCCTGTCCCAAGGAACTTTCAACATCACCTCCCACCAGGTAGTAACAGTTCTGGCAGCCTCCTCCTCCTCTCCTTCTCCTCCTTCTTTTAAGATTTATTTTTATTTGGCCTGGCGCAGTAGCCTAGTGGCTAAAGTTCTCATCTTGCAGGTGCCAGGATCCCTTATGGGTGCTGGTTCTAATCCCAGTGGCCCTGCTTCCCATCCAGCTCCCTGTTTGTAGCCTGGGAAAGCAGTTGAAGATGGCCCAAAGCCTTGGGACCCTGCAACCAAGGGGGAGACCCCCAAGAGGCTCCAGGCTTCTGGCTTTGGATCGGCTCAGTTCTGGCCATGGCTGGAACTGAGCCAATCCAAAGTCAAGTGCTTCTTCGGTTTCTTGCATGTAGGTGCAGGGGCCTAAGGACTTGGGCCATCCTCTGTTGCTCTCCCAGGTCATAGGCAAGAAGCAAGATCAGAAGTGAAAACTCTGGTTTCTTTCATCAAACAACTGTGCCTGCCCTTGACCATCAGATAAAGAGAATCGCACATTATACACTCTTCCCGCTCTGACATCTTTAATTCAATGTTGTGATTCCATGATTCTGCCTTCTCCTGCCCCCATTGCCATCCTTAGCACTAGTCTTCCTTTCTGTTGTTGTGCACTATTCCATTCTACAGACAGGGGGCGATGTCTTAACCCACGCTTCTCTGGCTGAACATTGGGTTGTTTCTTATTTTTTATGCTTGCAGTGACAACTGCAGCTGCCCCAGCAATCTTTGTCCTTTGTGCTTTATGCAGATGCTTCCCTGGTGTGTCATTGGGAGTAGAAAGCTGAGGCACAGGTGGAGCTTAATGTGGACGGTCAGGTAGGGTAGGCGTGCCATTTGCCAGTCCTTCCGGCAGTGGGTGTAAGTCTGAGCTGCTGCACCTTCTCCCCACACGTGGTGTCTGCCCAGTTCCGGCTGAGTGTTGTGCCCGTAGTGATGCCCCACTCTGGTCTGTAATTCGCCCCTCCCTGCAGACCTTTTGCTATGCTGGTCTGCTGTATAACTATTCTTTTGGAAAGCACCTTACTTGAGTTTGCTCAGTGTTAAACTGGATTATTTTTGTTTTTATTTTCTTACTGATTTGCAGAACCTCTTTTAAAAATTTTTTTATTGGAAAGACAGATTTACAAAGAGATAAAGAGATACAGAGACAAAAATGTTCTATCCAGTGGCTGCAGTGACCAAACTGAGCCAATCCAAAGCCAGGAGATAGGAGCCAGGAGCCTCTTCCAGGTCTCCCATGTGGGTGCAGGGTCCCAAGGTTTTGGCTATCCTCTTCTGTTTTCCCAGGCCCCAAGCAGGGAGCTGGGTGGGAAGTGGAACAGCTGGGACATGAACCGGTGCCCAAATGGGATCCTGGGCATGCAGGACAAGGATTTAGCCACTGAGCCATTACTTTGAACCTAGGAGTTCTTTATATATTCTGGATAAATATGTGTCCTTTGTGGTACATATGTGTCGTGCACACTTCTGTGAGGATTGCATTTTCACTCTGTTGTAATGGTGGCTGGGTGTCACTTGACAGGAAAAGAGAAGGAAGGTGTAGAGATTGCTTCCCTCAAGCCCAGCCTGATCCATATACCTCACCATGCCTAATGTCTGTCATTATTCTCCATGTCTATTGTGTTTAAAGATCCATTTTATTTATTTGAAAGGCAGACTTAAAGACAGGGAGGGGGAAGCAGAGAGGGAGTCCTGTTTTCTGCTTTTATTCCTACAAACTGGGGGCAGGCTTCCTGTCCAGAAGGAAGGCAGGAAGGTGTGCCCTCTCCCCTCCCAGCCTGCCCACGTCTCAGTTCTCCTGAGAGCTAGATGGTGCCAGGTGGTGGAGAACAGACACCTTCTCTCAGTGCCCATTAACAACCCCCATTTATTCCATGCTAACTATGTGACAGGAACAGAGCTGGGAATTCTCTGGGTGTTAACTCTCTGGTACCTGCCATTGTTACCCCTAGACCGCTAGAAAGGGAAGCCAGTATGTGTGTGGGGCTTCAGGGACTTGGGTGCAGAGAGAGGAGATCAAGGGAGGCTTCTGGGAAGTGGTGGCTTTTAACCTAGGCCCTTGAAGAATTGAGTAGGAATTTTTTTTGAAAGATGTGTTTATTTATTTGAAATACAGAGTTATATAGAGAAAAGGAGAGACAAAAAGAGAGATATTCCATCTGATGTTTCATTCACCAGCTGGCTACAATGTCCTGGACTGCATCTGGCCAAAGCTGGGAGCCTGGTGCTTCTTCCAGGTGTCCCATGTGGGTGCAAGGACATAAGGAATTGGGCCATTTCCACTGCTTTCCTAGGTACATTAGCAGGAAGCTGGATAGGAAGTGGATCAGCCAGGACTCAAACTGGCACCCATATGGGATGCTGGCACTGCAGAAGGCACCTTTATCCACTGTGGCACAGCAGCAGCCTCAGTGGGTAGAAACCAGGGAGGAGGGTTTTCCTGGTGGAGACTACAGAAGCAGCCAAGGTCAGCTAAAAACAGGACAGACAGCAGAGGATGTGGCCAAGGGTGCGGCCATGAAGTCAGAAGGGCCAAGTGTGGCCTGAGTTCCCTCGCTTTCTGGGGTCATGACCTCCAGGGAGATACGTCGCTCCTTTTGTCCTTTGCTGGACATCACATCACTGAAGAAGCCATTTGAAGTGTATGAGTTGGCAGCATTTAGCTCGTCCACAGTGTCCTGCAGCCTCTGCCTCATTCCCGAGCAGGGTCATAACACACAACAGAACCCCGCCCACCAAGCTGCCTGGCTGCCCTTCTTGGCTTTCTATACATGCGCCTGTTCTGGGTATCTTGTGGAAGTGGAGTCATCATGGTGTGACCTCCTGTGTGCAGGTTTTGCAGCTCTGTCCACTGTGTAGTGTGTATCCTAGCCCATTCCTTTTGAAGACTGTGTAATTTACACAGTTACCCAAACAAGCCTTGCTCACAGATTCATACATTCTGATGCTGAGAAGAACTTGGGTGGTTCCATGATGAAATACTGCTCTGAACATTTTTGGGTTTGTTTGAGTCCCTGTCTTTGGTGCTTTGGAGTGCAAATTGGAAAGGGATTGCTGGGTCCCGTGCTAGAGCACTTTGAGAATACCCCCATACCTGTTTCAGCTCAGCTTCTACTTCCGTGGTAGTGAGAGTTGTTTCAGGAGGGTTGGATGGGAAGGGACTTGGGGGTTAAATTGTGCCTGATGCCCAGAGCAGCGTGGACCTAAGTCACCGTGGGCAAGTTCATGTTAAAGAGGCTGTCAGGGCTGGAAACCCACTCATGGGTCTCACCCTAATAGGGCCCCTGACTGCCAACAACAGGGTAACCCCTTAGCTTTTGCTCCCCTCTTTCTTTGGCAAGCTGTTCATGCCTGAGAAATAGCAAGTGCTCACACACTGAAAGAATCACACCAAGTCCTGTTTTCTGTTAGCTCAAAGTCTAGCCAGGCTTCCCACAGAACAGGAAATGGGAGTGGGGCAGGGGGCGGAGCAAAGGGTGGGAAGGAGGCAGCGGTTGTTGGAGCACCACCGTCACCCAGAGGGAGTGAGCCCCAGCAGCTCCCACAGTAGCACCAGTCCTTCCTTTTCGGGGGGGTTCCCCCCTCAACTCTGTGCTCCCCTGTTACCATGTGGCCACGAGTGGCATAAGGTGTTAGAGGGCACAGCTGCCGCCTTGCCTGGGCAGTGACCCTAACCACTGGGCTCTCCTTCCTCGTGCCTATACTCCTGTATTCATATCCCCATTCCTGGCAGGAGGGAGGTGCAAGAGATTAGTGGTCAGGCAAAACTGAGTTCAGGTTCAAGTGCAGCTAGTTAAGGACCCTGGGTGACCTGTCTGCCTGCTCCTTGGTTTCTCTAACTGTGGACAACAACCCTCTTGTTGGTTGCATCAGAATGAACCTTCTAGTGAGCTGTTCCAGGAGCTGTGTCTGTCTCTTGGAGGAGCTGCCTCTCCTAGACCTTGACTGGCTGCAGGCAGAGCCTGAGCAGGGAGCGCACAGGAGAAGCTGCGGGGAGGAGCTAATCAATGGCAAAGTTCAAGAGTAGTCCTGCTCCAGCCGGGACTCGCAGTGTCTGCTGGGGGGCATATATGGCCTCCAGGGACAAGAGGGCTGGTGTGATGCCCACATCAGTGTGTTAGTGGTTTCTGGGCTGTAGTCTGGTGGGGATCAGGGCTGCCACATACACACACCCCCACCCCACTTAATGGATTCGTATCTTGATAGCCAAGGCCATCTCCTTAGAAATAGGTGCAACAGCCATCACTGTCATGGTTGGGCAGAGAGTGACACATGGTGCAGGACATGGGGGCAGGGTGCAGCACCCCAGAATTTTAGACAAATACCAGACCTCAGCATGCAGCTCCTTCTGCCGCTCATGGGGGGGTTGTGGTGTTACAGAGTCTAAGAAAGGGCACATTGGATGTTGGGACATGACGCCGACTTGCTACTCTCACCATCTGTGTATATACCACCCACATGGGGGGTCTCTCTTGCTTGGCCTGGCTCCAGGGAGTGTTTGCCCTGCCAACAGTGGCAAATAGACCCGATGGCCGCTAATAACCCCATCCTTGGCCAGCCCAGGGAAGGCCATTGTTCCCAGCTCCTTCCTCCTGTGATGAGAACTACAGCTGCAGCCGTGGGTGTGTGGTCCCCTGGGTCCCCGAGGCCTGGCGTGGCCCCAGCAGTGTCTGCACCCCATGTGGATGCCTTCTGCACATTTCAGGCGCCTCCAGCTTCCATGGTGCCAGGCTCCCTCCCCAGTGCTCAAGGGGTCTCTGGATGTCCAGATACCCAACGCTAACCCTGTCTCCTCCAGGTGCCTGGGATGTGGTCAGGAATCCAGCACTCCAGGAGGAGCTCATACCAGCTCATTGACAACTGATTGGATGAGGGTGGGCCACTTTCCGGGGAATTGGCTGGTGTAGACATGGCACAGAACTGTGCCTCAGCTGCCACTCCTAAGCCATGTAACCTCCCCCACTCCACCCCATGGTGACACCAATGCTCCCTGCCGCTCACTGAAGCTCCTTGACTTAGACCCTGTGCCAGACAACCTCCTGTGTCTTCTTGTTGAACTCTGTGAGAGGAGTGATTGTCCCATTTTTCAGATGGAGAAACTGAGGTTCAGACTCACAACAAGGTGTCCAAAGCCCCAGAGTGAGGGGGTGCAGTGAGGTTTCAGCTTCCACCTCTTCCAACAAGGCTAGGGGCAGGGGACCCTGGGTGACGCCTCACTTTCTGGTGCCAAGGGGCTTCCCCAACATCCTTCCCTCCTCGCATCCCACTGTGGTCCCTTCCTCTCACTTGAGGACTGAAGGTTACTGGATTCCTCTCTGATGTGAGGGAGCCAAATGTGGAGACCAGAAAGAGTCCTTGACCTGCTCCAGATCATGCAGCAAAGCTGTCCTGAAGGTATGGGTTCAGGTTCAAGGGCAGCCATTTAGTCTCACACCCTCTTAGCCAAATCGTTGGTTCTATTGGAATCAAGCTTATGATTTCCCTCCATTTAGTCAGCATCCTTAATTTATTTATTGCGTATCTATTTAAGAGAAAGTGTGTGTGTTGCCATCTCCTGGATCACCCACGTCCTAAAATGTGTGCAGTACCCAAAAATGAGACCCAGAAACTCCATCCGCATCTCCCAACACTGATGCTCCTCAGGGTGTACACCAGCATGAAGCTGGAGTCAGGAGCAGGGCTGGGACTTGAACCCAGGTACTCAGATGCTGAACATGGTGGGCCTCTTAACCAGCATCTGTCCAAAGCCCACCCCACCATCCTTGACCTTGTGACCTTTCGGCTTTATTCCAAGCCTGGACTTGGCCGTGCTAGCGAGCAGCGTGCTTGTGTGCATGTGGGGACGTGAGCGTGTGCATGGGATCGGAAGGAAGCCCCTCTCCCCAGGCGCCCTCCTCCCCTCTCCCAGGCAGCCTGAACTGCAAGCCGGTGTGCAGTGGAGGGAGAGCAGCTGTGTCCTGGAGTTGCTTCCCCTCTGGACTCTACCTGGAGCCGTGCACTTCCTGTTTCCTGCATCCCAGACACCCAGTGCCGGGTGGCCTCCCTAGGGCCTTGCCTGTGGCTGAATGGTGAACTTCCAGCAAATCCCAGGCACTTTCCTGTCCGTGTTCCCGAGCATGAGGCTAGAGCTCCAGACACTGACAGATCCACTGCGCCCCTCCCCAAGTCTCCTTGGCTCCCTGCTGCTGTGCTCACCTGTGCTCATCTAAGCCCTGCCCCACCCAGGCCCTCTGTTTGCAGTGCCCTTTCTCCTCTTCTCCCACACCTGCACTGCAACGGAACCCACTCATCCAGGTGTTGCCATCCTTGCCCTCACCAGAACTGCCATCTTGGCATCTTGGGCTGCCTGGTAGCAGCTTCTCCCTGCCCTGCTCCGCCACACCCTGGGGCACTACAGACACAATTTGGAGTGCGTGGGAACACGCCCAGTAATGGTGATGAACCTGTCCCCTACTCAGTTTCATTGTCAAGTCCCTCTTCCTTGCTTGTGTCTAACAGAGCAGCTCACATGGTAGGAACTCAGTAAGTGAATGAGTGGTGAGCAAATGGCATCCCTTTCCTGCCTTTGGTAGGCTGCCTCTGCAGGGTTGCACCACCCAGGGGTTAGGGGAATGTGTTCCTGGGATTTATCATTCTTCAGAATAATCCTCACATTAACAGTGACATAACACTAAGGCCCTACCCACTGTGTGTGGCGGTGAAAGCTCTGGGATGTCTCCCCAGAGAGTCACTGACCCTGCCAGTCACCCCTGGCTTCCTCAGACACTCACATGCTTACCATAGTCCACCAGTGCTCCCCCAGGACCACAAACACCAGAAATAACTATGGACTTTGATGCCTTGACGATGGGAAGCTATGGCAGGTTGTTGAGCAGTAGAGTGTCCTGGTCTAAGCTCCACTCCTGAGGAGCTGGCCTGGTAGAGGCTGGAATGGAAGGGTTACAGGAGGGCAGGTACAGCTGTGGACTGGGGGAGATAAGATGAGGGCTGGAATCCAAGAGGTGGGACCCCTGAAAGGGGAAGGGAGCTGGAACTGAGCAGCCGGGACACAGTGGGATGCCAGTGCCCAGAAGTTTGGGAAAGTGAAGATCGACAGATTCCTGGCGAGGACAGTCCTGGGGGAATAATTATAACAATAAAGTCATTTAGGTGTGACCCAGGTGCCACTTTATGCTAGGCACTGATTGTTGTATTCCCAAGAAGCCACGAGGTAGTCGCAGGTGACATGTGGAGAAACTGAGGCAGCCAGCTGAGCCATGATCCTGCTCAGGCCACCTGCAGGAGCCTGTGCTGGTGTCAGGCAAACACGTATCTCCAGGCTGAGTAGGGAAGAAGCAGGTCACTCAGGGACACGTTTGACATGAGTGTAGAGGTAGCATCTCGGGGAGGGGGCTGTAAGCCATCTAGGCTCCCTGTCCCATATGACAGGGACACCAGCCTGGAAGGTTAAGGAGAGGACAAGGAAGGGAAGAAAAGGAAAAAAAAATCACTGCCCATTATACCTGTCCTTTGCCAAGGCAGGGTAATTGGCAAAGTCTCAGCAATCAAATATTTCATTTTGGTGTAATTGCAAAGTAATGAGGCAGTAGGGTTGTGTGTTAATTGCGTTGATTAGTCACACGCAGGTAGTAATTAAGCATGTGCTTTGGAATAACGTGCAGCCTGAAGCTTCACACACACTCTCCCACACACGGCGGCCTGCAACTTACACCAAACTCCCTGTCTCCTTGCTCATCCATGTGTGTGCCTGTGCACACATGTGTGTTTGTGTGTGTGTGTTGGATAGAGCCTGGCTGTCAAGAGGACCCTCCCTCCCTCCCCTTCTCTATAGTGAGGCCTTTGTAAGAGACCCCAGCCTCACCTGGGACATGCTGAGGCCTTGACCTGGTGGGTTTGGGGCTGGACCACCTGCAGTCTCTCTCTGAGCAGAGCCCAAGTGCTCAGGTTGTGTCTTCTTCCAGGCTGAGTTGCGTGGTCATGCTAAGTGCACAGAGGTCCCCAGGGCCTCTCTAGGGTCATGTCCCACAAGAACCTGAGAACTCCCCATATCCCTGGTCATCATACTGTAACCTTGCAATGTGTTTGGCTTTAGCGACCCTTTCTTGGGCAAATTTTTCCTCCCTGCTGTAGAAACCCCACCATGCACCTGGGATGTCAAGGCCTTGAACCCAGAAACTGCAGAGACCACAATAGGTTGCTGACTAGGGTATGGGAGCCCAGGCTCTGGCTTAGATCCTTCCCTTGCTGTGTGGTGCTGGGCAAACCACTGTTGTTCTCTGTGTCTCTGCCCCCAGGTTCTGTAGCACAAACAAAACCCAACTGAGAGGTCTCTAAGGGCCCCTCTGGGTCTGCTGTACTCAGATTCTAATTTGGTTTGCACTAATTAGGTAGAAGAGACACTTTAAATTCAATACATGCAATCCTTCGTGAATAAACAATCGGAAATAATTCCTTCTTTTATGACTTCCCAAAGACATACTTGTGGGCCCGGAGCACCCAGCGGAAATCAATAGGTTTTCGTTTTCAGAGTGGACGGCAGCCTCCTTGAGTTACCGGGCATTGCAATTCATTCTTGCATTTTAAAATTTTATGTTTATGTTTATCGACTGCCATTAGGCACCGTGAAGCCATCCCCACGGTTGATTTTTTCTTTCATTAACTTAACTCATTGTATGTGTTATCTCACATTTATAGCACGAGTTTTCATAAGCACGCAGCACACATATTGTAATAGAGTCTTTTGCTTTACTAATATTTGAAAAGCTAGACTGAGTTACCCCACGCTGATTTGCTGGTAACTTGCTTCTCCTGCTGTTTGAGGTACAGGAGATGCTTGCTGGATGGTCACTCGCCCTTACCTTTCAGTATTTACCCTTTTGATGGGGAAGGCAAGGTGTGATGAACGGATGACAGCAATATAGAATGGTACAAAGCAAAGGGGCCATGACACTGACCGTGTCTGAGTGTACCTCCTATAGAAGCGGGCTCTGTGCCACATGCCAATGAGCTGCCTTTATTTTGCCCATCTGATAGGGGAGAAAACTGAGGCCCAGGCAGATTCAGTGACTGAGAACTCATGGCAGAGCCTGTGTGCACACCCAAAGCGCTTACATTCACAGTGTGCCACTGCCTCTGGCCCCCTCAGGTTCCACCCCTTCTCCCTCCCCCAATCATTCTGTCAACCCCACTCTTTCTCTTTAGTTTGTTTTCGACTAGGCTCCTTGCTGCTTTTCATCTGCCTGAAGCACATCCCAGCCCTATGACCTGCAGTGGCAGCAAGGAGCCTAGGGGTGAAGTCTGTCAACTTGGGCTTGGCATTCAAAGGCCTAAACTGTGCAATCCTTGCGTTGCCTTCTTACCCCATTCCCCACTGTGCCCCAACAGGCAGCCTTGGCACATGGTCCTGCCCAGGCCTCCAATTCATGGGTGCCTGCAAGCCTCGGCTTGCCCTGCACCCACCACCCTGGCCTGAATGCCCTCCTTCTGCTGCATGTTTTCACAGTTGTCCCTCCCACCACAAAGTCTTTCCTGTGAGCCCTTTCTCTGCAGAGCTCACATGTATCCTGGACCATGTCTTCTCTGCCCAGTAACAGTGAGTCCTGCAACAGCATCACCATCTTTGCTTGACTGCATACAGCTGCTGGAGGAGTCTTGGGTTCACAGCAGGTATCTGAGTCATGCTTTCCTTTTTTTTTTTTTTTTTTTTTTAATTTTTATGTCACTTTATGACATGGTTTCATAGGCTCTGGGATTCCCCAGCCCCTCGTCAAGCCCCTCCCCTTATATTGAATCCCTCCATATTGTTACTTAGTACAGATAATATCCAGTCATGATTCCTTCATTGCGGATATGGACCATGCAGAGAGTCCAGCATCTTATTGTCCAGATAAATTCAACAGTTTCATGGGGAGACCATCCTTGGTCTGAAGGTAGAGCTGATAGAATATCATCTCCTCCAATGAGATGCCACTGCACAACTTCAACAACAGGAAGAAACATCGAAATTAACAACATCATGAAGTTAATTAACATGGTTTTGAGTGACCAATATGTTAGAAAATGCAAGTTCTTAACCACATCCTGTAATTACTTCCTTGGCATCTCAATTTTAGTATATACACAACCAGCTGCTATAAACCTTTTTTTTTTCTCCCAAGCTAACATGTTTTTGAGTTTAACCTAAATCAGAGTGGCACAGGAACAGTGAAAGGATCAACATTAACATCCATCATATATGTAACAGCTGAGTACAAACTTAACATCAAAGTTTCTATGCAGTTACATTTAGTTTAGCATTAACAGTCATAAACTGATAAAGTCTTTTGGGGAGAAAATTAAGCCACAATTTAAGTATATAGTGATTAGGCATGATTTTACAGAACTTTGCATTTTAACAATTGAAGAATAGAAAATAGTTTTAGGCAGGTGAGCAGAGAAATACCCAACAACCCAGTGAGTGAGGAAGAGTTGAACTCTACGTCCTACCTAGTAAAGTCCAGGGGAAGCAAATAGGGAGCCAGACCAGTAAGTACAGGCTGAGCGATTATAGGCTAGTTGGCCTTTTTCCTGGCTGTTCCAGACTTTCTATATCTATATCTATGTCTCTGTCTGTCTAACTCAAAAGCCAAATGGGAAGCCTGATCAAGCTGAGTGATTATCAACTAGCTGACCTTTATTAGTCTCTGTCTGTCTGAACTAATTTTGGGGCTCACAAGCAACCCTGATGGTCGGTGTAAGAAAGGCCCTGAAGCCATGGCTGGAACTAGATCAGGACCAGAAAAAGCTCCTCTCCTGAGTCCAGGAGGAAATTTACAATCCTTTTATCTCTGAGTGCCACCCGGGGCTTCTGGCTGTAGTTGGATGTCACCAGACCCTATGAGAGGGTTTTGGGCTGCTACCATCCAGTGTAGGAAATCCAATAGGAAATGACTGACCTCAGAGTTCTCAGCCTCCGAGGGCATTCATATTCCTTGTGATCTTCCTGTGCTGTGAACTGCTGTGTATCTACTGGGGAAACTGAGACAGGAGCGAGTGGGGAAATGTGGTAAAGGCACATGCTGAAGCCTAACTCAAGGCTCTGGGCACAGGGTTGGGGGAATGCCTGCACTATTGTTCTGGTTCACTTTGGCCCCTGGGCCAAGAACTGTACCCTGCCAGCGGGCACAGCACTTTCCCCATCATACGTCATCTCAAGGCTCTGTGAGTTTCCCTGAGGCTCAGAGAGGTTGGTTACCTGCCCAGGATCACACAGCCAGAGGCTATGGTGGGCAAGGTAGGAAGGTCTGGCTGGCCCTGGCTGCCCTTCTCACCTCCTTGGCTGGCGCTGGGGCACACTGGCTTCCTTGCCTAATGCCAGCAGCCCCTAGGCATATGTCAGGTGAGCGCTGTAGGATCTGTTCCCCAGCTGGGCCTGCAGCCTGGGGGACAGTGGAAGAGATGGAGCTAGGTGCTAAGCCATACTGTTCCCTCTGGGGCAGTAGAGAGGTCTGACCAGGAGGGTGGGGTTTCAGAACAAGCGATGTGGCCAAGCTCGGTTCTTAGCTTTAGGACTGGACTTGCTGGGCCTCTAGGGAATGGCCAGGGCCTCAGGACTGTCACCCACCCTCGTGTGCTATGCATGCCTGTGTTCATGACAGGTGCCCTCCTCAGCTTCTCAAGGGGGCCTTCCAAGGGGCAGCATCCAATGGGTAGCTCAAATCCAGTCTGTTGTACCTTCGTGTGTCCACCATGTCTCAGCCTCAATTTCTCATCTGTGAAATGGAAATGCTGGTGCTGCTCAGACTAAATGACAAAAGGCATGTAAGACAACAAAGCCACTCGACTTTGCCATCTTGTTTCTCATTCTGCCCATACAAGGCAGCCTTGCTTTGGATCCCAGTCCCCGCAATATCCTCTCTGCCTACAGCACCCCGCCCTCATCTCCTGTGCACGTCTGCTGCCACCTCCAAGAGGCCTTCCTGCACCTTCTGGTGTGACTTAGGGGAGTTTGCTAGGAGGAAGAGGAGCCTGTCTTCCTATGAGTTACTAGAGCTAGGAAAGTTGCTGACCCTGAAAGATTGCGGCCTTTGATGGGGTAGGGCCAACATCCATTTCACAGATAGAAAAACTGAGGTCACAGACAGGGAGGGTGTATCCCAGGGCTTACAGCAAATGGATGGGCTTTTGGAACTGGAGCCAAGCACCTGCCTCTTAAAATGAAGACTCTGCCTTCCCTGGACTGATGTTTGTTAGGGGTCAGCTGCTCATAGCAGGATGAGCCTCTAGTGTGTGTGTGTACTAGGGAGGGTGGGCAGAGAAAGGGGGGCATGCTGGGAGGCTGAGGGGCCCCGAACAGGGTTGCTGAACCATGGTAACGTAGCGAGGATGATACGACTGCATGTCCTGCTGTTTAGCAGTCTGCTTGTCACCTCTTGCCTATAGCCATCCACTTGTTTCTTTATTAGCCCCCTTTGGAAGAGTGCCATCCCTCTGGAGTCCCATGTGCCCTCCTGCCGCACTGAGCTCTCATGCGCTGCCGGCTGCCTTCTGGTGCAGCATGGGGTTCACCAGCTGGCACAAAGCTGATGACATTTGCATTTGGTTGGCTTGCTGGCTGGCACAATAGGGGCTGGACTTGGTGGTGGGGCAGGGGCTGCAGAGCAACCCCACAGGCTGGTGAGGGAGGGCCTCATGGTCTGGGAGGGGTAAGAGCAGACTGTCAGGACTGGAGACCCAAACTGGTTCCTGAATCCTGGCCCTTGGTCACAAAGGTACCAGAGTTTAGGCCTTACCCTGCCTCCCTATTGTGTGGCTCTGGGCAAGTCACAGCCCATCTCTGGGTGTCAGTCTCTGGGCATTGCTCCAGCTAGATAGAGTGCACCAGGAGTGCGTTTTCAGATGAGGAGGGGCCTTTCTTCCATGGGCTTAGACTCCAGGAGTTTCCTGCCACTCTCTTCGACAGAGGAAATCACATCTTACGTCAGAGCAAACTGCACCTCACCACTCACCCAAGGGTGCTGTGCCAGATGCAGTGGGTGTGAGGCTTATGCGCTTTTACTCGAGACAGGCGTGTACGTGGACTTGTGCGCATCTTACAGCTGTTTCCACGCCGGGGTACATGTGCCTCAGCTACTGCAGCCTTTGCCTCATTCCTCTGCATCCTGCAGGGCCCAGGGTTGAGAGAGGCATCCCACAGAGCTTTTGGGGGAACTCTTCTACAGGGCAGGCAGTCATGACTGGATATGCTTGTCCCCCACAGGTGGGCAGCTCCTACAAAGCCTCCCCCTTTTGTGGTCAGAGCCACACGGCCTCCGTGAGTGTGACGTCTGGAACGTGGGTGTGACCGACTTGCTGACTTCCCAGCACCAGTGACTGAGGTAGGACAGGATTAGGCTTGGTCCATGTGGGCATTGATGCTCCAGTAGTTGCTGTTGTCTATCTGCTGTGTGGCCCAGGGCAGGCTCTTACCTGACTGTGGCTCAGTACCCACCTCTTGAGTTTGTGGGGAAGATGAAGTAAGGTCACCTGGGCATGAAGCTTCAACTGGAACTGGTGCCTAGTGAGCTAAGTGACAGTCGATGGTGGCTGTCACTCATGTGATCCTGCATGCTTGACTACCCATAAGTCCACTCCTTCTCGCCTTCCTGCCCCACTCCTGAACTAGAATGTGGACTTGAGGAAGGCAGGGATGATGTCACCTGTCTTGTTTGTAGTTGAATCCCTAGAGCCCAGCCTAGGATTCTGGCCTGCTATTGGTTGAATGAATGTGTGAATGTGTGATCAAAACCTTCGCACAGTCCTTGAAGGCACCAGTATTAGGGAGGATATGGGGTTTGGTTCTGTGTGACAATAAACCTACACTATAGTTTCTTCAACAAGAAAGAAATTGATTTATTTTTCAAAGTGTAATTCTGATCTACAATAAGTCTTTCACAAAAATCACTTGGAACCTACCGTCCTTCCGTCTGGTGGCTTCGCTGCTCTTACCTCCCTGGTCCTTGGTGTCCTGCCCAGGTGTCTCCATCCTGGCTATCCAAAGGTGAAAGGGTGTATCTTCTTTTTAAGGGAAGTACACTTCATTTCTCTTCAGGTCCTGTGGACAGACCAGAGTCCCGTGGCAGCCCTAGTGGCAAGGGTGGCTGGCAATGATCGTCCTGAGGCTGGGAGTCTGCGCTCTGTCACGATTTGTTACCACAGAAAAAGGCAAAACAGGGGACCCTAGAGAACCATTGCCTTGCTAAACAAGATAGTCCCTGGTGTGTTTTCAGCCTTTCCTTCCCTACCTCCCTAGGCAACCAATGATCTTTCTATTATCACTATAATTTTGCCTTTACTGGAATGTTCTGTAGTCAGAATGACACAGTGTGTATCCTTCAGAGCAGCTCCTTTCACTTAGCAACATGCCCAAAGCATCCTCCACATCTTCCTGTTGATGGCTCATTCCTTTTCATGGCTACATAGTGGTCCATCAGACATGCCTTTCTTTGTTCCTGAAGGGTCTTTAGGCCACTTCCCACCTGCTGCTGTCTTCTCCCCGGCAAGCAATGCCATCAGCTCTATAGGCTGCAATTTCATTAAGGGTACAGGAAACTGATCCCCATTTGAAGGTAGACATGGCAAGTAAGGCAGCTGATGCTGCAGCCTGTGGCTGTCCTCTCATCTCAGTGTCCCCGACATCGGGAACCACAGCCCTGAGGTGACCCTGGAATTCATGGTCTAGCATCAGAGGGCTGTGGGAGCAGGATACCCAGGAGTGGGAACAGAATGAAGGAACTCAGCCTGAATGACAGAGGCTCCCCAGGCTAACCAAAGCAGTGCAGGGAGGAGCCCAGTGGCTGGCAATCCTTGGAAGCCAGGCTAACCCAGCCAGGCTCCTGCTCTGGGTTCAGTCCTAGGTCTGACTTCTGGGGAAGTATGGAGTAAACCAAAGTCAAATCTGGGTCCAAAGTCGAATGTGGCTTCAGGATGTGCTGAGAGGCAGGGCAGTGACTGAGCTGAGTCACTTGGCGCCAACACTCTACTCCAACCAGATTGGGAAAGGCAATGTGTTTGCTTTTTACTGGTTTCCAATAAAGTGAAATTTATGGGGGGCTATTTATTGGTGTTTAAGATTTCTATGAGGGATGCCCTTGGAACCCTGCCTCTCCATTGTCTGTACCCTCTGCTTCTGCCCTGCCTGTTGGGCTCTCATCCCAGCAGGTGCCCTCTGCATGATAGCAGGGCAGACACCAGCAGTTGTAGCCCTCCATCGACCTATTTCAGAGCCAATGGAAGGAGCATTGCTTCCCCCCGCCCCCAGGAGTCCCAACCAGAGTCCCAGCTTATTGGCTGGTTGTGAATCACATGACTGCCTCTGACCCATCACTGGCACCCAGAGGATAGAGTAGACTGGTTGACCAGATGAGGTTAGTGCAGGGTGCTAGTGGCAGGGAGTGTGTAGGGACTAGGTAAGGTTATGGTGGTGGGGCTGGCGGGATTCCTCAAAGGCAGAACCCAGCTGCCAATTTCAGAAGAAGAGCAATGCCAGGCAGAGTAGACAAAGCAGCAGGTGGGTGCTCTCTGCCGGTGCCATGGCAGGGGGAGGGACTGGGGACAGCCACGTTGACAGTACCAGGGCTGGCCTTCTAGCAGGTTCCTCATTTTCAGTGAATATGGTATCTGAAAGCCGACTCTCACACACACACACACACACACACACACACACACACACACACACACACTCTTCCAAAAGTTAATGGGAAAATGAAGCTACAGGATAAGTTGTTTCAATGCAAAACACTGTTGGAATCCCTACCCAATTTTTTCCTAAGAGACATTTTCCAAGAATATTTGCAAGACTCCTATCTCCCTGGGCTTCAAAACACTGGGACTCCAAAATCAGCTTAGATTTTCATTGCATCTTCCAAGAAGCTTTGGGGATGCCCACATATCTGCAGGCAGGGCTTCACACTCCACAAGTGCCCCAGGGCCCCCTCTCTCAGCCACCCCAGTCCCTGTGGCCTTAGGGTGGCCTTCATGCACTGGGAGGACCTCCCACCACAAGTCTCCCAATGATGAAGGATTTCTGCAGCCTTCCTTGTGTTTTGTGTTTTGTTTTATTTTGTTTGGTTTGGTTTGGTTTGTGGCCCCAAGTAGTCTCTCAGAACATCCCAGACCTAAGGCTGGCTCCCTTTGGCTTCTTCCTAGAGGTCCAGCTGAAATCTAGCATCTCTAAGTCCTGTAAGAATTGGGGGGTGGGGGTGATAAAAAGGCAACACTCTGGTATAAGTTCTTTTATGTACTTAGGGTACAGTGTGTGAGTTTTTAAATTTATGTATGTGTTTATTTGAAAGGTAGAGTTAGAGAGAGAGTCAGAGATTTTCCGTGGTGCTGGTTCAACAGCCAAGACTGGACCAGACTGAAGCCAGCAATCAGAATCTTCATCTTGGTCTCCCACATGTGTGCAGGGGCTCAAGCACTTGAGCCATCTTCTGCTGCTTACCCAGGCACATTAACAAGAGCTGGATTGAAAATGGAACAGTCGGGGCCTGGCGCAATACCTCAATTGGCTAATTCTCCCCTTACAGGCACTGGCATCCCATATAGGTGCTAATTCATATATCAGCTGCTCCACTTTCCATCCAGCTCCCTGCTTAATGGTGTGGGAAGGCAGTGGAAGATGGCCCAAAGCCTTGGGACCCTTAAATCCCATGGTAGACCTGGAAGAAGCTCCTGGCTCTTGGCTTAGGATCAGCTGCTTGGGAAGTGAACCAGCACAGGAAAGATTGTTCTATTTCTTCTTCTTTTCATAAATCTCCCTTTCCAATAAAAATAAGCAAATCTTTAAAAAGAAAAAAGAAAGCGGAACAGTCAGGACTTGAACCAACCCTGACACAACACACCCACATCACAAGCCGTGGCTTTACTCCCTAAACCACAAAGCTGATCCCTGTGTGTGATTTTATTTGACAAAACACTGCTGTGTGGAGAAAACTTTAAAAACCACAGCTTAGGAAGCTGTCTCCCAGGCAACTGTGGCCAAGTATTATTTAAGATATGGGCCTGGTTTGGGTTTGGTCAACCACAAACTTCTTGGCCCATTGCCAGTCTCTCTCTTTTCTCTATCTCTCTCTTTCTCTTTCTCTCTCTCTCTGTCTCTCTCTCCTTTCACTATACAGTCTAATCTGGTGTCTACCTGCTTTATGTGCTATGCTCAGTACTTCTGGTTAATGTCTATATATTCACTTATTTTTCCCCAATGCCAATGCTGCTGGCTTTATTTGGGCTTTGATAACTGTTCAGGAGGAATCCTGGATACTCTTCAGTGTGTAAAGACCTGTGGGTCCACAACCCAGAAACCTGGCTGCTGGGATGGGGCTGGAGCTGCCTCTCTGGAATCATGTGTATTCATTCATCACACACTCAGTAGTTGGCAAGTAGTGGCATGGACTCAACACGTAACTCAGAGCCTGTCCATTTCCAGGACACAGCTAGGCAGGCAGGACCCGAGATGGTTGTTGGGAAAATGAGCAGTGAGTGCTCTGCCCCGCCACAGGGCTCTGGAGCGGAGGTCTTGCCCATGCAATTTTAATCTCCCACTGTATTCTCTCATCCAGAAAGCAGTGACACCAATAGTGGCCGCCTCCTAGGGTTGTGAGGCTTCAGGTGAAATCATGGACTTGAAAACATAGCAGTGGGGTTGGGGTGAGGAGGGGGAAGTGGCATGATGGCTGAACAGGCTAAATTCTCGCCTTGCAAATACTGGATCCCATATGGGTGCTGGCTCATGTCTGAGCTGCTCCACTTCCCATCCAGCTCCCTGCTTGTGGCCTGGGGAAAGTGGCAGAGAAAGGCCCAAGGCCTTGAAATCCTGCACCCACATGGTGCCTCACTCAGTTCATTGAAGTGAACTGAAGAGGTACCTCACTCAGTTCATTGTTGCCCCTTGGGGAATGGACAGCACATGTGTTTCTGTCTCTCCTTCTGTCTGTAGATCTGATCTACCTTTCCAAAAAAAAAAATCTTAGAGAAAGAAAGAAGGAAAAAGAAAGGAAGGAAGGAAGGAAGGAAGGAAGCAAGGAAGGAAGGAAGGAAGGGAGGGAGGGAGGAAGAGGAAGGAGGAAAAGGAGAGGAAGGGCAGTTTTAGTGAGCCCCCGGAGCCATTTGTTGCACAGCTTCTCTCATCCTGATAGATTGTCACCAACTGTTTTAAATTTTTATGAAAAGAAGTTGCTTGGGAAAGTTACAATGACGAAAATAATACACACTCCTTAAAACTGCACACAACCTGGGCCCAGCTCGATGGCCCAGCAGGCTAAATCCTTGCCTTGCACGTGCCAGGATCCCATATGAGTGCCGGTTCATGTCCTGGCTGCTCCACTTTCCACTCAGCTCCTTGCTTGTGGCCTGGGAAAGCAGTAGAGGGTGGCCCAAAGCCTTGGGACCCTGCATCCATGTGAGGGACCTAGAAGAAGCTCCTGGTTCCTGGCTTTGGATCGGCTTCACTACAGCTGTTGCAGCACCTTGAGGAGTGAACCAGCAGATGGAATATCTTTGTCTCTCCTTCTCTCTGTAAATCTGCCTTACCAATAAAAATAAATACATTTTTTTAAACGCACATGTTGTGGAGCAATCCCTGCCTCCCAATGTCACAGGCCCCTTCCCTGGCAGCTGCCCTTTTCGAATGGGACAAGAAGGTTGGGATTACTTCCAAGACTGGAATGCTTCTCCCTTTTTCCTTGACTTCTTCTTAAATTGTTATCGTTTTATTTGAAAGGCAGAATTTCAGAGAGAAGAAGATACCGAGAGACAGACATTTTCCTTCTGCTTGTTCATTCCCCAAATGACCACAACAGCCAGATCTTAGCCAGGAGCTTCCTCCGGGTCTCCCACGTGGGAGCAGGAGCCAGAGCACTTGGGCATCCTTCACTGATTGCCCAGATGCGTTATCAGGAAGTTGGAATGGAAGTGGAGCAGCCAGAACACGAGCCAGTAGCCACATGGGATGCTAGCGTTGCAGGCAGAAGCTTAATGTATACACCACGGTGCCAACTTCCATCCCACCATCTTGCCCCTCTACTTCTAACCCAGGAGGCAGGTCCTCAGTGGAGAGGGGACACTAGCTTTTGGCTTTCAGGGCCAGTAGCATTGCAGGATGACAGTCTGGAGGCCGGTGCGTACGTGGCTGTCCTGGGTCTGGGGGCTGCCAAGCCCCAAGTCTTGCCTCCCTAGTACCTGTTTGTTATGAAACCTGAGGGACTCCAGGGGTCTATGAGCTCTTGGAGTGCCACGGATAAAGTGGCCTGAGTTTTGTCATGCTTGGGTCAGGCTTGGAGCACCCAGTTCACAGACACCTGCCTGGGGGTCCTTCTGTCTTGTTATAGCAGAGCAGACCCAGCTTCCTCTGTCCTGGCTGGACAGCTGCTCTATCCTGTCCACCTGCTGAGAGTCAGCGTGTGGTGCCTGTGCCCTCTGCCCTGATGTGTCTATGCCTGACGCCATCTGCCTCCCCAAATCGCCTGTCTGGAAGATGTCTGGCCCAGCTGGGTCAGGGAGGGGCTTCCTGCTCTCACAGACTGTGTGCCTGGAAGTCCCTCGATGGCCCCACACGGCTACAGGCTGCTGGGCTTCAGCCTGCACAGGCTCCCTGACTGGACTGCTTTGTTTATTGAGGGCTGATGTAAAACCAATTTCTTTCAGTGACTGGAGGTGAAAAGTCAGAAGGCCCTGACTTCTGATTGCTTAAGGGTTTAGCCAGTGAGTCCCAAATGTGCCCATGAGACCAGCAGCAGCCACATCTCCCAAGACCTGCTGGGAGAAACTGGCACCCCTCCAGCCCAGACCTGCTGCATTAGAAACTGTGGGTGAGACCCAGCATTTGGGATCTAACAAATCCTGGAGGAACTGCAGGCGCAAGTTCAAACTGGAGAGTCTCTGAGGGCAGCACGCAGGCTGCCGTCTGTGTCATGCACAGTAGTTGCCTGTAAAGGGGGGTGATGGAGCCCGCGCGGGGGTGGGGGAGGTGCTGGGGGACGCTGGGTTTATGAGCGAGTGGAAGGTGGACAAAGGAGTCTTGTGTGAGCTGGGGGAGGGAAGGGGGTTTATGGCAAGGGATCAGCCGGTGCAAAGACCCAGGGGCATGATAGAGCCTAGGCAGTTCAGGGGCTGCACTGTGGGAGCCCTGGGGTGGAGTGAGAAGAGGGAGGGACTGGGAGGGGGTCATCAATAGGTTTCTTGTGCTGACAGCTTAGGCTTTTCCAGGAGCGCTGGGGGAACCATGAAGGGGGCTTATGCTGAGGACACAGATCTGTGCACTGGGAGGCAGTAGGAGGCAGGATGTGGGCCCCTGGACTCCGCCGTAGCCACTGCCAGGTCTCCAGCAGGTGGCAAGCTGTCTACCAGGGAGCAGGGCTGAGACTGTGCAGGGGTGAGGAGACAGGGATGGTGGATGGGAGAAACGAGGGGCAGGAAGCTGGGAGTGTTTCCCATACCAGAGGCAAGAAAGCACCCTGCCTTGTTGCTGGAACATTCCCGCAGGCAGAGTGGGGAGACCAGAGGCGAGTGGTGAGCATCTGAACACCTCGCAAGTGTACAGTGTCTGTGTGTGCCTTGCACTCCTCGCCACACCCAGCTGCCAGCCCCCGGTCAGGGCTCCCTTCTTTGCGGTAAAGGAGACTAAAATACTCTCCACACAATTGGATTCTAAGCCAGCAAACCCAGATGTCCCTCGGAGTGTTGGCCAGCAGGTGGGACCTGGAGGGGCTGGAGATGGGCAGCTGTATGTGGGTGAGAGGCAGGTGGGCTCCTGACCACCACTCGGGGCTGGCTTGGAGGGAGACCCCGAAGAGAGAAGGTGGCAGAGGAAGCTCCTGCCCAGCATAGACCGGCCCCTTGCTCAGGGTTTCCCAGCCCTCCTTCTCAGCCTCCCCAAGGGCTAGGAGGGCACATCAGAGAGAATGGGGAAGGGAAGCAGAGTCCAGTTGCTGGCAGGGAGGAGGGGATTTTCAAGCTGTAGCCAGAGCCCCTAGATCATTGGGGTGCCCAGCAAACAAGAAGGGAGCTGGTACACAAGCAAGGTCAAGGTCAGCTGTTCCCTGGCACTTCCCTGGGTGCAGTGTCATCCTACTCAGATGCCAGATAGAGCTCATTTCCTCCTAACCCAGAGGTCCTGAGCCACAGATGCCCCATGTCCCCACAGGCTCCCTGACACCTCATCCCCCTGCAGCCTCCTGCCTCTTGTAGTCCATTCCCAGGATAGAGGATCTCTCAGGGCTCCCTCTCTCTGTCTCCACCTCCTCACTCCAGGGTTCTCCTGGGGTCAACTGCTGAGCTTATCTCCTTGTCAGCAACTCTCCAGGCAGGAAGTGAGGAGCAGGGAGCCGATGGAGCTGCCACAAGCTTTGTTCCTCTGCTCATTCTCCCACACGAAGACCTTACATACCGCCATAGAAGCTGCTAGTCTAAGGCTTGGCCTCAGGGTTTTATAGTGAATTTTGGAGCTGTACAACGGCAACAGTCTAGCTTCAGAACATCTCTGCATCCCCTGCCTGCCATCAGCACCCCTTGCACACCACACCCCGGACCAGACTCTACTCTCTTGTTTCTCTGCCTCCGTCCCCCATTCCTCCCTGACTCTGGATCTGCCTTCCCAGGTCATTTTGCCCACCCGGATTCCAACCAGCAGGCTGTGTCTGCTCAGAGGCATGACCAAAGCCATGCCTGACTCTTGGGAATCAAGAGACCCCATCAAGGCCCCAGTGCCATCTTCCCTGTACAGCATCTGCTTGGTCTGTCACAACCGATATCAGCAAACTCTCCACCTGGCAGGGACTGAAAGAAATACCTGCTGGCCTATGTGGCAAAGAGTGTGCCAATGCCATTTGACCTGTGGTTCCATCTCCTATGACGAATCTGTTAGACACAGTAGAAGAAATTACTAAAGCTCAGAGAGGGGGAGGCCCTGACCAAGAGTCACTCAGAGGTGACCCAGAGGGAAGCCAGGATTTAAACCTCAATTCTCCCTCATGCCAATCCCCCCACCCGCTTTAACGCCTGATCTGCTGGGGGAGTGCTCACCTTTGAAAGATGGAGTGTTCTCTGTTTTCCTAAAGCATCCACCGTTGCCAGAGCACCAGGATGTGGGAAGGTGGGGGTGGCACGGAGGATGCCCTGGAGGAAATGATATGTGATGCACAGGAATTAACAGGCATAACTGGGAGGGGAGGGTTTTGGTGACAAGTCTACCTTCTAGCCATGTTCCCCACGTGTGAGAGCTGAGAGGGAGCTGGTGAGAAATATTGGTACAGTTTGGCTCTGCGCTTTTAGCTGCTGTGATAGGCTAGAGCCCCGGAGGCATAAGCAGCAAACTGGCGTGTCTCACGATTCCAGAGGGTAGAAGTCAAGGTCGGGGTCCAGTACCGCAGGGTTCTTAGCGAAGGCATGTTCCCTGAGGGCACGTGGCTGCCTCCTGCAAACAGAGATTGGCACCGACTCTTGTGTCTGTTTTTTTAATTTCAAATAATTGAAAAGCAGAGAAATACACACACACACACACACACACACACACACACACACACACACACACAAGAAATCTCCCTAGACTGGTACACTCCCTAAATGCCCACAGCAGTTAACACCGGGACCCAAGAATTTGAACTTGCACCTGCTGTTAGTCAGGGTGTGCTGTAGCAGGAAGTTGGAGGCAGGAATGGAGCCAGGACTCAAGCCTGCATGCTCTGGTGTGGCTGTGGGCACCCATGTGGTGTCATAACTGCTGAACCAAACATCTGTTCCTCTTGTCTCTCTTTTTTGAGATTTATTGTATTTATTTAAAAGACAGAATTACAGAGAGAGAGAGAGAGAGAGAGAGAGAGAGAGAGAGAGAGAGAGAGATTTTCCGTTTGCTAGTTCACTCTCCAAATAATGCAACTCAGCCCCAACTAAAGCCAGGAACTTGGACTATCTTATGTGCGGGGCAGGGGCCCTAGTCCTCGGGCCATCCTCCATGCTTTCCCAAGTCTCATTAACATGGAGTGGCATCAGAAGCTGAGTACCCGGGACTCGAACTGGCACTCATATGGAATGCTGCACCACAACACAAGCCCCTCCCTCATGTCTCTTCTCAAGGACACTAATCCTACTCATGAGAGCTCCACCTCTGTGATCTGGCTGCTTCCTACCTCCTAATAGCATCACATTGGATCACTTCTCAGCCTTTTGGCTAAAATCAAGTGTAGTGTCACATTGGGGATTAGGATTTCAATACATGAGTATATTTTTCCCCCCAGCTATCACCTGTGAGTGCTGGGATGCCTCTGGGGATGGAGAACTTACCTCCTTACCTGGAGAGCAGGTGTGACTCCTGCATGGCTGGCTTGGCATCAGGCAGTAAAGGGTCACTCCCAGCTTTCAAGGATGCTGAGCATGGCAGGTGATCCTGGAGACAACCTGAAAGTCTTGGCCAATTGATCCCAGTATCTTTTTCTTCTCTTCCTTGTGCAGATCACACAGGCTGTTGGGACTTGGTCACCTGCCTCTGGAGTACCCATGTCCTTAGCACTTGAAGGCAGGTTTGGGTAGCAGTGGAAAGCCACTGTGTTCTCACATGTACTATTTTCTGTGCCAGAGAGAGAGAGAGAGAGAGAGAGAGAGAGAGAGATAGGAGGGGGGAGCGCTGATGTCTTTCTTTTTTTACAATCACATTATAACTCTGGGCCCTGCCTTTGGGAGTGGAAAAGATAGGATTCAAGCCCCAGCAGCAGTAGTTCCGGGGAGGGTTGATGGGGCAAATGTTGGGAGCCATGTCTGGCACATGGTAAGCATGTATTATCTTCCATGTTCTTAGAAACAGTTAGCAGCAAATGCAGGAATGTCACAGAGCAAATGTAGACCCTAGGAGAGCCTAATGATACATGCATTATTGAATAATAACAGGCTTTTATATTGAGCTTACTGTATTCCAGTCTCTGGCTTCTATTATTATTATTATTATTATTATTATTATTATTATTATTATTATTGGAGTGGCAGAAAGAGAGAAGGAAATAACTCATGTCTGCTGGTATCAATCCCATGAGGCTGGTGATAGCTGGGGCTGGACCAAGCCAAAGCCAGGGCCAGGAATTCCATCCAGGCCTCTCGTGTGGGACTCAGTTCCATGAGCCATCGCAGCTGCCTCCTGAAGTTTGCATTAGTAGGAAGCTGGGGTCAGGAGCAGAGCTGAGCATTAGAAGCAACCCTGCAATGTGAGACACAGGTGCCCTAACTGGCCACTTGAGCGTTGAGTTTCCCACCTGTCCCCGGGCTCTGTTTGAACACTTTCTGTCTGCAACATAAGTGGCACAGAGATGATTAGCACTGTGACTGTGCAGGAAATGAGGCATAGAGAGGTGACTTTCCCGAGGGCACACAGCCATGAGTGCTGATGGCTGGGATACAGGGATACAGGGATGGGCTCAAGGGATGGGTACTGGTGCCATCTGCCCAGGACAGGCACCCTCTTCCACAGACAGACTTACAGCCAGGCAATGGTGCTCAAATGAAAGCAAAGCTAGGGAATTGCCACAGGGCTCATGGTACCTTAGAATATTGCTTGCGAGGCTCAGGGAGGTATGAGAGGAGGAGAAATTTAAATTGAAGCCAGGAAGAAAACGTGGCTAAGGAAGAGGCCAGAGGTCTGAGAGTGAGCAGGGCTCATTAGTGAGTCATCGCCATTCTCAGGTGAGTCCAGGGGCTCCTCTGGGGCAGCTCAGGGCAGCCCAAATGCTCCGTGCTGCTCCCTGAAGTTTTAGGGAGTAAAGATTTTTTTTCTGACATCCAAGGGTCCTGCATGGTCTTTTATTTTCTTTTTTCTTTTTTGTTAAGATTTGTATATAACTCCCCAACTGGCTACAGTGGACAGAACTGAGCTAATCTGATCTGTGGCCAGGAGCCAGTAGGTTCTTCTGGTGCAAGGACCCAAGGCTTTGGGCCATCCTCTGCTGCTTTCCCAGGCCACAAGCAGGGAGCTGGATGGGAAGTGGAGCAGCTGGGACATGAACTGGCACCCATGTGAGATCCCAGCACATGCAAGGTGAGGATTTAACCATTGCATTGGGTTAATGATCTTATTAAAAAAAAAAAAAGATTTATTTATTAATGTTGGAAAATCAAATTTACAGAGAGAAGGAGAGACAGAAAGATCTTCCATATGCTGGTTCAGTCCCCAAGTAGCTGCAACTGCCAGAGCTGAGCTGATCTGAAGCCAGGAACCAAAAGCTTCTTTTAGCCCCTTGCTCTGTGTAGTCTTAACCTGGAGATTCTGGATCTTCCAGAGTCTAACAGCAGCTTGGGGAAGCTCTAGATCTGGGTTCCCTGGGATCCTGTGTTTAGCCAGGGGCTGCAGGGTAGCTCAGGGTATGTGAGCCATTCCCACAGCTGAAATAAGAGGGACACACCAAAGCAGCAGGTCAACCCTGGGCTGGGGGAAAGTAAAGAAGCTACCATCCAGGGAAGAAGCACTGGGCGAGGCTGACATATTTGAAAATCCAAAGTGGAAGAGATGTGGCTGGAAGTTGCCTCTCTCTAATGCCTGGAGGAGCAGCAAAGTGTGGACTCCAGGGTGCTTGCTTCCTTCTGGAAAGCTATAAATGAGACACCCGAGGGGGTCTGCTGGGAAGTGCTGCCCTGACTTGCAGGCACATGGTTCAGGGACAGGAGGGGTCTGCTGCCTGGTTACAGATGCCTCAATCTGCAGAGCTGCTGGGCCAGTAAAGGACAGAACAAGGGAGCAGTAAGGGGTGCTGGCATGCAGACACGGCCATCAGCCTCAAGGGCCACACTGCTCCGGGCCCAGGGATGACTGCAGCTCACTACTGCAGAGTGGGGATGGCTCAGCCAGCTGCTCCGCAGGAGGTGCTGGGTTGGAGGGAGACCTCCCTGTGGAGAGTACAGAGTACGAGGCCACACTCCTATCCCACCATGGAGCCGAGCATGCCTTGGTGAGCTCCTCCACAACCCTCAGCCTCAATCCTCTCACCTGTGAAAAGGGCCACAGGCCTAGTGTTGTATAAAAGGCCCAAGAGCTACATTTGTTTTACCCTTACCTCCCCAAGCCTGCAAAGCGACTTGGCAAGCAAGGTGACCTGGTAGCTCTCCAGAGGTGGGGGACTGCCCACCTGGGCCTCTGAAAGTCACTGGCTTTTGTGACTTTGTTTTCTAGTGCAGTGTTGCCACGTGCCAGGGGCTAAAGGTCTGATGCCCTGATCTCATTTGGTCCTCCTTACAATAGTGCTGCAGGTTGACCCATTATGCTGCCGTGCTGCCCCCACACTTCACAATCTCTTAACCACAGTTACGTAAGCTGTCTGGCCACAGGGTATGGCAGGCCTGAACAGGGCCTGATGTTACTGATGCATTGCTGCTGTGACCTTGCCAGGTCTTAAGTTCATCTACCAGCCTTGGGGCTGGGCAGGGGCTAGGTGGGCAGCCAGAAAGGGTGGCCTGAGCCCAGGGCAGCAGGCAGCATTGGCATGGAGTGCCAGCAACAGCAACCCCTGAACACCCCATCCTCACCCTGCACTTGTGTTATAGTCTGTCTTGCTGGGCAGCTGGGGTCCCTGGAGATCTCAGTGCAGCAGTGGCAATGGTGGGGCTGGTGGGAGATGGAGGTGGTTAAAAGGTCACAGCCACTGCCTGAGCCATCTTGGCTTTGGCCTTAGAAGAAAGATGGGGGCTGGGAACATTCCTGTCTGCTCCAGCCCCTGTAAAGTCTGCTCACAGTAATCATGGAGTTCTGGGGCATTCCCAGTCCTCCTAATTAGTATTAATAGGGGCTGGTGTGCTGGCTCGTCCTGGGAAAACATTTATCTTTGTTTGCCTTCTTCCTGATTTGAGCCGCCTTGTACCTGCTCACTCTGCCTCTCTCTCTCTCTCTCTCTCTCTCTCTCTCTCTCTCTATCTCTCTCTCTCTCCAGACCCCCACTCAGGGGCCTCTACCCCTGCCCACGAGGCTCACACACAGTCATCACAGTCATATGTGCCCATGGACCAACATGTCCCTAGTACACACACATGCACACCCAGACACACATACACACACAAACACATGTGACCACACAAGAGACTATGTCGTTCGATTCTGGGTTAAGAGATCACTCTGCTGCCTAATGCAATGGCCTAGTGGATAAATCCTTGCCTTGTACACACCAGGACCCCATGTGGGCACCGGTTCTAATTCCAGCTGCCCGGCTTCCCCTCCAGCTCCCTGCTTGTGCCTGGGAAAGCAGTCGAGAATGGCCCAGAGCCTTGGGACCCTGCATCCATGTGGGAGACATGGAGAAGACTCCTGGCTCCTAACTTCAAATTGGTTCAGCTCCAGCCCCGGACATTGTCGCCACTTGGGGAGTGAACCAGTGGATGAAAGATCTTTCTGTGTCTCTGTCTCTCCTTCTCTCTGTATATCTGAACACCTTAGCTCCAGCCATTGCGGCTGCTTGGGGAGTGAGCCAGCAGATGGAGGATCTTTCTGTGTTTCCTCTCTGTGTATCTGCCTTTTCAGTAAACCAATAATAATAACAAATCTTTAAAAAGAAGCAAAAAAGAAAGGATCATTTTGCTAAGCAGAGTCCCCAAAATCTATCCAGCATTTCAGGCTGGCTCCCAGCATGCCTCAGCAATGCCCTTAGAGACCCTGACCACACACTGGAGAGGAGTAAAGCTGACGTTTCTTATGTAGTGATGGCTGCTGAGCCTGTGATGAGAAACACAACCCAGGATGATGCTTTTTAAATGGAGCTGCAGGCATGCACAAGGCCCTGGGGTATCGCTCCATCAGCCAGGGAATGCATGTGCCTCAGGGCTAGCCATGTGTGTCTGGTTAGAACATCATTCTCCCTGAAGACTTGCAACACCTTGTGTTTGTATCAAAACAAATGTGGATCGATTTAGAAGCAAAATGCACACCAAGTATTGTAGGAGGGCTGCGAGAAGTGATAGGTAGTGATGGGCAGCTCTCTTCCTGGGCTAGCTAGCCCAGACTTCCAGAAGCGCAGGAGGACTGTGCCTGCAGAAGGCTAACCCGAAAAAGTGTCTGATTGCAGACTGGAAGCCAAGGCTCCATTCTGCAACCGGCCTGGGGATCCTGCTGTCCCCGTGTTGGGCAGTGGTTAGGCACCCAAGACTCTGAAGCCAGGCTGTCTGGATTCAAACCTAGCACCATCTAGCTGTGTGACCCTGAGCCAGTGCCTTCTCATTCTCTGGGCCTCAGTTTGCACAGCTAAAAAGTAGGGGTAGTGACAGCACCACCGCGCTGGATTGTAGGAGTCAGCGAGTGAACCAGGTGACCTGGGCAGTCAGCTGTGGGAACAGCTCTGGGTACTGGCTGTGTTTCCCAAGCTGGGTACCCAGCTAGGTACTGTTCCACTGAGCTGGTTCTGCACCTGAGGAGGGGCCTCCCTCTCAGGCCCTGGCTTCTCAGAGGCCAGCCAGTTGGAGCCCTATGGAGACCAGCCACCCTCTGGCCAATCAAGCTGCTGGGCCACCATTATCTCAGGGTGCATGTGCATACAGCACCTCTTGGAGGGGAGAGATTTGTTTGGGCAAACCTCTCCAATGCTGTTGAGTAACCCCATATACATTTCAAAGGGAAACAGAGCCTTTGGAGTAGCACAAGGCAATGGCCATGTGCAGAGAAAGAGCAGACCTGGGCCCTGAACCCACATAGGTTGGCTCAGTCCTAGCCCCTAGCTCAACTGGAGCTCTTCTAGGGGAGCTCCTGTGAACCCAGGAATGAATATGTCATAAGGTTGTCGGAAGGCCTTGGTGAGTCTGTGGAAGTACCATCCATGGCCTGCCATGAGGGGGCCAGTCACGTGAACCCCCGTGTAACTCCACTCATGGCTCTGAGCTTTCTCCACCTATTCCACTCATCCCACCTGGCAGATGAGATCCTGTCTGCCTCCAGGGTGGGCATGGGGTAGCGGGCCTGCGGGGCACACAGGCAGGAGACCCTGGTCTCCTGTGTCTCATAAGTGGCCCTGGTTCTCCTGTGGTCTCAGGCTGTAGGCAGTCGGAATCCAAGTTCAACTTCTAGTTTGTGTCTTGTAGGATTACTAACCTTGGCAAGCCCTGCTGTTTCCAGTGGAATGTCTTCTTAAGTGCCATTTCCTATTCTGAATTGCACCCTGCAGGAGGCCCTTGGTCATGACCACAGGCCAAGTTCAGAATCCTGGCTGACACATTAAGGTATTGGTCACCCTACTTCCTGGATCTTTGGAGACTAGAACCCAGCTCTACACAACCATAAGGGCCCTGGAGTCACCCTAGCAAGACTCAGGTGTGAGATGACCTGGCCAACAACACAGGGCACCAAGGGGGTGGGGGTGGCCCAGCCAGGGGCAGCCGGCTCCCTGCCCCTAGCTGCAGCCTGCCCAGTCTCGGCCTGCCCCTGTGGTC
The DNA here is from genome assembly GCF_030435755.1 of Ochotona princeps. Classification (NCBI taxonomy): domain Eukaryota; kingdom Metazoa; phylum Chordata; class Mammalia; order Lagomorpha; family Ochotonidae; genus Ochotona; species Ochotona princeps. Next base: position 16,954,173 of record NC_080835.1, on the reverse strand, counting down.
TCTGCAAGCTGGCCGGCTGCTTCTGCTGCCTGGTTAATGGGCAGCTGGGGGAAATGAAACACCTAGCCCTTGCTTCCTTCTCCCAGCAAGGAGTTGCCCAGGAGCGCCTGCTCCCAGCGGGGCTCCACTGTCCTGACACTCCCTCCTTTGGGCAAGCAGGCAGATTTGTGTGTCAGCTCATAATTGCATGGCCCCTAAATCATAGGGGTTGCCGCCCTCCAGGCACGGCTTGGGGATTGATGTCCAGGCTCCCATGAGACCAGGATGCCTTCTAGTTGAGTTTTAAACATACAGCCTTCCCACCTCGCCAGGAAATGGTGTGTGTGTGTGTGTGTGTATTCCCCAGCTCAGAACCAGCCACACTATGTGGTGGCCCTCGTAGCCTTCAGCAAGTGACTCCCGAGATCTGGCACCTAGGAGGCACAAGGCTGACCCTACCTTTTCTCTTGCTTCATCCGTGTCATTTTATTTTCACTAAATTTCTTAGCTCTGTAGCCCTTCTGTGGGTTTACTTTCACATTTTTTAAAAAAAGTAATTACTCATTTATTTGAAAGTCAGAGTGACAGAGAAAGAGCAAGAGCTGCCATGCACTGGTTTACTCCTCAAATGCCCTACAATAGCTGGGGCTGGGCCAGGCAGAGGCCAGGAGCCTGGAACTCCTTCCGGGTCTCCCATGCGAGTGGCAGGGGCCAAGTCCATGGGCTGTCACCAGCTACCTCCCAGGGCACATCAGCATGAAGTTGGATCAGAAGTAGAGTCGCTGGGACTCAAACCAGGGCTCTGGGATGGGATGGCAGCATACCAAAAGGGAACCCAGCCCACTACACCTCAATGTTCACGCCTACATTCACATTTTTAAGTCATGGCATTGACTCAATAAATATCCAGCCGGCCATTTCCGTGTCTAAAAAGAACAAGAGCTGAATTCTCAGATGGGGAGCCTCCAGCGCCCAGCTGGCCCAGGAAGAGTGAGTAAAAAGCATGCCCTTGGGATGATGAATGATGACCAAGGGCCACAGGCATGGTGTGCATTTCTTCTAACTCCCCATGATCCCTGAGACTGCAGAGTACCCAGAAGCTCAGACAGGCCAAGGCCACACAGGCAGCAAGAGGGGTAGATGGTTGCATGCCGGTCCCTCTGATGTCCTTGGTCGCTCTGTATGCTGCCTCCCCAGGGCAGGCCAGTGGAGTCAAGGAACTGGTGCAGCATCACATAGCTGGTGAGTGACATGCAAGGCTTAGTGTTTGGGGCTCGAGACTCCCACAGCCATGCCCCTTCTCGCTCTGGAGGGCTCCAGACTTGGCCTCCATGAGCTGAGGGATGTCTTGAGAACCCTGGGAGGTCAGATGTTGGCCTGAGTTCAAATCCAACTTGAGAGTTTTGTGGACTTGGGCGGATTACATCACCTCTCTGTCACCTTACGTCACCTCTTCCAGCTTCCTTGGGCTTAGGAACGTATCTACATCCTGTGTTGTCGAGAGCATAGGGTGAGTGAATAGACGCTGAGTGTTGAGATCTGTGGCTGGCACTCAGCACACTGCCTCTGTCGGTTTTCATCACCACCATCACTGGCATGTCCACTCGCCCTTCCCTGTGGCCACAGAGGACATGAACAGCTTGTTTCTGCCAGACTCCAGCCTCCCTACTCCTAGGGAATCCTGGCAGAGACCTCCATTAGCACAGGAGGCTAAGTAGAGGACACTCTCTGAACTTGTAATAGTGAGGATAGGTCACTTGGCATCCACAATGGCCTTGGAAAGGGAGCCAAGGACCGCAGCAGGCAGGCTGACCACGGAAGCCAGAACAGGATTTGCTACTTCTGCTCCATGTACCTGACTCCACCTCTTGGCCTGTCCAGCCAGCAGCCTGCCCAGCACTCACAGAGTGGGGTAGTGGGGGAGTACCTCCTGTTGGACAGGCCCTCTGCCTTTGGCCAGGTTTAGCTTCTCTGGGTCCTTCATCCTCTTTTGTTGGCGAGATCTCATCCCTGCTTTTCAGGTGCTGCCCTGGCATCTCAGGAGGCCTCGCCAGATCCAGGAGATCCAACCACACTCCACCTGCTACCCCTCTCCTTACCAGTAAGCCGTTGCACGATGTTGTGATTGCTAGAACATTCCCTCATCCCTACGCCAGGGCATTGTTCACCCTCATGACAGCCCTGCGAGGTGATGCTGTTTCTAGCCCTGTGTACAGATTTGTTCCTAATGGAAAGGCAGATTTACGGAGAGAAGGAAAGACACAGAGAAAAATTTTCCCTTGTGGCCACAATGGCCAGAGCTGGGCCGATCCAAAGCCAGGAGTCAGGAGTTTCTTTCAGGTCTCCCACATGGGTACAGAGTCCTAAGGCTTTGGGCCATCCTTTACTGCTTTCTCAGGCCACAAGCATGGAACTGAATTGGAAGTGGAGCAGCTGGGACATGATGAACTGGTGCCCATATGTAATCCTGGCTCATGGAAGACAAGGATTTAACCACAAATCTAGTGTGTTCAGAATGAGGCTGCGGGGGCTCAAAGAGGGGCAGCCTGGACCCAGGACTTGTACACAACGCCCTGGACACATGGGTTTCTTCTCTTCTCTGGCTCCTTCCGTGGTGCCCAGTGCTCACTCATGGGATAGAGCAAGTGAGGGTTTACTAACAGGAAGAGCAAGACCTGAAGAAGCCAGTAGTGGCTGTGGTCATTCTTGGTACAGGTGAAGCTTCCAGAATCTAACCTGAGGGTCAGAAAATGTCAGATTTTGGATTGGAGGATGCTCCACAGGCCAGATCCGTGCAGACCTGCCACAACCTCCAAAACTCCCCTCATCAGGTACACTTCCGGGTGCGAGCATTTGGGCTGAGGGATCCTCAGCCCGGATGATGATTTTGCTGGAAGCAGGCGGATGCTGTCCCGGTGCCTGGCAGATCCGCTGCTTGCTCAGCCTAGAGGGAGACAGCGGCACGTCTGAACTCTGTTGCTGGAGCTCTTGGCCGGCTCCTCCCCAAGCCCTGACGCACATCTTTCTCTATGTCTTGGGACACAGCTGGGCTATTTTTTTTTTTTTTTTTTGGAAAGAGAAGGAAACAGACTCCCTGACCCCTCCTGCTCCCCAGCGGGGGCTGTGACCCCCACCTCACTCTGATTCATTTCCTTGAAGGCCTTTCTTAGCACTGTGGGGCACTTCTCACATGGTCTCCCATCTCTGCCTGGTTCTCCTGCCATCCTTCGGGCTCTGAATACCTGCAGTGAGTCTTGTGGGTAGGGTCCTGCCTGTGATGGCCTCTAATTGGGCTAGGTGACTGGTGCTACATGCGGTTGCCCTGGGAAGACATTGGGTCTGCTGTATTGATTACCAAGCCAGTGTAAGGGTGGGCCTGGGTTGGGCCTGATTCCTGCTCCCATGACAGTTCTGGGGCCCTGGAGGTTCAGGGAAGATAACCACAGGGCTGGAGGCTGTGGGGAGAAGGAGAGGCCTGTGGAACAGGGATCCTGGCACCTTGAGGAAGGGAGGCACCTGTCACCCCTGGCTGTAGGGGCCTCTGGGTCAGTAGGCCCTTGCACCCTGACATTACTCAAGCATGAGGAGATGCTGAAAGGCCCGAAATAAACACAGATCCACCTGGAGCCAGGGAGCTCACTGCAGAGAGCAGGTGGTGATTGCTGGGATGGTGACAGCAGCTGGGAGAGTTGAGGGCACCGTGAAATTGGCAGGAAAATGGAAACCAGGCGCCTGGCTCAGATAAACCCAGGCACAGCAATTGCTGTGTTGACTGCGGCTACAACGATCATGGCTGCTAGGCACTCCTGCCCCTCTCGGGGTCCCTCCCCCTAAAATCTCGCTGGGCTCTGCTACTCCCACCTCATGTCCTGTAAGCGGAACAAAATGAAGAGCTCAGCAAGCTGTCAAGTAGATTATCCACGCTGAGCCATGTGGGCCCCAGGTGGAGCAGGAACGACTCGAGCAGGATGCCAGAAAGAACTTCCACCCCAAACGAAGAGGCGCAGGAGTGAGGTGGTAGGGTTTGTATGGAGGAGGGGCAGGGCTTTGGAGGAGTTACTTGATGCAGGCAGGGGTGTTGACTCAATGCTGTCATATGTCTTTTCCATGACACTAATGTAGTCAGTCAGGTGGGAAGGTGGCCAGTGGATGTCCCTCAGTGTGTCTGTGTGGTGTGTATCTGTATGCATGTGAATCTGTACAGTGTCTGGCTGTACACACACGTGACAGACACAGGCAGACACAGTTGGACGCTGCACATGCTGTGTGCGTGTCTGTGTGGCTGTGTCTCAGAGCTGCCTATGGACATGCACATGCCTGTGAGTTCCTGTCCGTGTAGTTGTCTGCGTGGGGCTGTGTGTGCCTGGGGCTGACTCAGCTTTGTCACTGAGTTGTTGGAAGAACTTCCTCTTGTTGTCCCAACGCGGGAGGATCTGGACCAAGTGCCAAGATGAAGAATAGATCTTAAATATGAATCTGATTACTTGTGATTCTCTAACTTTCTCAAGTTGGGCTGTGAGGAATCCTGACAAGGGGCACCAGCTCTGGAGTTAGCTGTTGAGGCCTAAGTCAGGTCCCTGTCTCAACAAGCCTGTTCTGAACTTTTCCTCCAAGAGCCTCAGTTTGCAGCTTCGTAAGATGGGGGCAGTGGGGCCTCCCAGACAGGACGTTAGAGAACAAGGATTATTTCGTCCTTTGAGAGCAGCTGCTACACCGTTGGTCACTGGGGAGAGCCAGGCTTCCCTGGCCCACCTGCGTGGGGAAACCGCCCCGACACACACACACGTGTGCATGCGCATACACATTTCACATAAACATACATATGAATCTATGCTTGCATTGTGCACACATGAACTCATGTGTGCATTGTGCACACTTACACATATGCACACATGCATTGGCACCCTTATCTCTGGAATTTTGGATTTCACCCACTTCCCAAGTGCCAAACACTACCCATCTTCTGCCCCACGCTGGACCCAGCGAGAAAAGCCAGGGCCCTAGGAGCCCTTTTCTATTCTAGAGTGGGAAGCCCCGGAAGCTCCCCCAGCCCCTCTCTCTCTTTTTTTTTTTTAAGATTTATTTATTTTTATTACAAAGTCAGATATACAGAGAGGAGGAAAGACAGAGAGGAAGATCTTCTGTCCGATGATTCACTCCCCAAGTGAGTGCAACGGTCGGTGCTGCGCCGATCCAAAGCCGGGAACCAGGAACCTCTTCCAGGTCGCCCACGTGGGTGCAGGGTCCCAAAGCTTTGGGCCGTCCTGGACTGCTTTCCCAGGCCACAAGCAGGGAGCTGGATGGGAAGTGGAGCTGCCGGGACTAGAACCGGCGTCCATATGGGGTCCCGGGGCGTTCAAGGCGAGAATTTAGCTGCTAGGCCACGGCGCCAGGCCCCAGCCCCTCTCTCTTTACCCGTGTCTCAGACCTGTGCCCTTTCTCACCCAGTTCCCAGGCCCCCTTAATATCCGTGAAGCCATTAAATATTTAAATACAAGTGGGGTGGGCTAGGTTGCCCCAGCAATGGCCCTGCATATTTTGGGATAGATTCCTATAGGAAGTCTTTCCAAGGGCCCCAGGGGAGGTGAACTGTGGGGAGGCAGAGAAACAACCAGAGACTGGAGGTCAGACAAGGGACGGGTTTTGTCCAAGGTGCCAGGGTCAGGCCGCCATCCAGCCTGCCACTGCATTCTTAACACCACCTGCTCTTGTTGGGCACTGGCCAGCAGGGAGGGACCCTGGCACTTGGCAGCCAGGCACCTTCCAAAGTCAGATCCCCTGCCTCCTCTCTCCTTCTCCATGCCTCAATTTACCCCAAGGCAATTCTGGAATATTCACGCCCTCCTCACCCAAACACAGATGGTGTTAAAACAGTGCTTACGCTGCTCCTGGCACTCCAAAAGCAGATGACTGTAATTAGTGATCCCCCTCCTGGGAGGCACCACGTCCCCCACCTCTGCCTCCTACCCCTGAATGCCCCAAGGAACTCCAAGAAGTAGAAGGAACAAACAACCCAAAGCCACCAAAGGGCTTCTCGGGAATGCCTGTCCCAGTCACCTGGCTTCCTCTTCCCTGCTGTCCTGGTGTGAGGGCCCCAGGCTCCTGCCTTGTGCAAAGCCCACCTTTCTGAGGGGGTAACCTGGCTTTGCCCAGACTGTGTGGTGAGCACTGGGGTGGTTGGGCACCTGGACCACACCAACCAGCCCTGAGCGAGCTGCAAGGCTCCCAGCAAGTCCCATGCCCAGGGTGCCAGTCTCCTGGGTGTACAATAGGTGAGCTTTGTGCTGTACCTTCCTCCGCCAGGATCTGATTCCATGGCAGCCCAGGCCGTGGTGGGGAAGGGCCCTCTAAATGCTATGAGGACCCAGACTCGCTCCATACACGCTCCTGTAGGAAGGGCATGAGGCCAGGTCTGTGAGATTGTCCAGTCCAACACCTCACTAGCTGGTATTGTCTGGGAGTCTGGCTTGGCTGCTACTGGGAATGCATATAGGGGCTTGACTGGCAGATACCCCCCACCACCAGTTTGTCTAGAGCCCTAGGGACTCCCACTCTAAGGTCAAAGGAACCCAAGGCCCCTCCCTGCACCCACAGAACCCCCATCTCAGGGCTGGAACCTAGAAGGTTGAAGGTTGATGAGCTGCCAGGGATTGGGGGAGGTTGGTTCTAGACACTGTCCCCCTCCCCCATACTGCTGCTGTGCACCCACCCAGACTGGCTACCTGCTCCGGGAAGGAGGACAGCTACAGTCACCTACCAGGCTGTCTTCCCAGAGAAGCCCCCTGCCCTGTTCCATACACATCTGTTGTAGATTCTGCCCCACTACCAGCAGGGTAGGGTAGGGTGGAGGTAGTTGGAGGCAGGTGGGGCTGCTAAGGTAGCCTGCCATCCCTCTCAGGATGAGCCATGCTCTCATCCCAGGCTTTGTGGATGGATCTGTGAACTCGGGGCAGTGTAGCAGCGGGTCTGCATCTTCACCTTGCCTCCCATTAACTCAGGTTGACCATTGCTGTCTCCCAGTGCGGACGCAGCCTCAAGACCCAGAGAACATGCTGCAGCGTTCCTCAAACCCTAAGCGCGCAGAGTCCCTGGCCAGCCAGCCCTTCAATTTCCTGTGTGAATCAAGAAGCTTTTACTATTCTCTACTGCAAATTAGATCTTGAAAATATTTCGATAACTCCATGAATATAATTGATTTCCCTTTTCATCCTGTGTATTGTGCGTTAAGCGTTCAAATGGGCTCTAGAGGCCTCCAAATAGCCCAGTGGTGGCAAGAGGTGAAGAACCCAAGGCAGGTGATCTGACTGCTCTGAGCCCAGTTCAACCACAGTGCAGTCGGCAGATCACCTGCACAATCTCATGAGGACCCATCTGCCTTTAGTTCATGGTCAGGTACAAAGTAGGGGCTGACTTAGCACAGGCTCCGGTGGCCATGAAATTTCCCAGAATCTTGTAGGAGGCAGCCTGGAGAGTTATGGAAGCAAAACTCAGTCCAGGGGCAGGTATGTGGTGCGGTGGTTAAGCTGCTGGTTAAGGATGGCTGCATCCCACAGCGGCGTGCCTGGCTGTAAGTCCTGGCTCCGCTTCTGAGTCGAGCTTCTTACTGGTGCACACTCTGGGAGGCAGTAGGTGACAGCTCCCATGCTTGCTTGAGTTCCCAGCTCCCAGCTTACCCCTGGCCAAGTCCCAGCAGTTGTGGGATTCTCTTTCTCTCTACTTCTCCTTTACATAAAATGAAGAGGAGCACAGGTAAGAAACACAGACCCCAGGTAAGAAACAACAGCCCCAGCTTGTGTGTAAGACTGAACAAGGGGCATTGAGGTTTGGTGTGGTCCTATAGCGGTGACCCACGTCTGTGTGTGTGTGTTTGTGTGCGTGTGTGTGTGTGAAGTAGGCTGCAGGAACCGGGGACATGATGACACCTCTGAGCAGTCAGAGTGAGCTGTTGTTACAGAAGTTTTGGGGTTTACTGCTGGCCAATCCCCCAGGCTCAGGTCCAGCTCTCAGGCAGAATCTGTAAGGGTCAGCCCATCCTGTGTGCCTGTCCACTTGGAGTCCCATGCAGACCCGGCACGTACTCAATGGGGAATGAACCAAAGGCTCTAGAAGGGTCTTCCAAGGGTGACGTGGTTGGGAGGAAGGAGACCAGGGAAGCTGTGCAGTGGATGCCTCTGGACCCTGGGCAGGCAGCCAGGTGTAGACCCTTCCCCAGGGGCCCAGCCCAGGCTCAGGTACCCTTTGTTCCTGTCCCCTAGGGTTTCTGGCCACAGCCCAGCCTCTCTGGTTTCTGGTATGAAGTTGACCAGGCTTGTCTGCTTGCTGCCTCCTCACACCTACCTTGTCCAGCCTCCAAAACACTGGGCTGTTAGGACTCTTTCCAGGGTTGGGGGACAGAGTGTTGAGAGGCATCCTGGGGGATGGGCACAGGGGGTCTTCCCTGCCTGTCCCCCGCCCTCCTAGACCTTTCACCCCAGGCTCTCTTTCTGCTTCAGCCACCGTCCCCCCATGCCCGGATCCTATGTTGAGTTTGGACTCAGAGGCTGATCGTGTTGGACCCACAAGGTGACCATCTTTCCTCTGGGATGCTGCCCAAGTTCATGACGCCAAGGTGGACTTGCCCTTCAGCTCCTCGTGGTGGCTCAGCCAAAGTCTCTGCTTCAGGGTACAGAGTCTGGATCCCCAGCCAGGCAGGGCTTAAGACAAGGGAACAGAGGCCCAGACCTGGGCCAGTGACTTCTGTGAATGAGGTCCAGCCCTGGTGCCTGGGATTGGGGCTGGATGGGAAACCCCGACTGTGACATGGCCACTCACTGCATCCCTGCTGGATGGAACCCCACCCTGCAGCACATCCAGGGCTGACCACAAGGTCCTGCTGTGATGTAGCCAGTAGAAACCCACCTGTGGAACAGGGTGCCCACTTCCGGCATGGACAGGCCCAGTGAGGTCACGTGTGTCAGGGCCTTACAGAGAGCTGCATTCCTGTCTGTCTCAGGATGCTGCCCGGATCAGCAGGGAAGGCAGCAGGCAGGTTGACTGTCAGGAACTCCTGCCTCTGACCATGCTGTGTGACTCTGAGCCGCACCCGGCCCTCTCAGAGCTTGAGCCCCTGCAGTGTGAAGTGACAAGTGTAGATGTAGAGGGTCTTCTTCTCTGTGGCTCCTCAGATTGGGAACGAACACATGTGGGAACTCTGGGGAGGAGTGAGGGGCTAGAGATGAGACCCCATCCCTTCAAATGTCCCAACAGACATGGCTCAAGGGATCTAGGGGACTTGGAGAGAGGGTTTTCCACTTGGGCTCTAGCTGCACTCCACTGTGCTTTGACCAGGGTCCTGCTACACCTGGAATCCTGCATGCCAGGAGCTTGTTAGATTATACCTGCTGCCTGCCCAGCTGTCCCATGCCCTTTGCAGGTGCCATGGCCAGGCTTGTTCACAGGCCACCTGTCTCAGGAGGATTCCAGCCATGAGTGGGCTCCCATCACCCCAGAGCCCCTTGGCAAGAATCCTTGTTATTTCAAGCCTCAGGCACCGCCCCTAGAATGGATACCTTGCAGGTGATGGAGACACCTGCAAGTCTGAGTATGGATTCCTGCTGCAGCCCGTTGCAGCTCCCAAATCATCCTAGCCCCTGGGAGCCTTGGCTTTCCCACCTGTGAAAGGGAACAACACCATCTCCTCCACTGAGATTTTCAGAGGTGGGAGTGAGATTACTGTAAGCAGATGCTTATGACCCAGTGCCTGGCAGCATCCTGGGCTCCTTAACCTTCATCCCCTCTGTGTCCTCCCTGCACACAGCCTCCTCACCCAGTTCCAGGCTCCCCTCCAGCCCCACCTGGCAGACAGCATTTCCTGTCTGTCCTGCATGCCCAGTATCCTGGATGCTGCTCCTGATTGATTGTCTTGTACCTTGGACCCAGCCCAGCCTGGCACTGGCAGGGGGCCTGGGGAGAGCAGGCATTGCAATGTGCTGAATGTGACTCCAGACATCATCCTCTTCAGTCCTCAAAATGACCAACAGCAATCAGGTTTGAGCGTCCCAGCCCCAGATGAGAAGCCAGCCTCATGAGACTCAGGGCACAGCCATGACACAACACAGAAGGAACCCCAGGGACCCTTGTGTTACTCTGCTCTGGGACCACAGCGCCTTCTCCTGGCTGGGACAGGGCACAAAACACCTCCTGGTTCTACATTTGCTTCCTCCACACCCCTCTCAGGCCACCTGCCTCCTTTTTCCTCCCTCCAGAAAGCATGCCCTGGGGCTGGGGGCAGAGAAAGTAAGAAGAGTGATTTATGAACAGAGCTGTGAAGCTTAATCAGAGAGTCCTCCTGGACCTCGGCTCCCTGCAGATGGGGCCGAGTCACCATCTGGGACAACGGGAAGGGGGAGATTAATACAGTTGTCTGGCCCAGGCGGGAGCCTGCTGCGGGGAGCCCTCAGGCGCAGCGTGACCTCCGGCCTTAGCCCGACCCCTCTCTGGGCCTCAGGGCTCCCATCTGTCAGGGGAAGGCAGGACTGGGTCATCCCCCTCCCCACCCAGACTTTCCCTCTGGCTCAGGGGAGGAGCTTGTTGGCTGGCTGACTGGCTCGCTGAGGTCACAGCTTGGAGTGAAGACCGAACCCTCTTTGTGGCACCCTCCCTGCTATCCAGCCATGTGGACCAGAGTCTGGTGTGGAACTCTGATCTGCAGCCCAGGTGCTAATCAGGTACATAAACTTGGACCTGTTCATGACTATTTCTGGCCTTCAGTTTCCTCATCTGTACAATGAGGTCATAACAGTCTGCTGGGTCAGGATTAAGCAACAGGATGCATGGGATTGAGCAGCAGAGGCTGGTCCATGGCTGATTCTGGAACCCCATCACTTTGCTGTCCAGCCCAGGTAGGAACCTTGAATCCTCTGAACTGGGATTGTCTGGGGGAAGGCGGGGGTGTCCATCCTGATGGAGCCACAAATCCACGCTTCCCTTAGCGTGACCCATTCATTGATCAGTGGTGGTGCAGGTTGAATATGCATTTACTTTCTGGCACACGTTGAGGCTGCTAAGAGAGGCTCATAGTGGGATCACACGTTGTTACACATTCCAGGCCTCCCCATCCCCCATGAAACCAAGAAGTCTTGCCTTTGATCATTCCAATTGCCAGAGCAGAACCCAGGATTCCCCACCCCCACTCCAGGGAGGGCAGTGACTTGCTCTGGATCTTGGTCTGGGGCTGTCCAGGGACACACAGTCCTGGACACTGCAGAAGGAGCAGAGATGGGGAGGAGGTGTGAATGTCACAGGCATTTCCCAGGTTGTCCTTGTCTGGGACAAGCATGAGCCAGGCATGGGATGGGGCTCCTCTCCAATCAGGAGAAGAAGGGAAAGGCTGGTGACACTGGGGACCAGAGCTGAGATGGGGCAGAGGAAGAGGAACGGTAAGAGATAACCATGACCTCTACCTGCTGCCTAGAATCCTGGGGTGGGGTGGCAGGGTGCAGCCTTTTGCCTGTACCTTGGGGATACCATCCCTGAGGCTGTGGCGATTTGCGCCCCCCCTTGGAGGGGGTCTGAGGAGGCTTCTTCTTGCCATGAATCATCCCTGGATGAAGGTGCAGCCCAAAGTTTCTAGGGCTCACCTGGACCTTGGGAGGCTTCTCGGCCCATTCCAGGGTGCACCTGCTGGGCATGTCCTGCTCCAGGCCAGGCTTCTAAGACTTCTTGGCTTCTGCCCCATCCTCTTCCCCAGCCCTCAATGTTTTTCTGGCTTGTTACCTAGAGTTCTAGAAGCAACTTGTGAGTCTCTGGAGGCTGCTTGGTTTTGCTTCCCCAAGCCTGTTTCTGTTTGTAAAAGGGGTCAGTAAGGCCCAGCACAGTAGCCTAGTGGCTGGGGTCCTTGCCTTGCATGTGCCGGGATCCCATATGGACACTGGTTCTAATCCTGGCAGCCCTGCTTCCCATCTAGTTCCCTGCTTGTGACCTGGAAAAGCAGTTGAGGATGGCCCAAAGTCTTGGGCTCCTCCACCCATGTGGGAGACCCGGAAGAGGCTCAGAGCTCTTGGCTTCAGTTTGGCTCAGTTCCAGCCATTGCAGCAGATAAATCTTTTTAAAAATGGGTCAGTAATTCAGTTACCAAGAAACTGTCCAGTGGATTCAGGAGGACATAGCTATTTAGTGGTTCTGGCCCCTGGGTTGGATCCATTGTTTACTGGACAGGTTGTATATTCGTGGAGAACTCCTGTCCCCACGGAGATGATGCAACAAGTGCACCCTCAAGGTATAATGCATACCACTTCCGAAGCTGGTGCACACAGTGCCAGAGCGGGTGGGTGCAGCAGAGCCTGCCCTGTGTGCATGCGTAGGCCAGACGGAGCTTCCAGCTCCCAGGCCACAGCAAACTCTCAGGGCAGAGGGGAGGTTCCTCTTACTGTCTACCCATCTGCCCCTCTCCACCGCTGCTCTCTCCAAAGACTTGCTTCACCATCGTCTTCTTCACTACCACCAGAACTGCACGAGTAGAGTGAGTTTTCTCTCCTCTGGCTCCTCAACCTTGTTATCACATGTGCTGCCTTTATCTCCTCTGGTATCCTGTCCCCACCAATAGAAAATGCCCATTTGCATCTATATTTCCTGATGTGACTCTTAGTCATGAGGAACACAGTATTCCTCAAATGAGTATTTCATGGGTCAACAGATGAATGCATGGAGGGAGAGAAAGGGGAATAGGAAGATGGATGAGTGGAGGGATGAAATGTGTGGGTGGGTGGGTGGATGGATGGATGGAGATGGGTGGATAGTGGGTGGATGATGGATGGATGGATGAGGGTGGATTAGATTGGAAGATGAATGGATATGAAAAGAAAAGGAAAGAGAAGGGGTGAATGAAGAGGACTTTTTGCCCCTTCACTGACCCCAGGCTAACTTGCACTTGAATGGGAAGGACTCTGAATAGGCAGGTGTGTTGAGATCTGGAAATGTCCCTGTTCCTCCCCTACACGAACACCTAGCACAGCCCCTGATCCCTGGGCCATGTGCGTTCCCGGGGACTTTCTCACAAAATAGTATTGAAGCAGGTCTGGAGGGGGAATCCCCCTCAGGTGTGCTGTAACACGAATCTCCATATGGGCTGGTTTGACTTTTGAAACTCTGATTCCCATGGCTGGCAACAGCCCTTTCGAGAACCTTCTGGTAAATCCCATGCCAAACCTAGGAACCTCTCCAGCTTCAAATTCCTCTCTTCCAAGCATTGGGGTTTCCAGGGAGGGGTGTTGCAAATCAGCCCACCATCTCCTCCAGCTCCCTGGTGCTGTGCAGCCAGGTTAACATAAAAACAGCTATAGCCAGAAACCACATGCTCATGGAGATGTAGCTCGCCCCGTTGTCCCAGTTAGGGTACCCACATGGGCAGAGGTGGGCACCACGGTGGACCACCCCAGCTGGAGCGTCCCCAGGTGCTGAGAGGTTTTCATTAGTTCTAATGGGTTGTGATGAGTAAGACCCGGTCCCTGGGCGTGTGCTTTGGGAACGGGATGGGAGGGATGGCGGGTTTCATCCACCACTCCGTATTGATCTGTGGGAGTAATTGAAGATTTTCCTTTCTAGGACAAACTGGGCTGACCAAAGAAGCAGACACGAGCCTCACTGGCTGTGAGACCCCATCCTGCTGACGCCTGAATTACTGCCCAGGTGATCAATCCACAGTCGCCTCGCCTCTGCCCTCTCGGAGCCCCTCCAGCCTGCCTGAGGGACCCGTCTGCCCCTTCGCCTCTCATGGCACTGCCTCTTGCCCTGCCTTCCTCTCCCCTTCTGACTGGCTTGGTCTAACTCTCTCCTTTGCTGTCCGTTTCCTCTCTTCCCATATGCATTTATCCGTTCGTGCACAGACTCATTCATTTCCTCTGGCTTATATATGGGGGAACTGTTGGGGACAGGCACCTCTTGGAGCGCAAATGTGCCCATGACCAGAACCATGAGGGTATTGATCAAAGCCTCCTGACCTTACTTCAACAAGACCTTCTTTTGTTTATTTGCTGATTTTTTTTTTTTTTATGTATAAGGTGTTTTGTTATTTTAAAGGCAGAGATGGCGGATGGGGCGGGGGGTCACTCTCTAAATGGCTGCAACAGCCAGGATCTCCATCTAGGTCTCCCACATGAGTACCAGAGACCTGATCACCACCTGCCAAGGCCTGCATTTGCAGGAAGCTGGGGCCAGGAGCAGGGCTGGGACTTGAACCCAGGCACTCAGATATGGCCGGGATATGAGTGTCTTGGCGTTTCCTCTGTTGTTATGCCAGTGGTATAAGTCGCCAAGGGCTGGATCTAGGTTGGTGCTCAGACAAGTAATGGCCTCTGAGAGAAGGTTCCCTGGGATTCCCTCCAAGTCTGCACATTTCCTGGCCCTTGTTAGGCTGGGGACAGGTGGACGCATCTGGGGTTGTTTGATTAATGCCTGTTAAGTGCAGGACTGTCCATGGCCAGATGAGATAAAACTGTGACAGGCTGAGCAGGAGTCTAGAGATCATGAGGACCAACCCAGGGAAGATCCAGGGCCCTCCCTCCCCGGGGGCCTCCCCAGACAGCTCCTGTGGCGTGGAAGGGCAGGCAGGACCTCAGCCCCTTCGTGCTCTCACGTAGGGAGTGAAAGTCACAATGAGTCAGTTTCTCTGTGACTTGGCTCTGCTTTCCATCCCTCGGGGCTCCAGGGTTTAAGGTTCTTGTCCACCTAAGAACGCTATCTCAGCAGGTGTCTCTTAAGCTTTCTCCAGAGCCTTGGTCCCACGGCCACCACTTCTGAGAAATGCAGCTTAATTGCCTCCAAACCGAAGACACTTAGTCTGATACTTCCCTGTTAATCTGGCCTATGATAATGGGTTCATTTCTGAGCCGTAGCTTGAAATATTGAGAACAGAGGCCAGTGCCATAACATAGTAGGCTAATCTTCCACCCATGGTACTGGCATTCCGTATGGTGCCAGTTCAAGTCCCAGGTGCTCCACTTCCAATCCAGCTCCCTGCTTATGGCCTGGGAAAACAACAGAGGATGTTTCAAGTCCTTGGAACCCTGTGGTTATGTGAGAGACCTGGAGGAAGCTCCTGATTCCTGGCTTTAGATCAGCTTAGCTCTGGCCATTGTGGCCATTTGGGGAGTGAACTAGCAAATGGAAGTTCTCTCTGATGGCTCAGAGTTCTCAGCCCATCCCTGCCCCTCCCCCCTTTCTGGAGTTTCTTCACGTTTGCTTCCTCTTTAGAAAATTAAATCAGAATTGTTTAGTTTCTAGAAGGTTCTATGAGGAGGCGGAACTAGTATCTAGATCCAGGCAGCAATTGGATGTCCATGTGTCTGTCATTCTGGTCTGTCCAATGGGCTGTAAAAATGTGTCTCCATCTTCAGAAGTCCTCTGTGGGTGGCGGGAGGCGCGGAGCTGGGGAGGGTTTTCTGTTCACTTCAGCCTGGCAGTGTCCAGGATGATGACTTGGAATGATGACCCAGGAGGCTGTCCCCATGGCCAGTGGGACCTAGAGTGGCAGGGCAGTGTGAAGATGGCACAGTGCCTTGCAGGAGGCTAAATGTGCAAGAATATTGGCGTGCAGTGAAAATCCTGATTAGAATGCAGCCAGAGTCAGAGAGGAGGAGGTCCAAAATCTGGCTGGGGCACTTGTCCGTGGGACCTTGGATGAGTGACCGCAGCTCCCCAAGTCTCGCTTCTCTCCCCTGAAGAATGCAGTGGCATTCCCTATTTCCAGGAGTTTGGAGGAGACCTTGCTGGGCTGCTGCATTCCCTGGCATGCACTAAGGGGCAAGATGTGCCCACTGGGGCTTGCTGGTGTTGGCGTTGGCTGCCTCGTGACATGTTCTGTGATCAGGGTATCCTGTACCTTCAGGAAGACAGTTCAGAGGCCGCGGAGGAGCATGCGCCCCCAGCTCCCACTCATCCAGCTGCCCTCAAGCTGGACCACTCAACTCCACATTCTATAATCCCCATCGCACCTTGGAGGTGGCTGGGGGCTGCTCCCTGGAGATGCGGGAGCGGCATCTCCTTTCATTGCAAGCTGAGCTTGCAATGACTTGACTATGGGATGTAATAAATCCAGGAGCCCCCTTGGGAGCTGCTATCTGCGTTACTTCTTAATTGCTCAACAGCCAGAAGCAGCAAACACAGGATCCCACCCTGGAGACAAGCTGTGCCCAGGCAGGCAGCAGGGAGGTCAGCGGGGCCTCTCCGGCCTGGTGTTGTTCTGCCTTCCCACGGCACCAGTGTCCCACTTAGAGCCCCAAGGAAGAAATTGACAGGTTCCCAGATCCCTTTTCTGTCATTTTACAGATACAGAGATCAGAGAGCGAACAGGCTCGTCCAAGGTCACACAGCAGTGACTCACAAGGCAAAAGCTTGGTCTGTTCTCTTCTGTCCCCCTCCAATTCAAGCAAAATCTTCAGGACACTGAGTCAAGTTCACACCATGATTTCCTTTATATGTGGCCTTGCGTTCATCGCTGGGTGCCTCAGTGCCTCGATGTCCACTTCTGAAGCAAGGAAAGAAAGAAAGAGAGAGAGAGAGAGAGAGAGAGAGAAATAAAGAAAGAAAGGAAGGAAGGAAGGAAGGAAGGAAGGAAGGAAGGAAGGAAGGAAGGAAGGAAGAAAGAAAGAAAGAAAGAAAGAAAGAAAGAAAGAAAGAAAGAAAGAAAAACAATGGGGTGTTGTCCCCAGACAGGGTGGCCCTGCTGGTATACCACCTGCTAAGCTCTTCTTCCACAGTGTCCTCCCTGTGGCTGCACAGGGCCAAGGGGCCCTCCTGGGAGCAAAGCCCTGCCCCATATCCACCCCTGGGGCCAGAGGCCAGTACCCCAAGCAAATGCCAAGTATGCCTGTCACCCCCCTCCAGGGCCCCAGGGTCTGAAAGCTGTCATGGCCACTGCCCTTCCCAGGTTGGCTGCTGGACAGACTGCAGGGTCACTGGTGGAGGCCATAGGAGGAGGGACAGCGAGGCCTCTGCCATGCTTCTGGGAGGAGTAATTGGCTTGGCTTACTGAAGGGGGTGTTGGTTCCTGGGCAAAGGAGAATGAGTGCCTACCATGTACCCAGGAGCTCTGACACTGCTTCCTACAAGCTGTGTGGCCTTGGGCAAATTCATCAGCCCCTCTGGTCTTCCATCTTCTGTCTCCCTGGTTGTTGCAGGAATTGAGATGATCTATACCAAGCAAGTGACACTGTACCTGGCTCCTGAAACACGGGCTGCTATGGTTGTTGTTTCTAAAAATAGTTATATATTTATTTACTTATTTGAAAGGGAGAGTGACCAAAAAAAGAGACAGAAAAAGAGAAATCTCCCATCTACAGTTCATTCCCCCAAATGCCAGAAAAAGCCAGAGCTGGGCCAGGCTGGAGCCAGGAACTCCATCCGGGTCTCTCATGTGGGTGGCAGAGGTTCAAGCGCCTGGGCCATCTTCCGCTGCCCTCCAAGGCACATTAGCAAGAAACTAGATGGGAAGCAGGGTAGCTGGGACTCGAACTAGTGCATTAACAGGAGATATCTGTGTTGTAAGTACAGTTCAACAGACCACACCGCAACTCCCAGCCCTCTTTGCTTTATTTGAAATTGACTGAGAATAGTTGTGTCTCGGGTGCAATGTGATGTTTAATGTCTCCAATATTACAATAATGCTTATGATGTTAGCACCATGTTTATGATGGTATTAATAAATAAGCCTCACAGACTCACTTACCCAACTTTGGGGATGAAATTGAGTCCAGCTGTGGCCCGTGGGAGGCCATAGAAACTGCAGAACTCAAAGAGGCACCATCTCCCTGAATCCATCCTCCCCCATGCTTTGCTGCAAGTCCTACGCTAATGGCACAACCAAAGGGAACTCAGGACTGGCTAGGAGGCCAGTCCTGCCCACCCCTGATGACCATGGGGCAGGGACACATTGTTGTCCTCTGGGTCTTAGGTGTTGCACCTGTCATGGGTTGTTACTCCTGGCCCTGAGCAGTGATGAAGAAAGTGTGGGTGCCTTGTCTCCTGTGGGGGCTGGGTTTGCCAGCTAGTGCCAGGCGTGCCATGGGGTACTTAGTTAATGCTGGCTGGACAGCACTGTGTTCAAAAACATACCACCTCCCTGCCTTGGGCACCCATTTAAGTAGGGATGGGGAGGTCTTGGGTAGGAGGGCCTGGTGAGCCCCACTTCCTGGTCACGCCCACTCCTTTCCTGACCACACCCACCTCACTGGCACCTGGGGTCAGCCCAGTCAGCCCTGTGGCTGGAGGGTGCATGCGTGCACAGGGCGCAGGGAAGTGTGTTGGGCCTGGGTTCTGATCCCAGCTTGTGGCCTGAGGTGCTGAGCCTGCAGGCAGAAGGCTCATCATACCTGCCATCTGTGAGCTGCCACCACCACCAGTTTGGACACCATGCTGGACCTCTGACCAAGCTCTCAGTACATCTCCACTGCTCTTCCTGGAGCAAGAGTCAGCTTTCCTCTCCAGTTTCAAGTGGGCAAGTCAATTTGCTCAGGGTCCCACAGCAAATACCATGCAGTCAATGCATAAACCGAGGCAGGCAGGATCCAGCCTAACCTCTGCTTCCTCCACCCCCACGGAACCCATCGCCACCCCCACAGAACCCATCTCCACCCCCCATGATACCCATCGCCACTCCCACATGCCAAGGCAAATTCTCAGCTCTCCTGTTCCCCAAGAGTGACTGCTGGGACCTCTCCGGAGAGGATCAGGGTGGCAGCTGTATTTCTGGGCAAGGTCCCCAGCACGGAGATGCTGAGGTGGCTTTGTGTCTCACAGGTGGAGCACCATGGAGGGTGACTGTCTGAGCTGCATGAAGTACCTGATGTTTGTTTTCAATTTCTTCATATTTGTGAGTATCCCTGGGTTGCCCCCGGCTCCCTGTTGGACAGGCATGGCTGCTTCTGCCTTGATAATACTCCTGTGGGGCTGTAGATCTGGGGCAGGACCAGAGCCAGCAGCGCTGGAGGCAGAACTTAAAAAGAGAGGGAATGCCCCACGGGTGGCCACCATACTCCCAAGAGCCCACCAGTGTCCCACAGAGCTGGGGCTGGACGTGCCCTGTGAAAAGTCGGGGATGCCATCCTGGGATGTAACTCCTGACAGGCAGAGGGGACAGAGAAGAGGGGTGGGGCCATCCAGAGGGAAGACACCTCCCCCAACTTCCCACACCACCACCACCTTTGTCTCATCCAGAGCTGCAGAGGCTGAGCAATGAGGCCACTGACTTAGTCAGAAACCACTCTGAGCTAGAAGGGCATCCAAACAAAGCCAAGGAAGTTTCCATCCAGCTCCCCTCTTAGGGACTCAACAGGTGGCTGACCTTAGCAGGTGCTTGGGAGAGTAAGCCAGGGTAGGTTACTGAGAGCCAAGAGCACGCAAGCTCAAGCCCTTTTTCTAGCCAGCCTGTAGGTCACGCAGGGTAGGAAGTGACAGGTACACCCAGGGGGCCCAGAACCTTCTGGAAGGTTCTGCTGAGGCCTGGGCAGCCTCCCGGGGGCAGAACTGTTGACTCTCCTGACTGAGTCAGTCTTTCAGATTTTATACATTCAGTGCTGCTGATGTCCTGCAGGGTCCACGCCTGGAGGCGGGGGAGGGGGGACAGAGGCCTCCCTCTCTGGCCCTGACTCACCCTCCTCTCTCATATTTTTAAAAACATTTTTATGAATTTCTGTTCTCTTGAAAGAGAATGGAGAATGTTCCCAACCACTGATGCCCCCCGCCCAGAGGCTCACAGCAGCTGGGACTGGACCAAGCTGAAGCCAGGAGCTGGGGAATCCCTCCAGGTGTCCCATGGGAGTGACAGGGTGCCGGAGTCCAGCTCCGGCCCGGGTTTGGAACTCGTGAAGTGTGCATGGCGTCGGCGCAAAGAGAGAAAGAAAGAGACGGACCACTAGGATTCCATGATGATTGTGGACTATGCAATAAAGCCGTCCGCTTTATTTATACAGAATCAGTCAAACTCTGGCTCAGACTTTTTACGTCATGATCAAATGGGTGTTGCTAAAAATAATTCTGCCATTTGTTTCACCTAAGGCAAGCTCAATCAGTAACACATACCTCTTGAATCAGCTAAGGGCGGAAATGTAACGCAGGAGGCAGGACCCAAAGATCAAAGGAAGAGGGAAAGAATGGGTTTCCCCTATACCTGGAGACTAGCACCCTTGATTAGCATAAGGTCAATGGAAGAGGATTCTAAACAAAGGTAACTGCTATGCCTCTGATTAGCATAGGATCAAAAGGGGGAGTTAACACCCCTGATCAGTATATTGCCAATGAAGGCAGCTGTGACAGCAATAGGTAAAAACCTTTTTGCTAAAAGCGAATATCAGTAACATCAACTTTCAAGCTCACATAGATACTACACGTTAACCCCGCAGGGGCAGACAATGCCTAGGTAGATTACTGAAAACTCAGTGGGGAAGCCGGGTGTCCGGCAATGGAAAGCGGGCTGCATTCAGGTGATCAAAACAACGTCCCCGCCGTAGCCCTGCTCAGCGGGGGGCTCCTTCGCGGCCCTGCCTGCAACAGAAGCAATGCTCCTCACACCTTCCTGTCTTCCACATCCATCACACGGACCCCGGCAGCAGGGACCCCAGTTATTTGAGTTATTGATATTCCTGCTGCCTCCCAGGGCGCTGGAATTGGGAGCAGAGCTGGGACAGGAACCCAGATCTCCCCTATGGGATGCAGGCATCCGCCTATGAATTAGACAATCTAGCCTCTTCCATATATGCTTGCTACCCTAAAAAGAGCCAGGAGCACTGAGGACTTGAATTCTAGACCCAAGTCCTCTGCCCCGCGGCATGATTCAGACAAGCAAATCCCTCCTCCAGTCTCAGCAGCCGCACAGCCCAGGGCCATCTTAGCCCATGTCTGAGTCCCCTTCGAAGCAGCAGAATTTAGCATAAACTTGTTGAACCCTCAACCCTCCTACAGCAATGTGGAGGAGGTTTTCTGGGCAGGGAGGAGACATACTCCGTACAGCAGGTGACTACCGTAGCCTGGACTGGACATTGGCCACTCCTGCAGTCTGCCCTTCTCTCTCCCTGCTGTGCCACCCAGGGCCCCTCTGGGCTCCTTGCCCCTTTTCCATGCCTTGACGGCACCCCAAACTGTCTCCCAAGTCATGCAACTCCTTGCTCAGTTGACCAGGGTCTTCAGTGATGTCACAGCTCAGCAGCTGTCCAGCACAGCTCGTAGGTGCCTCCGTGGCTCCCAACCTCAGACTCCTTTGGTATTAACCTTTCGTTTCCCTGTGACATGACCACTTTTGATCCTTGTCTGCATCGCAGAAACCCAGAATGGAGACTGACTGACATTGGTTAATCATGTCCATGTGCCTTCTGGCCTCCCTTCCTCTGAAGGTGCCCCGTTGGATTGTCCTTTAAGATGTGAGACGTCTAAAGCTCAGAGAGGTGAAGCCACTTGCCCGAGATCACACAGCTAAGAAGCAACACAGCTTCTTGTGTGCATCAGCTGCCCCTCTGCAGAGAAGAGTGAGGCATGGGGCGAGGAGGCCCACCCTTGCTCTTCTGGTGAGAGCCTGGGATGACTTGCTGCCTCTGCTAGTCACTGTGTGGACCGGACAGGCCGAGGCCTTCCGTGTAGGCTCATGGGCGTTTCTCAAGTGTCCCTCCAGGCTCCCTGGTCACTCGCTGTGTGACCTCCAGCCATTTGGGAGACTTTTCTGATCCACACTGTAGAATCAGAGGACTTGAGGCCCCACAGTGCTGAGTTCCATGCAATCAGTCTGCTCTGTGAACAGCCGAGGTGGGGCGTGGCCCAGAAACTGGGCTCTGACGGCAGAGTACCCCCCAAATTCCAGACCAACTAAAACCACTGCTGGGACTGTGACTCGCCTTGCTGAGGGAGCCCCTGCCCAATGCTGGGCCTCTGTCCCATCCATGTTGTCTGACCTCTGACCTCCGTGTCTGCTCTTTCTCCCTCCCATTCCCACCCCTCCCATCCCCTTCTCCCCTTGGGAGCAGCTGGGCGGGGCCTGCCTGCTGGGCATCGGCATCTGGGTCCTGGTGGATCCCACGGGCTTCCGGGAGATCGTGGCAGCCAACCCCCTGCTCATCACTGGCGCCTACATCCTCCTGGCCATGGGGGGTCTGCTGTTCCTGCTCGGCTTCCTGGGCTGCTGTGGGGCTGTACGTGAGAACAAGTGTCTGCTTCTGTTTGTGAGTACCCATGCCCCCATGCGCACCCATGGGTGCTCCGGGGTGGGAGGGCTGGGCAGTGGGCATGGGGTGGGGTGGGGTGGAACTGCTGGCTTTGGCTCAGGAACCCCATACTAGGGGTGCAGAGAGGGCTACAGATGGCAAAAGAGACTCCCTAGGATCAGTGTGTCCAGCCCAGAGCCCCATGGGAAGTCTATGGCTTAGCGGGTGGAGCTGAAATCTCAGGTCATGACCCTGCCTCCACCATGCCTGTGGGACTGGTCCTGCAGTGGCCCTTCTTCTTGCCCTCTGCACTTTGCTTCATGTCAAGGCCCTTGAGTGATGCACGCTCCAGGCTACAGTGAGAGCCGTTGAGCTGCCCTCCAGCCACAGGGAGCTCCCCACCCTTGACTTCATGCCTTCTTTGGAGGAGGGTTCAGTTTCTAGACTCCAGCCCCAGCTGGAGACTGACCTTGACCTGCAGATTGTGAGCAGCCAGGTCCTGAGCCCTTGACATTGGCCCCAAGGCTCTTTTTGCTTGCCTGCCAAGACTGTAATCCCTGCCCCCTTAGTAGCATAGCTGAGGCTGCTGCTGGATACAGTGCCTGCGGTCACACATTCAGTTCTAGAGTAGAGACAGGGCACATCTCTGAAGGCTGCTTACTTATTAAATAAACTTGAACTGTTGTCCAGGGCACAGAAGATGCATGGTGGGGTGGATGGGGCAGGGGTGGATGGCTTGAGGCTGGGGGAACAGAGGTGATGAAACCCTAGCTGCAGGCAGACCTGATTCTGAGCGTGCACCTGCCCCTCCCATCTAGCTGGGTAGCTCCAGACTAGTTTCTTGACCTCTATGAGCCTGATGGAGAGGGAAAGATGGTGCCTCCTGGCAACAGCTGCCTGGGTGACATGGCCCAGCCAGGGACTGCTGGGAAGCAGAGATGTGGCTAAGATGAGAACACACAGCCCAGCCCTTGCCCCTAGCCCAGTGAGAGGCTGCACATCCTAAGAGGAAGTGAAATGGGCTGTGAAATGAGTGGCCAGGGAGCTAGGGGATGCCCCCTTCCTAGCAACATCAACCTGCCAACTTTTCCTCTGGAGACATTGGAAAGACACGTGTACCCCCTGGTGGAGGCTCAGGGCACTGAAGCGTCTTGGCTGGGCGAGCTTGGAGGGGAACTTGAAGTACTGGGACCCTGACACTGCAAATCGTCCTTTCCCCCCCCTGCACCCTGGTCCCTGGGGGCTTATCCAGGGGTAATGAGCCGGGCTCTGAAGCCTAGACAGGAAGCCAGGCTGGCACTGTTGGCAGGGAGCAGGCAGGGGCCTTGGCTTAAGTGGCTTGCAGCAAGCCTGCCAGCTGGCTGAGCAAGACCTCAGTCCCTGTGCACTATAGGACACAGCCAGGCCCTGGAATGGCACCAAGTCAGCCCTGTGTCCTCGTGCGGGAGGTCTGACCTGGCTGCTGTCTTTCCCCAGCCCCTTTGTCATCGCCTTCCCTTTATCTCTCCTCAGTTTTCAGGTGTCTCTGTAGCTCAGCATCTCCCCATCTCCATCTCCAATCTCACCATGTCCATCCCTACCCCTTACGATGCCTCTGTCCTGAACTCTCCTTGCCTCTGCCCAGCTCTTCTCCCTGTCCCCTTTGAGGCATGGCAGCTGCTCACCTGAGGTCGTGGTGCAGATCGGAGCATCCTGTCTCCTAGGCTAAGGGGGGTTGCGGGCTTCTAGCCTGGAACAAACCTAGATGGGCTAAAATTCCCCCCAAATCATGTGCACAATGCTATGTCATGGGGTGTGTGTGTGTGTGCACGCGCACATATGCTGTGTGAGCATGCTGTGTTAAAGCTCTGTGCTTTATGTGTATATGCACACATGTGTATGGGGTGAGAATGCACAGATGTGCAGCACATGTAAAGTGTGCATGTGTGTGTTGTGTGTGAAGTGGCTACAGGTGTGCTGTGTGTGTGTCTAGACAATACAGTGTGGGAGGGTACGGTTGCTGGAGAGAGGCACCACGGTTTCTAGCAGGTTTCTAAAAATGGTTGCCATCTAGAAAGTAAGACACTCCTAAGTTTCTCCACCTGAGTCCATCAAGAAAAGGGTGTGGAGGCTCCGGGAAGCAAGGAGGGAGGCCTGGCCTGTGTTGAGAATAGCTGAGGGAGAACAGTGTTAGACATGGCAGGAATGTTGGCTCGAGGGCCTTTTGGAAGAGCAAGCTGGGAGCTAGGAGCTCCCAGAGCATCCCTGCCCCTTTCTGAGGCTGCAAAACCCGAGGCCCTAGGACAGTCGGAGCCTTGGGAGCAAATTCCTTGCTGATCTGCGTGCGGGAGGATACATTTCCAGACTGGATCCTGAGGATTGATTTCCCAGCATCCGTGGGCAATAGGCAAGTCCAGCTCACCTGTGAGTTTTTGTGGTAACCCTTTCTCCTGATTTGCTCTCCTTTGAGTATAGCGAGGGTGCTTTGCAGCCAATTTATTTAAATAGTGGAATTTTTAAGGTACGTTATAGCGAAGACATACTAAATTGGGAAGGACAATGGTAAAAAAGGGCTGAATATATTTTTGAAGTGTTTATTGATTGTTTTAAATCTATTTGAAAGTCAGAATGAGAGAGAGAATGAATCTTGTATCCACTAATTCACTCCCCAGATGCTCACAACAGCCAGAACTGGGACCAGGAGCCCGGGACTACTCCAGGTCTCTCCTGTGAGTGGCCAAGGGCCCAAGCGCTTGGGCCATCTTGTGCTGCCTCCCAAGATGCATCAGAAGGGAGCTAGATCAGAGCTGAATTACTGGGGACCCAAGTCAGCATGTCAGTAGTGGATGAATGGGTCCCAAGCAGCACTCCGTAACAGTCATCCTGAGAGGCCCACCTTGGTGAGGGAGATGATTGAACTGAGTTGGGCATGGGGCATGTTGCCGGAGAAGGCTTATTAGAAAGGAGACCTGGAAGCAGACACTGCTCCTAGGCAACAGGCTAGAAGAGTATGGAAATGCTCCCGGGGTGAGAAACCGCGGTGTCCACCCCTGAGCTGGTGTCCCCAAGTAAGTTGGATGTTCAGAAAGAATTCCTACCAAATGGCGTCTCAGACCAATGAAGTTAGACCAGCTCCAGGTCAGACAACTTACAGGGGAGCTCCTCCAGCCCCCACACTGTGAAGCAGCCTGGGGGTTGGCAGGGTGGTACTGTTGCTGCTGTGGGCGGCATGCCTGTGAATGCCCCTGTGACGTGTGCTTTCACACACTCAGAATGCCTCTCAGTGTGCTAGGGGAGCCCCTCTCCCACATGGCAGCAATGACAGGGAAGTCTGTGTCCCTGCTTCCTGTCCCTTCCACAATACTCCACTCCATGCACCCTGGCACTATGTCTGCCTGCATGTGTCTGCTTGTCGGTAGCCTGACACAGAGCCAGTGCTCTGTGAAGAGCCCCGGAAGAAAGGGACAGAGAGAAAGTGGCACCAAGTGTTAGGAAAAGCCTGAGTCTGGGGATTCAGGGCTATGGGATCCACCACTTAACTTCTAGAACTTGACATTGACTCACAAGAGAGGCCCCATTCCAGCAGGGAACCTTCAGCCTGAGGTTCTGGGGCTTTGGGGATAGCATGGTGCTATCATGATAGCATGATAGCTAGCTGCCCTGGCATCAGCATCTTCTGGTGTGCATCAAGCAGTTATGCCAGCTCAGGCAAACTGCAACTGCTTAGAGTCACAGCCCTCAGCAGTGAGTGGGAGAGAGGCTGCTGCTAAAAGCCCCTGTTTCCCCACACTCCTTAGGCTGCCCAGAAAGTTCCCAGGCCTACGTAGTCAGGCCTCAGCTCAGGGTGGCTACTAAGGTTTTGCAGGGATGCACTCGCCAGTACCAGTGTCCGGGCACAACAGTGTGCTTTCTCTGTGTTCTCAGCAGCCATCTGAGCCACCCACAGCTGCCACCCTTAGACAACAGGTCTTGCCTTCTTCCATTCATCAAAACCACACTCAGTCGCTACGGATCTCATGCAGTGCCCCTTCCAGAGTGCTGGGCACCTCAGATACATAATGCTTGTGTCATTTGCCTCACTTGTGGTTGAGAACCGTGCAAGTACCTCACCCCAACTCCCAGTGAGTGGGTAGCGGGCAGGGAGGAGCTTGTGGCAGAGGTCTCCTGCAGTGGAGCTGAGTGAGCACACATCACCAACCCAGCAGATGTGCCAGGGCCTCTGCCAGAAGTCTTCATCACTGTCCCCAGAGAGGAGAGCCTGGAGAGGTGGAGCACTTGTCATGCAGTGGCCACCCAGCCCGGGAGTGGGGCAGCCTGGTGAAATGTGATTATGGAGACTGTAGCATCATGGTGAAGTATAGACAGCAGGCCTGCTCTAAGGATGGCCTATGAATGTGACACATGAAGAACATCTGGATTGTGGCAGTGAAGTGGGACGCTGGCCCAGACTGTGGCACAAAGGGAGGCGTGTGCCCCCCACCCCTACCCCATGGCCAGGCTGGGCACTCAGGAACCCACCCCCTCTCGTTTCAGTTCTTCCTGTTCATCCTGATCATCTTCCTGGCAGAGCTCTCCGCAGCCATCCTAGCCTTCATCTTCAGGGAAAACGTAAGCAACAGTGCCCCAGGCCCTGCCCCTCTCACTAGCACCTGCGAGCCCCACCCTTCTTCAGGGGGTCTCAGGGCTGGCAGACGCCCTCAGCTAGTGTGTGCCACCCATGTCCTGACCGACAACACAGCCAGCCTCTTTCCGCAAAGACTTTTCTAGAAGGTTTCAGGAGACCTTTAAGAGTCTGCACTCCCAAAGCATCTGATGATGCCCAGGCTGTGTCCCAGACCCTGGCATCCACACTGTTCTCTTGGCACAACACGGCCTCTGACTCCATCCATCTCCATGATGCCAGGGTCCCCAACCTTTACTGAGTTAACCTTCTCCCAGGAGTACCCAGGTTCCCAGCCCCTCAGTGAGAGCCTGGGCTCAGGAGAGGCAAGGGAGCCATCCTGGGGGACAGAAGTGGGGATGGGTGGAGGCAACTGGCTGTGGGCAGAGAATGGGGCCCAGTCAGCCAGAAAAAGGATGGTCAGACTTCAGGGAAACATTTGGTGAGCAGGAATATCTTATAAAAACAACTCTGGGAACCGTGGTTAAAGTCCAGACAGCCCCCCTCCCCTGCTGAGAAGAGTTACAAGGGACCTCAGGGATCAGGGGTGCATACCGAGTGGGTGCTCCCACTCCCCAGTCTACAGCAGATGGCAGGAGGGCACATGGGTGAGGGGCTGCACCCAGCTGCCCAGTCTCAGAGCCACTCACCCTCTGCCACCAGCTCACCCGCGAGTTCTTCACCAAGGAGCTCACCAAACACTACCAGGGCAACAACGACACAGACATCTTCTCTGCCACCTGGAACTCAGTCATGATCACGGTGAGTGACCACTTGGAGCTGCCTGGCCTAGAGCACCTGCTCCTCCCTGTTTCCACACCTGTACCAGACATCAACAATAGACCACAGCCCTCATCCACCCTGCATGCCAGGCAACCCTGACAGTGGATTATAGCTTGAAGTCGGGGTGCAACCTGTTTGGTCACCCTGGCTGGGGTCTCCCAAGCTATGGTAACATGGTAACAGTTTCCTGGGCACTTACTAAGTGCATGTCAAGGTAGGAATTGCCGCTACCACGGATGGCTTGGAGGAGTTGAGTGGCTTCCCCAGGGTCATACAGGAAGGGCAGGCAAAGCCAGACCCTCAGTCCTGCTGGGGTCTTTGGAGGAGCTGTCAGTTCTCCTATGCCGGGGCAGGTCCCTCCCGCCCCCCACTCCCATGCCTTCTCTTTGCTCTTCTCCTAGTTTGGCTGCTGTGGGGTCAACGGGCCCGAGGACTTCAAGGTTGCATCGGTGTTCCGACTCTTGAGCGTGGACAGCGATGATGTGCCCGAAGCGTGCTGCCGCCGGGAGCCCCAGGCCCGGGACGGGGTCCTGCTGAGCAGGGAGGAGTGCCTCCTAGGAAGAAGCCCTTTTCTTAACCAGCAGGTACCTGGCTGGGAGGGTGGCGGTGGCACTCCCCTGGAATTGCATGGAAGGTGTCGCTGTGACCTGGACAGGACTGGCCAGAGGCCATGGCATTGCCCTGAGGTCAAGGACCCAAGTAGGGGAAGATAGGGTGGCAGGTGGCCCAGGGTTCGCATGGTCACAGGCTGGCTCTGAGATGTCTCCCTTGGCCACTGATTACCAAGGTTGGGAGGAGGTACTCCCTGCAAGCTACCTCGTGGGGGTGCTGATCAGCCATGCATTGTGTTGGAGGAGCTTCTGTTTGCTAGAGGGGAAGGTGGCAGGCAGAGGGGGTGAAGGGCTATCCAGGGGTGGGCTCTGGATAGGCTCAGGCCCACCTAAGGCTGAGCGGGCCCTGCTGATACCAGCTCCCTGCATTTTGCAGTAGACCCCCAGGGAGTACGGCTCAGGGCAAACCCCGCTTCCCCTCCTCCTGTGGGTGCTGGGGCTGCAGTTCTTTGCCTCCCTTCCTGTAGGTCAAAGGCAGGTAAGCCTATTGGTTGCTGCTCCCCCCATCTCCAATCACCACTGAGCGCTGTAGTGACCACATGCAGGGAGAGCACCTAAGGTCCCAGCAGAGGGACACACACTAAGTGAGGGTGACGGTGGCCATCCATTCTGCCCCTTCCCTCACCAGCCCCCAGCAAGGTGTCTCAATACCCACGCCAGGAAGTCTAGGGGCCTGAAGGCCGTTTGATGCTGTGGTCTGTGGAGGGAACGGAACAGGTAGGACCCAGGTGCACTGTGGCAGGTGCAGGCTGAGCGAGGCCTCCCAAACCTGCCTGTCCCTCCAGGTACCATGTGTGACCAGGTCAACCAGGTACTCAGGAAGGGACCCACTGCCTTGCATGTTCCCTTTGAGGGTATGTGTGGGAGAGTGAGACAGAGAGAGAGCTCAGACACCTGCCCCCGCTGGGGATCTGCCCACAGAAGTTTGTGGAGAATTTCCCAAGATCTCTGTCCCTGTCGTTGTGATATCAGGCAGGCATGTTCTGCAGCTGGCAGCTTTTGGCCCTGCCCTAGGAGTTGGTGGTGAGGCGGGTCTCTTGATAGGAGGCTGTCTGATGGCAGGGTGCGACGGACCGGCTTGGCCGGGAGCAATCAGTCCGACGGGAACAGGACCCTGGGAACGGTGGGCAAGGATTCAGCGAGTGACAAACAGACACGATAACTCAAGGCAGTTGTATCTGAGTGCATTTTGCAAAAGCAAGGCATCAGCTTATATACAATAGATTATTGCAAAGGGACATTTTCTTGCTTATTCATGTGGTTACATTTCTACAAACAATTATTCCAGGGAGGTAAGCGGGTCTGACGAAAAAAGATTGTTCTCTAATAGCCTGGTTACAGAATGCAGTTGCTGTTTCTTGTGGACACAGTTCGGCACTAGCTACAGTTTTAATCATTAAGCAATTAGCTCTCATTGTGTTTTGTGCCTTACATTGGTTTTAATATTAACTTGTCTATTTTTCTTAGCTTTTCTTCCTGTATGGCTTTTTAAGCTATAGATTTCTACTATAATCTTCTTTTTTAGGAATTCTCAAAAATAGTTCCAGGTAGATCTATTAAAGCTAGTGACTTAAGAGTTTTTAATCTCATACTGTTTGCTATCCTTATCCAGTCTCCTGTCAGAAGGCTTCATAGAACTATAAAGGAACATTGAGCCTTTGCCGCACATAAACAATATTATTCCAGCCATAAAGATAAGAGTAAACAGAGTACAGCCAGGAATGCCAAGACCACTAGAGATGCAGCCGAATCCAGGAGGCATCCTTCCTTGAAGCTTCCGCCTTGGCCCGGCGATTTCTCACGCAGGCTCCACTGGAGGTGGCGTGACAGCAGGGTCTGTGGGCTGCCTCTGGTCCACCTCCTCCCCACTGCCCCATCCTAAGAGGCTCTTGGCAGGCAGACCCTGTGCCACCTGAGTTCCGGGGCCACATGCCACACATCCTATTCCTCACACTGCCCTCTGAGCCTGCCCTACCCCCCAGCTGCTTCTTCACCTCTGGCCCTTCCCCTGCAGGGCTGCTACACAGTCATCCTCAATGCCTTTGAGACCTACGTCTACCTGGCCGGAGCCCTGGCCATCGGGGTCCTGGCCATTGAGGTAGGTGGGGGCCCCCACTTCTGCTGCTTACAGGAGCAGGGAGCCTCATGTGGAGCCTAGGGCAGAACCCCTCTCCCCATAGCCTGTACCCCCAAGCCTCCCAATCCCCCAGCCTGTGGGCACTGTGGGTGGTCAGCTGCTGGAGTCACCCTGGGATCCCCGACAGGTGACACATGGGAGGCCCTGAGAGTGCCCCTCCACTTTCCCAGCTCCAAATTAAAAATGTGCCTTGGCAGAGGGAGTAGGGGCTGCAGCCACTGGTTCAGGTAGTCCCCTTCTCTGGGTGGATGCTCAGGGCTTAGGGTGGAACGTGGGGCCCTCATAGTGGCAGTCCTAGCCTCTTTCCCTGGGGGGGGGGGGTCCCAGCGCACCCCTCCCAAGGCAAGCTGCTGCAGATTTCACGGTCACCATTGGGTGGCATGTAGCCCTGGGGCGACTGGAACACAGCATTGCCCAGCACCTCCCAGGCCAGCAAGGAGCCCTGCCCTGCCACAGAGGGTCCCCAGCATTCCCGTGGTTCACAGGGCCATGAAGGGAGCCTGGTCCTCAGACTTACCATCCTTTGAGCACATGGCCACATCAAGGCACCTTACTTGGTTTCCTGTTGTGCGATTTTGTGGGAGAAAGAGTGGAAATGTGCATTCCTACCTGCTTGGCCTAAGGAACAGCAACCACTGTGGTCAGAGGGGTGTCCCTGAATCGGGGTCTCTGTTGCTCTCACCTCTAGGGTTCTTGTCAGATACCTAGGACAGAGCCAATGGGCCGAGGGGGTTGCAGCCATCCTGCCTGTTAACAATGTGGGTCTTGCTTTTTATTAAGCGACAGATGTTATTGCAACATTAGAGAACTACCATGGCATGTCACTCATAGTGCCCTGTGAACTACAGAAGTAGTGATGGGCATGGGCTCTGGGCTCCAAATGCCCAAACTCGAACCCTAGCTGCCTCCTTCCCTCTCCCACCATGTGCTGTGTGGCCTTGGTCAGTTGAGTGACCTCTCTGTGCCTTGCAGCCTCCTCAGCCACAGAGAAGGGAAGCGCCGTGTCAGGGTCCCTGCTGGCAAGTCAGGGAGCTGGATCTGCACCCATGGGTCCATGTTCTGAGTCCTTCCTGGAGTGGTAACCCTGGGGTGGGATGGGCAGCCCCGTGCAGGGTCGTGGTACCTGCCTGCCTGCCTACCGTCAGGCTGACCTCTGCTTTCTCCACAGCTGTGCGTCATGGTCTTCGCCATGTGCCTCTTCCGGGGCATCCAGTAGAACAGCGTGGCCTGAAGACTCACCCTCCCACCACCGCCCAGCCCCCAGCGCCCTGCCCTCCCCTCTACCCTGCTCCCTTAGTCCCAGGGGAGTCAGATGTGGCCACCAAGCACGGCCAGGAGAAGGGAGGGGGAAGAGAGCTATTTTTTCTAACAAAAAAAAAAAAATAAAGACAAAATGCAGACGGGCACACCTTGGCCCGATACTAGGACAAGTGCTGTGGGCACTCCCCCAGGGATCCCAGTGTCTGCCCCAGGACCAGGTCTGCTCCAGAGACCAGTCCCAGATCCCCCTGCTCCATGACCCAGCCAGATCCTGCTGCACTGCCCACCCCCCACCAGCCGGGGCCCTCTCTCCTCTCCGCCTCAGGACCTGGTGCCAAGCAAAGGAGGATTGTACCACTGAGGAAGCAAAAGCCAATCATAGAAATTGTCCAGGAGGCCCCAAGAAGATTCTGGGACTGGGCCTGCAGCGCAATTCCATGACTACCAGAGGGTGGCACTGTCCCCACTTCAGCTTGCAGCTGTGGGATCCAAGAGGGGCCCAGCAGGCAGAGTCCTCACTTGCCCATCTGTTTGGGACCACACACTCGAGGAGGCACTGTCAAACAGCACGTGTCCAGGATACTGTCAGATCTGCCTCCTGACTCTCCCAACAGTGAGGCAGCTCTGGCTTCCTCCTAGCTCTACCACTAAGACAATTCTGTGCTGTGTGCCCCCTCCTTCTCGTGAAGTCCCCACAAACACACTCGTGGACACACGTCACAGTTCTGTGTCCCTCTGGCCACAGCTGTCCCTCCCTTCCCCCTAGGGTAGAGGGGACCCAACACCACCTGCTTCTCTCGCCTCCTGCCCAGAGGTGAGGATTGGTGGCTTCTGCAAGCTTCCTGCCAAGACGTTGCCATCCTCTCCCCTGCCTTGCATACCTCCAGGAATGGAGAGCTCACTACCTCCCCAGGCAGCCTCCTGCCTCTGACCCACTCTGATTCAGCACCCAGTTTCCTTGTTTCCATCCGTGGCCTCCCACTCACACCGTCTCCCTCCTGGCCCACCCTGAGCCCCGTTATCTCCAGCCCTTGCTCTGTCCACGTCACATCTCCAAGCGCTCCTCCTCCAGCCTCAGGCAGACACACAGGCCCTCCAGTTCCAGGCCAGTGCTGGCAGCTGGACCACAGAAGGCCAAGCACCGAGTGGACTCTGTTCGAAGGAGCAATGGAATCCTGATGAACGAACCTCGATGTCTGCCATGGACACTGGGAAGGAAGGAGCAGCAGGATGCCTGTTTCCCTCTCCCTCCATTGCTTCCACACCACCAGAACCTATCCCAGCTCCCGGCCTATCCTGGAGCTCACCGGCCACCTGGAGAGCGGCAGCCAGAAGCTGTGTACCTGCTGTACCCATTGTTCACCTTTCTCCTGTTCCCTCCCCACCGCCACTCTGCCCTGCCCCTGTGTCGCCCATGATGGCAAACTCAACCAGGGCTCCTTAGCAGTTGTGGTGGAGCCTGCAGTTGGCACCCCAGCCCTCTCGGAGGGACCTGGGGCGTGCCCATCTCTAGGCCTCACATGTGGCTGCAGCTTCCTGGAAGAGGCAAATGGTGGCATGGAGGTTGGCAAAAAAAAAAAAAGCCCACGGGCAGAGTGGACAGGACTCGCTGGGACAGGCAGGAAGGCCTCTCTTTAAGGGTTTCACCCTTGGATTGGGCAGCACACATCCAAGACTTTCCCTGGGAAGCCACGCCCTGCCTTGAATACCATTTGCCAAGGAGCCCCTCCTGCCCCTTGGAGTCCTCACGGGACAGGGTTAAGGGATTCAGGCCCACACCTGGGCCTTCTCAGAGTCCCTCTGTATACATAACCAAGGGGTCCCCCCCTCAGGACCTCCCAAACCAGCCAAGGCCCCAGCACTTTGCCCTGTCCCCCCACCCCTGAAGGTCCCTTGTCGGAAGTCTATTTTGCAAACTGTGGCTGGTCCTTGCAACAGATCCCAGAGCTAACTTATGTTTCTCTTCTGTGTGATCCTCCCTCGCCCCCTTTTTTATATGATGCAGCCAGAGTTTTTGTAATATAAAACAGGACGCCCACACGGATGGTTTTGCACTGGTTTTGTGACCGTTTCTTATAAAAAGAAAAAAGGAACGAAGAATAAATAGTGACCGTGAAGAAAGGTGGTCTTGCTTTTTGGGGGAAGTGGTGGTGGTGGTGAGGCTGGCCTGGGATGCAGGCAGAAGCTTGGCAGAGATGAGGAAGGGAAGGTACAGGTAGTATCCAAGGTAACACAGGGCAGGCCCACACCATCCAGGCCTTTCCCCTGCTTCTTAGGGTCCCCTTGTCCCTCTCCTGCCAACCATCGCCTCTTCCCTGGGCCCCACCTTCACTGTGGGTGATGGTGTGGGTCCCTCGCTTAGGACAATGTTTTACAAAGTCCCAAGGCCAAGATCATGGCTGGACAGCCAGGGTCCCCGACACCTGGGTCAACGCTCCCCCTCAACCACCCCAAGCCAGGCTTGGCCAACTGTCCATGTCACAGGGCCTCAGCCCAAGGTGCCCAGTGCACAGCCTGGCTCCCTCTGTGCCCCAGACTGCCAGCGTAGGCAGGACAACCCAGCCAGCATCCACCAGGGCAGGATAGGCCCCAGGCTTTGGCCTTTGGGGAGCCACAGGGAGCCCCTGGCCTGCCTTTCGTGGCTGCAGCATAACCCTGGGGAACAGCAGACAGGAATAGCAGGAAGCAATGGCCCCAGTAAGGTGTTGGCACCACTCAGCCTCTCAGCAGCATTGCCAGGCATGAACCTGTGGTAGGCAGGCAGACCCATGGATGCTAGAACTGGCTGGACCCTGGACCCCTCACCTATGCCTGCCTGTCCAGGGAGTCACCATTCCTACAGTGTTAGTGGCAAAGGGCAAGGGCTCTGGGGGTGCACAGCACAGGTGGGTGGGCCTGCGGCAAAGGCTAGCAAGGGGCTCTGAGGCTGCAAGGGGGCCCACCACCCTTTCCCAGGAGTGGTTGGGAGCAAGGGAACTTCCACCCAACTTCTCTGCACAGTCATCTTGGGCCAAGCTGCCAGTCCAGAGGGCAGTACCCGGTCAGGGGGAGGCACTGGGCCAGGGACAGCAGGCCAGGAGGACAGCCCGGCTTGGCTTTGCTCCTCCACCTCCAACCCCTGTCACTCCCACGTGGCCTCCATGTGGCAGTACCTGTGTCCATCTTTCGGGGGCCTATGCGTGAGGCTGTGGACTGACCTAGCCCAGGCAGACTAAAGATGGCATTCCCCAGGCCCTGGGGTGGACACCAACTACCCTATAGCAAGGCTGCAGCGGGGGCCACTGGGTATGAAAGGGAAGTGCCAGTTCCACCTACAATCACTGCCCATCAAGCCATACTGGGCAGTGGGAGACGGCACATTTGTGTGCGTGGCCAGTGTGTGTATACGTGACCTGTGTAGGTATATATGTGTATTCAGGAGCAGAGGGACAAGGGATGGGGTGGAAAGGGCCCCAAATGAGGGGTGAGGGCCCAGGGTCAAGGTCTCAGGGGGTCCCAGGCAGAAGACAGAAACCAAGTTCAGCTGCTTGGGCGCCAGGCTGATCTGTGGGGGGAGGGAGAGTTGGCGCTGGAAAAGCAGCAGGCTGTGGCCCCCAGCCTCACACATAGGCAGCTTCCTGGCCCCGACTCGGTCCACGGATCCCAGGCTTTGGATGCAAGAGTCCCACGCAGAGGTGTCCGGGAGTGGGGTGAGAAGCAGGTGCAAAGGCCTGCATTTCCTCACGGCAGCATCTCAAACCAGAAAGGCCGGGAGAGTAGGACACCCGGGAGGAGGGGAAGGTGCAGGCCTCCCGCCAGCAGTGGAGCTGGGGCAGCACGGGGAGGGGCCCTCCTGCCTCCCAGAAACCTCAGAACCAGCCGGGCCTCAGGCCTAGGCAGGCCTGCCCCCTCCCCCGGCACCTCCTCCTCCCCCGCCAGCCCTGCAACTGGTTGGCTACACTTTCTTGGGCTTCCGGCCGACTTGGTAATAGTAGTACACGCTGATGGCGACAAAAACCAGGCGGCTGGCCAGGAGCAGCAGGATCCCCAGGGACATGAGGCCCGTCTCGGCCAGCGTGGCAGTGACCACTGTGGGGGAAAGAAAGGCCAGCGGGGAGGTCAGGGGAGGGACAGGATGCCATGCCGCCCCTCCCCATGCTGACCGTGTCTTGCCAGCCAGCGCATGCAGGACCCGGCCTCCCCGCCGCGCCCCGGCCCTCCATGGTGTGAGCAGGAGGGGCAGGGCCCATGCAGCCCTTGATTGTTTGTGAATCCAGCAGGTATGGCACCTGTGGGCATGGGCTAGGGCAAGCTTGGACTTCCGGGAAGACACAGGTGTGTGGCCTGTGTATACAGGTGAGCAGGTTGTCAGCCACAGGAGCCCCTGACCCCCATCTCTCCCGTAAACTGCAGGGGTGACAGCTACACAGCATGAAGCAGAGCGCAACGGCAGGGCACAGCCGGGGAGTGGGGGGCACTCACCCAAAAACTGGACCCCAAAGTAGCAGGCTTCAGTGAGCAGGGTCCAGCGAATGATGACCTTCTCGGCCGTGTAGAGGGCGTTCCACATGATCAGGGAGATGCCTGGGGCAGCAGACAACCCTTGCTTGACAGTGGCACGGCCCAAGCCCCCAGCTCCTCCCCTCTGTCTCAGGGAGGTGGATGACCTGCACTTCCACAAGTCCCCACCCCAACTCCATCTTTCAATCAAAACCTGCTCATCCCATGTCCCATTCCTCACCCACCCCCCAACCCAGGTTCAGTTCTGCTGCTGTAATCCCTGCCTGTTGTTTCCAGGGCCCTAGGGGCCCCTGGGTCAGTCACTTTGCTTCACTGGGACTTGATTTTCCCATCTGCAAAATGGGAGTGCTCAGTTGGTGAGTGGCCCGACCTTAGCCAGTTGTGTCCTCGGGACTCGGAATTGATGAAAAGGTGAGTTTACACATTCCCTGGGCCTCTCCAGGGAGCCCCAGGAAAGGGTCACCCCAAGGAACTCAGAGGGAAGGAACTCAGATTCTGTCTCTGGTACTCCCTTAAGCTTTGTTTCCCCAGGATCTGCAGGCTCTCTGCAGCCATGGCCCAGGGGGCACCTCCTCCTTTCCAGCCATCTGCACTGTACTCTGCCACCGCCCACGTGAAGTCAGCCCTCATCACCATCACTTGCACCCCAGCGGTACTGAAGACCAAGTGCAAGGAAAGGAGATGGTCCCAGAATGGGGAGTGGGTATCCTTGGGTGGTGGGGTCCTGCTCACTGTGGGATGTGAGCCAGGAGGTGTGGGGAGGCAGGCGGACCCAACCACGCAGGGGGTTGACTTTGTAGGCCACAGGGATCCCTGAAATGCTTGGGGTGGGGGAAGGGATACCACCCCTGCTGGGCTGTGTAAAAATAGCCCAACAGAGCCACTGGGTGCAACTCAATATACACTAGTGATTCTGAAGGCCCTGGGGACTGGGGTGGAGTGGTCGTGTGACTCCAGAGGACAGGGCCAAGCCTCACACACCTCTGTACCCCAGCAGGCAGCATGGCTAAGTCCCAGTGTTGCTCCAAGTCCCAGGCCACTGGGTACATTCTACCAAAGGCCACCAGATGGCAGCATCTACCCATCAGAGGCCGACCACTCAGCAATGGGGCAAGGGTTGGGTCAGGGAGACACTCCCAGAGGGCCCTCACCCATCCAAGAGCACTCACTGAGGAGGGCGCCACCGTAGAGTCGGATGGGAGTCTTGCTTGTCACCTCAGCTCCATCAAAGACAGCATCGTAGAGCTGGTCAGGGAAGGCGAGGGCCTGTGGACAGCAGAAGGGGCACTCTGAGGCCTGGCTTTGGATGCGGATTGAGGGGAGTGGCATTCAGGGGGCATTTCCTTCCTTCTCCCACGGAGCAGGATCTTTGGAGAGCAGAGTGGAGGGTCGGGTCCTTGACCACCCACCACCACTCTAGGCCAGGCCAGTTGTTCTGAAGTTTCTTAGGGCAAGGAGTTGGGAGGTGCAGTGTCAGAGACAGTGGAAGCTGGAGGGTCCCCCAAGCCAGAGGCAGCAGCCAGGACCAGGAATGCCAGTGAGTGCCAGTACAGATGGTGAGGAAGCTGGGGTGTGTTTGTGTGGAGGGGTGGTGCTTACCATGATGGCGATGCCGGAGAACAGCACAGCTGAGACAAACTGCCAGACCCTGGGGATGGACAAAGCCAGGTCACAGCCGGGCTCCAGGGGACCCTCCCTCCACATCCGGGGTGCCCCAGGTATGGCTTTTGGGGGAAGAGGGGAAGGTGGGGTGGGGGGGAGTAACCAAATGGGGGTCTTCCTCCTCCTCCCCCACAGAGCTCACCTGAGCCCCAGCGGCTCCCGAACAGCAAACTTGATTTCATTGCCCAGGACCTGGCTGATCTGTGGACAAAGCGGGTCAGGCAGGCAGCAGGAAAGGAAGCACCCACAACCCCCACCTCTACCGCACCACCTGGGTGTCTCCGTCCACTCACACAGCCGCCACCCAGCCCTTGCCTCCACTTGACACCCACAAGCTGCAACTACGGGGGAGCTGAGGTGGCCCCTGCCTCAGCTTCCCCTCCATGTAATGGGTTAGCCGTTGCATCGCCATCCCCCAGCGCCAAGAGAGCAAAGAATCCCCAAGAAGCGGCTGATCCTAGAAGCCATTCTGGTTCTAGTCTCCCGACTCCTCACACCCCCCCTAAACAAACACACAAGGAAGGTTCCAGAACAAGGAGCCCAGCCCTAGGGCCACTGGCTCTCCCGGTCCCTCCGTGCCCACCTTGGAGCGGTGCACTTCCCCGTCGTCGTCCTCGCCGCCCACGCCCAGCACCTTGCGCGTCTTGAGGCGGCTCACCAGGTCCGTCTGGCTGTGCTTCTTCATCAGCGGTGGGGGCTGCTTGGCCGCCATCTTGTCGTGGAACCCCACCTGGGGAACGCTGGGAACAGATGGTGGGGTCAGCCTGGCTTCCAGGCCTGGGGATGGGGGCAGATCCCCAGATATCCTCCGTCCCAACCTCAGGGCCCTGCTAAGATCGCCATCCACTTGGGGCCTCAGTTTCCCCATGTGTAAAGTGGGCTGGGGTGGGGCTTGGCTCACAGTAAGCCTCAGAGTAAGCATTGGGGTCTAGGCAGAGCTTTCCCGCGGGGATGGGGGTGAAGGAGGCTGGGAGTGGGGGCAGGGGCACTTGGATCTTGGGCCCCACTCACCTGCCACCCAGCAAGCCCTCCCCACTCCCATCTCCTCCCCTCCAGAAGCAATGGGCCTGGTGTGGGGCACAAAAGGAGGCTCCCAGATCTCTCACAGCCCTCAAGTCTCCAGCCTCCCCTTCTACCCGCGAAACCAGCGTTGAGCACCTACTGTATATAGGGGGCTGTGCTTGGCACCGAAGACGCAGAGATGAGCAGAACCCTGGTCCTCACCTTCAGAGGGTGCTCCGGCTACCTAGAGAAGTGGCGTCGGTTGGTTGGGGGAGGGCAATTTATGTCCATCCCTCTGGCTTCGGCACGCTCGGTCAGTGTTGCCACAGGCCGAGGGCACAGGTGTTTCCCCCACACCATTTTTGCACCTGCCCTTGTTTTAGAACAACAAAAGCAAAATAAAGCACAGGACAATCTAAGTGGAGAAGGAAAAAGCCAAGGGAGGCAGTATACCTGCTTGCATTTGGAAACAGGACACCTGTTAATGGCAAGTCAGCGTCTTCAGTGAATCTGAGTCCCTCCCCCGGGGGAAGGCACCAAGCCATTACATGTCCCTCGCCACCATCTTCTGGTGACTCTGGACAGAAGCTGTGCTCAGCCTGGCCTCCCTTCTGCTGCAGGGGCCAAGCTGCCCAGGAGGGGCCGGAGAGCCACTAGGGACAGCCTTATGCGGGGACACAGCCAATGCTGTCCAGCCTTCGCCCAGCCTCCGCTCTGGCTTGTGCTTTAAGGCATGCAGGAACATGCACCTTTTGGGAGTTGTGCAGTTGTGTGAATGCCAACACACATAGATTCATGGAGCTGCCACCTCCACACAGGACACGCAGCAATGGTCACAGCCTCCACACCACCTTGTGTTGTGCCAGCCACCCTGCATCCCAGCAGCCACTGATCTGCGCTCCTGTGCTGTAGTTTTGTTTGTGCAAAGGCATCACAAAGCAGCCGGTGTTGTGGCACAGCAAGATAAGCTGCTGCTTGGAACACCCACATCCCATGTCTGTGTGCTGGTTCAAGTCCTGGCTCTTCCCTTTCCTGCTGTACTCTATGGGAAATCAACAGAGAGTGGCCTAGGTGTTTAAGCTTCTGGCCCCTGTGTAGAGACCTGCACAGCGTCCCTGGCTGCCAGCCTCAGCCTGGCCCAACCCTGGTGGGTGTGGGCATTTGGGAGAGTGAATCAGCCAGTGCAAGCGCTCTCTTTCTCCCGTCAAATGCACACACAGATGGGATTATGAAGGACCCAGGCCTCTGCATCTTGCCCAAGACCTCTGAGCCTCAGCCAAGCTCTTGTAAAGACCCAGAGCCGCATCCCGGGAAGCGCCGGGCATTCTGTGTTCCCGTCCGCTCATGGCAGCACAGCTGGGCAGCTGCCAGTGTCTCAGGGCAATGAATGGAGCCAAGCGCACATGTCTGCAATTCTGGAAAGCCACAGGTTTTCACTTCTCTAAAGGTAAATAGCCCAAAGCGTGACTGGTGACTGACAGGGACATCAGAAAGACTCGTGGACAATGACATCAAAAAGAAAAGTGGAGCAAAAAAAAAAAATCTTTTAAAGATCCATGCATAGTTTTTCTTTTCCATAAACTTTCTGAAGACCTTTCATATGCATGGATTTTAAAACCCTCTTCACCAAAATAAACATTTTCAGAAATTACTCTATTTATTTTGTTGGAGAGGGAGGGAAACAGAGAAAGGGGAGACAGAAAGAAATATCTTCCATTCAGTGGCTCATATCCCCAAACTGCATCAGCCGGGGCTGGGCCAGGCTGAAGCCAGGAGCTTCATCTGACTCTCCTACGTGGATGCCAG
Source organism: Ochotona princeps (assembly GCF_030435755.1). NCBI lineage: Eukaryota > Metazoa > Chordata > Mammalia > Lagomorpha > Ochotonidae > Ochotona > Ochotona princeps. The sequence continues at coordinate 16,913,634 of NC_080835.1, read as the reverse complement.
GGACCCACATACGTGGGCCATCAACTGCTGCCTCCTAACCGAGGTGAGGACAGAGGGTACCTCCCAATCCTCCATCTCGGGCCCCCTGCCAGCCACACAGTTCCCTCCAGTACCTCCAGGTCAGTCCTCCCACCCTGGGGCAGGCACTGCGCTACAGTGAGGCTAGCTGCTTCTGTGACACCATGAGTGCTGGTGTGAGTCGTGGCTGCCCACTTCTAATCCAGCTGCCTGCTAATGTACCTAGGAGGCAACGGAGGGCGGCCCAAGGACTTGGGTTTCTGCTACCCTTGTGGAAGACCCAGATGGAGCTCCTAGCTCTTGAGCCTGGCCCAGCCCTGGCTACTGTCGCCATCTGGGGCAGGGGCAGGAAGAGCATGAACAGTGGATGGAAGAGCTCTGTCATTGTTTTTGAGATAAACACAGAGAGGAGTGACATTGCAACAGGGCTGGTGGTTAGACAGGGAGCAGTCCAGGCATGCACCTGGGCTACTTCCACTTCCCTTTCTTCACTCATTCAACCGTGCACCATGGAAAAAGTCAACCCATGCAGTCCTTGGGTTTCCTGTTTGGCCCAGCTCCCTCCCGAAGGCACCCCAGAGGACCATGTGGCCTCCAGGTCCCCTGAGACTGTAGCCCCAACACTTTGGCTCTGGCCAGCCTCCTGTGGAGTGATTTGCAGCCAAGCCAGGCAACCCACCAGGGCTTCCTCCTGCTGAAGCCGCAACCCCAGGCCTTCTTGTTCCCCAACTCCCTGTGTGTGTGGCCTTCTACTGCCATCCCCGTCAAACCCATCAGCTCTCCATGTCTGAGGCAAGCTCTTAGCCATTTCCATGCCTGGCCTAGGTCACTTAGACTGAATTCACCAAGACTGAATGATCCTGGGGCGGGCAGGTGTTCTGCCTAGCCAAGTACTTCTGAAGGCAGCACAGGGCGATAAACATCTGTGGGGCCCAGGGCACGGGCCTCGCTACCTGCAGAATTATCCAGGGCTAGCTGTGGCAGTCCTACAGAGGCTCTGCTCCATCCATGCCCTTGCTGGAGAAGAGAGCCGAAGTCTGGGGTGGGCAGATCTGCCTCCAACCACATGAAAGCAGGTGGTACAGGGAGAAGCCAAGGCACTTTGCAATGAGACAGGTCAAATCTGGCCACTCCCCCACTGGCCCAGTGGCCTCCAGGTGGGTGACATGATGGGAACCAGACAACAGGGCTTCCCTTATACGGAGCTCAAGACCCAGACAGGAAGAACCTGGCCGTGTAGACATCCTGGCTGGAGAATGGGATGAGGCAGCTGACCCACCTGCTGCATGAGACTGCAAGGTTTATGAGTGAGTTAGCTGGGGAGGCGGGGAAGGGAGCTGAGAGAGGCAAGCTAGGCAGGAGCATTCCCAAGACCTCCCACAAATAGCAAGACCCCAGAGACTGGGCCAGACCTGGAAAAGAGGGGCTTCCCGGGGCTGCCAAGCTTGTAGAGGGATGCTGTGCTGACTGACTGGGAATGCCAGGGCTCGGTTCCCATCCCTGGTGGCTCTATGACTCCAGAAAGGTCCCCATGCCTCTCTGAGCCCCATGTCTGCAACTGTGAACTCCAACTGTGCCTTCAGCTCTGTCCCGGGCTTGCAGTGACCCTAGAGAAAAACACAACTGGGAACCCAGCACCAGCTGTGAACTCCACTAAGGAAAGCAGCTACCAGGGCACAGGACAGTGGCCCGGGCGTGGCACTGGGCAGCAGAGACCTCCATGGGGAGGGGATAGCATTCCTGTGCGGGATTCTCCCATCACCCTGGGAGCCTGTCTAGGAAGCCCAGTTTCCATAGAAACCAAAGGAGACTGCCCACAAGGGCTGTTGCCTCAGGAACCCTGACCAGCCAGGGGAGGAAGGGCCCAAAGCGCCTAGCAGATGCCAGGCCTCCCTATGAGTCACAGTGAGTCACACACCCTCTGTGCCATCCCCAAAGCATCATGGCCACAGGGCCACTTCCTTCCAAAGACCCTGATCCAGAGGAGCCGTAGCTGTTCCCCTGATCTAATGGGCACACCTGCCCCTGAGAGACACCTGTTATACCCCAGTGACAAAGGCCCTACTGTCATGCCCATTTTCCAGATGAACAAACCAAAGCCCAAAAGAGTTATGCGTATGTTCCTAATGAACATGGAAGTACTGGAATCCAAACCAAGTCAACTGCGCTTTAACGGGAACTCCCGAGAGAAGCTCTGTGTGTGTGTGTGTGTGTGTGTGTGTGTGTGTGTGTGTGTATAGGGGTGGCGTGCTGGAAGAGGGGAGGGTCTGCTGAACTTGTTCCCCAGCCCCAGAAAACTGCACTCTGCCCTTCTCTGCCAGCATTGCCCCTCACCAAGTCCCTGGCAGGCCCCCAAGCTTCTGACCTGCTTCCTGGATTAGGCCCCCCGTGCCTGGGCAAGGCTGCTGGGAGCGGTATTGTTCTGTTATCACATTACTGCAAAATAGCTGGAAATGGGGTCTGGGACAGGGCATGAGGAGGCAGAAAGGGGAGGCCAGAGGGAAGGGGCCCTGCTTGCAAGGATGGACCGGAGGGTGCAGGGCAGCCCAGCCAAGGGGCAAGAGCCACAGCCCACCGCAGCCACTAGAGTGTGGGTCCTAGGACACCATGGCTGTGGCCCCTGACCTCAAAGGGATAGCAGTGAGTGGGGCCCTGGATGGAGGTGGGAGGGGCCTGCCTCCAACAGAACATCTAAGCTGCATGCAAGTCGGGGGCGGGTGCAGCCGCGTCACCTCTATCTGTCATCAGCTCAGCCTTTCCGCTGCTCACCATCACTGCCGACTGTGCTGATGACACAGAGTGGAGTGGAGCTGGGGGTTGGGGGTGAGTGAAGGTGAGGACAGGAGGGAGCAGGGTGGGAGTCGGGCTGCAAAGCTAGGCCCATGACAGTCAGGGGAACACTCCATGCTTTGTTTCCAAGAACCTCGAGGAACGCAAACCTCAGCAGTTGGCAGCAGAGGGTGTGCCCTGAGTCACTGGCCTCAGGCAGGGCAGCCGAGGTCATGGACAAAAAGAAAAAGAAAAAAAAAAAAACAAAAACACAGTGTTGGGCCACTGGAGTTCCACTCCGCTCAACACCTAGGGGTCCAGCTTCTAGACCTCCAATTTCTCCTAAGTCCCCCAACCTCAGTACCCAGGTGTCCCAGCCCTGTACCTGCCACCTGCCTGCCAGTCCTCTGCCTACTCAAGGTGCCCAGTTCCCAGAAAAGCAGAGGGACACCCAGAGTTATATTGTAAGCATCATGCAGCTTGGGGACAAAATAAATATTCCATGCAGAGGGCAGGGCAGGGGAAAGAAGGGGACATCCCCATGGAGCCTCGCCCACTAGACACAAGATGCTGCTATGTTCCTGGTCCATCTGGGACAACCATCCATCGTGACCCAGAAGGTGACGTCAAGAGTCATGCAGAGGGCCCTGCCTGTCCCAAGTGCCACTCACACAGGGCATAGCCCACAGAGAAAGCCAGAGAGGCCTGGCCTCCCCCTTGGCCCAGTGAAAACGTCAAGGTCCTCTAGGGCAGCGGGTGCCGTCGGTGGGACAGTCTGGCTCCCGGCTCCAGGCTCCTGGTCCCCAAGGGGCCAGAGCCCTTGTGAGAACAGAGTGAATGCCTGGCTCAGCTCTGCCCCAGCCCTGCCTGGTGCTGCTCAGGAATTTGGAGGTGGCAGGGAGGAAAGGAGCCAAGTTTCCTGGGTGTCCCTCCTGGCTGAGCCACTTTTCTCAGAAGTAGGTGGCAATCTGTCTTCTTCAGCAGTTGGGAGAGACAGGTGGAGGGGTCTCTGGGCTCTACCCAGCCTGGGGGTGAGCCTCAAGCACACAGGGTCTCTCCCCCAGAGACTGAGGTTTAGGCTTAGCGATGGCAACTCCAAAGGCTCATGCTGACATCCTAACCACCACCTGCTGGTTGAATGGCTTGGGGCCAGTGATGTGGCTTCTCTGGGCCTTGGTCTTCTCAGCAGGTAAATGGGTGCAGTTACAACACCTGCCTCTCACCAAGGAGGAAATATACACAAAACATACGGAACGGGATGCTTGGGGACAAGGGCTCAGTGACCCTGAGGCTGCTTTGGTGTCTCTAGACTAGCTCCAGCTGGGGCCCCTTTGTGCCATGGTGGAGTGGAGAGCTTTGAAGGCCAGGACTGCTATAGCCAGCAAGGAGGGTGACAGAGAACCCAGGCAACCCTGGGGAGCTGTCAGCAGGAGGTCAGAGAGTCCAGGGAAGAGGCTGGCCCAGGGCTGGAGGGGACACAGAATCCTCCAGGCTCTTCAGCCTGGGTGTTCCCCTCCATGCACTCAGAACTTAGCCAGGCCTTGCCCTGGCAGGGGCATGGCCAGTGTCACTGAGTATGGAGGCGTGGGGTGCTGGGAAGCACGTGGAGCCAGGCACTCGCTGCAGCTGCTATTCCTGGGCTGGTAAACCCGGGATGATGCAAGTACATCTCTGTCCTCATCTGTGAAAAGGGGTGGGGTGGGGGCTTCATCCCATCTCAGCCAGCCTGGCCTCCTATGCAAGGGCTTCAAAAGGTTCGAGGAAACAGGATTACACATTTATTTCTAAAAGTATGAAACCAGGCCAAGTTTTCTCATGAGGCTGATTTTTCCCTGAAACTTCTGAAGACCCTGATATTATGCAGAGATTTCATATACATTTTTTCCACACCAAAAGAATCTTTTAACTCATATTTCCACCATCCCTTTGAAGCACCTTCTATCTCTTCTCCACGCTGTCACTCCAGCCTAGCTGTGTCCCAGCCTTGGCACAGGCTGTTATGGGCAGGACTTAGAACTCTCACAGCTCATTCCCCTCTTCTCCTCCTCTGACGCAGGGGGGTCTCTGAGACACACCCTTCCACCTCAGACATCAAGACCCCAGCACCTGCTGGTGCACCATGCAGTCTGCTTATAGGTCTGCCATTTGCCCCTCCCCTGTAGTTGTCAGCTCCAGAAACACAATCCCCTCCCAGAGGGAGTCCAGAACTGCAATTGCCACTTGGCTCCATGCATTCTTTCTGGGCTAACAAAAACCCCCACAACTGCCTTCAACAGACAAAAGGAGCAGCCCAAACCTCTCTGCACGTGGGTTACTCTAGGTCCCTCATGCCTAGAGCAGGCGGGGCCCAGGTCTGAACCTGGAGGAAGGGATGCCGTGGAGCGCGGGCAGGTGCACCTGCCAGGTGGGATGAGGCAGGGCAACGCGCTCAGGTCCGGACACAATAAGATGCGCGGGTGAGGCTGCCATCAAGCGGGCAACAGCCGGGGCAGCCGATCTTAGTAACAAATCAAAAAGAAGGATCTCTCCTCCGGGCCCTGGGCGGCGGCTAAGGGATGGACACTGCCCCCTCCTGGCTCTGCAACAAAACGACCCCCATCGCTCCCATCCTCCACCCCGCCGCCCTCCCGGTCCCCGAGATCCCCGGCTGCAGGTCCAGGACCCCTGGCGGGCAGCCAAGGGTGGAGACCCCAGGGACCACCCGGCTGGGGGAACCCCAAAGGACTTCGCCCTGCCGGTTGGTCCTGGCGACAAAAGTTTGACTAAAAGAAACCAAACAGGAAGTGAGGGTGGCGGGGCGGCCTTGGCCAGCTGCGCCGTGCTGCCGGGGGCGGGGGGTGAACTCAGGGTTCGCGGCCTCCGCCCCGCCTCGCTCCCCCACCATCCCGGCCGCGAGAAGGTGGCCCGAGCCCGAGCCCTGGTGGGGAGGGAGCGGGGAGGCGAGGAACAGCCAAGCCAGGACGCCGAGAGCAACTGGGGTGGGCGCGGCATTCCCGCCCTTTCCTTCCAGACCCCCAGGGTGGGGGGCGAGTATGTTTGCCCCGGAAAAGGGGCCCCCGGGTCCCCAGCCCCCCGCACGCAGGTCAGCGACCCTGCACCGCCTGCCAGCTCGGTGCGGATCGTGCGAGCCAGGGAGGTTCGGGCTCCTCTCCGCACCTGTGCTTCCCCTCCCCGCCCCCCGGCCGGGGCAGAGGCGCCACCGGCGTTTCTCCCAGCTCCTCTCCAGCTGGGGGCTCTGGGATCTGTCCCACCTTGCTCTCCCCTTCCGATCGGCCCCTCTCTCCCACTCCCATCCCACCCCCGGCTTCAGCCACTTTAAGACCAAGGGCTGGGGGCTGGAGTCCCCATCCGGGCTGCCAGGCGTCCCCACCCTGGGCTTCTCCGGCCCAACTCCCGCTCCCACAGCCCCCGTGACAGGCCTGTGGATAGGGGGCCACGCCGCCACCACCTGGGGCCGCGACCCTGCGGGGGCGAAAGCCAGAGTAAAGGGAAAAAACTCCCAAGTTTGCGCCGCGCACTCCTCCGGCCGGGAACAATGGCGCGAGGGGGGAGGGGACGGAACCGAGCGCGGGGAACAGAGTCAGACCCCAGGGACAGAGGAGAAACTGCTTTTCTCTGTTTCTCACTCGCTCCGAAACCAGAGACTGCGAGCCTGAAAGCGGGGGGCTGTGGCGAAATAAATAACCCAAGGAGCAGCAGCCCGTGCAGGCTGAAAGCCGGGAGGAGAGAGGGAAACCGAGTCAGAGGGAGGGGCAGTAGGGCGGAGGGGAAGCCGAGGAGGGAAGCCGAATGGGCTGTGGGAACCGAGCCTCGGGGAGGACTCCCGGAGTCCGGGGGAACCCGCGCAGGTGTCAGGATGTCCTGGAGGCGCCCTGTCGGCGCGCCGGGTCCTCGCCCCCTCACCCCGCCGCGGTCCCTGGGGCCGCGGGAAGCCGGGCGGGCTGCGTGGCGATGCGCAGGCGGCGGCCGGTGGGCAGGTGCGAGGCTGGTGCCGGCGGCGCCGGCGACGGGGCCCCGAACTTACGTGCTGTGCGGAGCTGAGGGTCTCACATCGCGCCGCCCGCGCCGGGCTGGGGCCAAGCAGGGCAGGGCAGGGCAGGTCCGGCTGGACTGCGCGCCCCGCGCCGCCGGCCTTTAGCCGAGTCTGGCGGCCCGCGCTGGTCCCTCCTCTTGGATCGGCGCGCGAGCCAATGGCGCGCCGTCCCCTCCCACGCGCCGGGCCGCCTCGCCCCCGAGGGTGGCCGCCGGGGCGCTGGCGGGAGAGGACTTGGTGGTGGAGGGGGGCGGAGGGGGCGGAGGGGGCGGGCCCCGGGGTGCTACCAGCCGCGACTTGCCACGCAGATCGCATGCGAGGGGCGCTCTCCCGTCCCAATCGGAGGCGCGTAGGAACCGAAACCTGGGGTGGAGAGGCCCGTGATGGCCAGAAGGACCGAGGCTGGCAAGTTCTGAGCGCTGGCTTTGCTGGGACTTGACCACTCGCGTACGCTGTCTTCCCTCTCTTTGTGGGATTTCCCCAGGGCTTAGGCCACTGTCTGGAACAGGAGGCACTGTTGGCGATGCCCAAGTGTGAACTAACACAGTTGCAACCGTGGTCACCCGCTGCAGAGCGCCGGCTTGGTGCCAGATGCCCTACACCGAAGCAGTTTCCTGTATTAACTCGTTTGATGCTCTTAGCAGCCTCTGAGATCCAGGCTACCAGGCCCATTTCACAGATGGTGGTGGTTAGTTCACTTTTGCCACCATCATCACAGCCTAGGCCCACCCTTCTTCCCCCACTGATACGGCTTTGTTAAATAATAGCACATCTGCTGTCCTCCCTCTCCCCCGCTCCATCATTACTACCACCCATAGCTCTGAATTTCGGCATCAAGGCTTTTGGGGGACCCAGATCCCAGCATCTCAGGATATGCTGGAGGGAGCATAGTCTCAGACCCCTTATCCCAGCACCTGCCTGGGGTAAGGGTGATGTGGAAGATTGGGGTCAGAGGTTCTGGAGGCTTTCTGGGAGGTTACTACAGGAGACAACTCTCTCCCCTCCTGGGCTCATTTTGCCCAGCTTCCAACAGCCCTGTACCCTGCTTTTTAGAAATGTACCTGCAGCACTTACTGCAGTGATGGTGGTGGGGCTATAGTGGGCCCGGAAGGGGGCAAGAAGAGGATCCAGGAAGACAAGGCAGAGAGGGGAGTCATCCAGGTGGGCATCCAGGCTCCACGTTTAGTTCATTCTGCACCTGTTCTCTGAGGTGGAGCCCAGCAGGCTGTGGAACTGAGCTGTGCAGGTTCCCTGGGCCCTCTGCCTTCTAGGGATTGAGTGGCTCCAAGCCGCAGCTCTCCAGATGGTCTGTGAGGGGCGCTCTGCCGCCCCGCTTGGAGGCACATGGTTGGGGGGGCTCACTTCATCTGTTTACAAAGCAGGCTGACCTGCTGTAAGAAGCACTTGTGGTTGTCTGGGAAATTTGAAGTTAGCAGAGGCACCTGGCACTTACTGAGCACCAACTGTGCAGGGCCCTTGGGGCTGGCAAGCATGCAGAGAGCTGGGATTGGGCAGGAAAGCTGTGTCCTTTGCTGGCAAGTGACCCCAACGGTGTCTGGTTCATGGTCAGAACCAAGCAACCGGTAGCTGCTATCATTACCAAGGTGACTAAATCCACGGAGTCGTCAGCTCTGCTCCCAGCCAAGCACCTGGCCAGTGATAACCGATAACGGATGATTGAATCAATCAGTAACCAAACAACGATGCTGGGCTAGGGCTGCTCTGGGGTGGTGCTAGTGGCTTGGATGTGATTAGAATGACCCCCCAAGGTACTGTGGGGGAAAGATCTAAGAAGGGGTAAGGCGACCGGTCACACACACACACACATGTGCATGTACACCATTTACATGTCACTCCTCCTGCTATCTTTTCTACCTGCAGGTCTTTGGGGGGCTGAAGGGAAGGACCCTGGTTGCTCTTATAGGAGTGACCACCCCATCACTGGCAGCATGCAAGCCAGAGTTTTGCATGGAAGAGCTGACAAGGGCTACCAGGGCAGGGATCCCCACCTTACATGCATATTCCACAGGGATAATTTTGAAGTTCTGTGTCCCTTGGTGGCCATGAACAGGGAGATTCAGTGCACAGACTGGGCTGAGCCAGTCTCGCCTTCCTTGGTGGAGGAGTCTTAGTTGTGTCCTTCCGTGTTCCCAGGGAAGGTCCGGGGTTCTGAGGCATCAGGGGAGGGCAGGACACAATCCCTGACTTTGGAACACTTTCAAAGAGTCACGTGCAGCCATGGAGATGCTTCACGATGGACTGGGATGGAGACACCCAGAGCTCTGAGGCTACCTCCAGCAAACATGGCCACCTAGGGTGTGAATCTCTCCCCTTATGTCTTGGTCAGCGCCTTCCTAGCTCCTGCTGCATGGTGCTAGAGAGGGGCTGGCTCAGTGCTGCTAGGGCGGCTCCTTCCGGGTGAGAGTAAAGATGCATTAAAGGGCTGGAAGGGCTGGAAGACTTTCCACCTCCACCCCGTACCCACCTTCCTAATACATCTTTTAGAGGCCCCTACTGTATTCCTCCATACCTGTTTTTCTTTTTTTCTTTTAAGATTTATTTATTTTTTATTGCAAAGTCAGATATACAGAGAGGAGGGAGAGACAGAGAAGATCTTCTGTCCAATGATTCACTCCCCAAGTGACTACAATGGCTGGAGCTGTGCTGATCTGAAGCCAGGAGCCAGGAGCTTCCTCCGGGTCTCCCACGTGGGTGCAGGGTCCCAAGGCATGGAGCCATCCTCAACTGCTTTCCCAGGCCACAAGCAGGGAGCTGGATGGGAAGTGGGGCCGCCGGGATTAGAATTAGCGCTCATATGGAATCCAGGCGCATGCAAGGCGAGGACATTAGCCTCTAGGCTACTGTGCTGGGCCCTCTTTTTTTTTTTTTTTTTAAGATTCATTTGAAAGACAGTAATGGAAAGAAGGAGAGAGAACTTTCATTCATTGATTCACTTCTTATTGGCTAGGCCTCGCACCTGGTGCATGCAGCCAAGCCCTGTATCTAACTGCTTCCTCAGGTGCGTTAGCAGGGAGGCACAGCAGCCAGGCCTGGAACTGGCGCTCCGATGTGGGATGCCGGCATCACAGGCAGCAGTTTGGTTCAGTAGACCTGCACTCTAGCCTTTTCAGAAGTCCCGCGCATCCAGCTTGGGAACACTCCCAGGATGCCTTTCTGTTATTGATTTTCCTGCCATAGTGCAACTTTACTCACGAAGGAATTAGGCAGTTCAGTGTGAGGCTGCTGTGAGGTTTGCCAAGTGTCTTCCTAATGCCAGGCGAGAGTAGGGGCTCATGGGAGCATGGTAACAAGGAGCTATCCGTGTGATTCACAATACAGGACAAAGACCAGATCCCGCAGGGTGAGAGGAGGAGGTGGGGACCCTGACTGTGGGTGAGAACCAGTTCTGTGGCCTCTGTCGCACCGGGAGATGCAGTAGACATGTTGTGCCTCTCAGAACTGGTCATAGTCATATCATGGAAGGTCCTTAGACGGGACACACTTATTTGTGGTTCATTCCTATGACTGCGATGCTTCTGCTTTGAGGCATTCCCCCTGAGGAGCATCAGGAGCCTGGGCGTGGAGCCAGGAGATGGCCAGCCCATGACAGACTGACTGTCACTCTCTGGTCCCATGGGAGCATGGGAGCAGCTGTGGCCCTGTCTTTCCCTGGTCTCACGTGGGCAAGGGTGATAGGAGTGGGTGAGAGAGTATGCATGAGTGTGCCTGTGTGTTTGCGCCTGCACAGGTGGAGGTGGGGTGTTGGGGGGAGGTGGACAGGGACTGCCCACGTTCCTGATGGGAACTTGAAAGGAAAGATAGGGATGTTACCGGGTTGCCATGAGGTTAGTTTTAGCCCGTGGGCATGGGGAGGAGAGAGGCTGGGGCAGCCAGGCTTGTGTCTAGTCTGGGGGAGTCTCCAGGGCCAGGGCCTGGGGATGGTGACACCACCCTCTTCTTGGAGTTGGGGATGGGAGTATAGAGGAGAGGCTGGCAGAGGCCTGGTATGATTGAAGCCTGGAATTCTGGGACCACTAGAACTGGAGCGATGTCTCACTTGTCTGGACCTCAGTTCCCTCATCTGTAAAGTGGAAAGAACGTTGGGACCAACCGCTGGGGGTTATCGGGCCTTTAAGAGAGCAGGTGCAAGTGCTAAGTCATTATGGCTAGGGTTGATATTGGCAGCCCAGGGGAAACAGGGGCCTCAGCAGTGTGGGTGCTGGGTCAGTGGTGAGGGGCAGCTCTGGGGTGAAATAGGGAGTGGGGCCAGGGATCTGGGCTTCCTCGAATCCCTTGGTGGTGTGCCTCCCATCCCCCAAAGCCCCTGCTCTGGGCCTGCCTGGGGAGAAAAATCCCAATGCCTCTCTCCCTGCCTGTGGCCTGGTGGTCCTGGGGTGAGCATCAGGGAAGGGAGAGGGGTGCTCAACAACCACTTCCCAGGCAGGCCCACCCCACCCCCGACACACGCACACTGCTTCCAACCAGGGAAGACTGACCAGGCCTCCTTCTGCCGCCTCCACCCTTCCCTCCTGTGACTCATCCCCATCTCGCTGCTGGTTGGCTCTTACTACACTGGGACCACAAAATGTCAGGCAATTCCTTACCTGGGGGAGACAGAACGGATGGAGCGGGGGTGGAAGCGAGGAGGATCGGGTCTCCCCAGGGCTGGAGTGTAATGCCCAGGACCAAGGCCAGCTCTTTCCTGTTTGGGGGGGGGGGTGTGGCAGGAAGGTGCCAGGGACGCAGGGAAGAGGAGGATTGGGAATTAGCCTGTGCTGGCCTGAGGTGCAAAGCCCTACTCCTCCGCTAACTCCTCCCACAGCATTAAGCAAGGTGTGCAAGTCTCCCTGAGCCTCGGTTTATCTGTGAAATGGAAAGAGGAAGACCTTGATGGTGCACTATATATTTGAAAACTTGAAGAAGACTGACCGACTCACAGTCAGTCCTCCGTAGGTATTCATGGACCCAGTGAGTGAATAAACACATGGAAATGCCAGTGGGAGGGACCAGGGGACACTGCGGTAGCCCTGTGTGCTGCAAAGTCACTTTCTCCCAACCAGGAGACTTGCAGGCCTTGGATCCTGAACTTACCCACCCCGCCCCCCAACACCGTCCCTGTCATCTCCTGTGCTACAGGGGACAATCCCAACGCCAACCCCAGGAGGCAGCATGGACTCGGCCTGTGGCCACAGCAGCCTACCTAGTGCATGCCAGACAAGACCTCACAGCGGATGCTGACCCTCTGCAGGTGCTCAACAGAGTCAAGAAAAGAGTTGCTTTGACTGAGGGTGGAGAGGGAAGGGGGGTGGTGGGAGGAAGTGGCAGATTCAGAGCTGTTTGAGGATGGTGGCTCGCAGCAGCCACTGTGGGCTGTGGGGTCATGGTCGTGGGCCCTGGGGGGTCATCGAGGGCTGTGACCAGCAGCTCACCTGACTGCTGCCCAGGAGGATGCTGGGCCACAGAAGGGCACTGTTATTAAGTCAAAAATGGCCTTCTAGGCCTTTCTATATGCCAGATGCTCAACGGGGTGCTTTTTAGTATGCACAGATCTCAGGTGGTTGGTGCTATCCTTAGCCTCATATTATTGATGGGGAGACAGAGGCCCACGGAGAGCAGTCAGGTAGAACTGGAACCCAGGTAGTCTATCCCAGAGCCTGAGAGGACACTGGCTGTGGTGCAGGACACAGCCACCCATCCCTACTGTAGTCACCTGAGTTTGGGGGCAGAAGTTGCCAGCAAGTCCCTCGGGACATGTGCCACACAGGTTTTTGTGGGTCAACTCCTTCGGAGTAAAACATGACTGGCAAAAAAAGGCTTCGGTTGTGGGGGAGGGATCAGGCATGTTAGAAATGCAGATTCCCAGGCAGGACCTCCAGGGGAGGCTGGGTGGGCACCTCCACGTGAGCCGTAGAAGCAAACCAGGGCTGGCCAAACACTGTCAGTTCCAGAGGCTGCAAAACAGATTTCCAGCTGCTCTCATTTAAACTGACTCTGGTGAATAGAGTATTGATAACCGCCTTTGTGGAAGTCCTGTGGGCCTCGTTTGCACAGTTTTCCTTCTGGGGACCAGGCTGCTGGGCAAGGAGGTAGGGGCGAGGCTCGCAGGGGCCCTGTTGATCGGTGCCTGGGAAACACTCCAGGCGATCCGGACTCACACAGATGCCTCCTGGCCTGGCGTTCTGAGTGAGGCATTTATTAACGCGGAGCATCTGCTGAGTGACCGACAGCCACAGAGGCAGCCTGCGTGCTCCGCGCCGGGAGGAACCTTATGTAACTACTACGAGGCGGCGTGGGGCTGGGGCGCGCCTCTGGCTGTGCGCAACCGCGGGCCCACGAGCTCCAGGCAGCGACCACGGATTAGGGCGATGCGCTGCCACCGCCGCGGGCTTGGCTGGCTGGGGGGTTGTGCTTCCCAGCTCGGGATTCCCGGTAGCGCCGCTAGCACAGGGACGGAGTACCTGTTACATCCCTGCTGAGGAATGGGGGAGGCGCTCCGCAATCACACGCGGATTGGCGGCCGAACAATTAAGTGCGTAGCTGGCTGCGTGCGGCTCTCCACCTGGGGCGAAGGGGTCTCTAGAGACTTATCCCCAATCCCTGTGGACCCCAGAGCCTCCTTTCCTCCGTGGTGGCAGAGACTGCTCCTTACCCTGAGGGGAGAGAGGAGGAAGAAGCAACACTGTTTTCTAACTTCTGTGTGCACAACCTGCAGCATGCCTATCTATCTCACACGTGGGGCAGGCCAACTTTTTCAAGTGGAAAATCGAGGCACAGACAGGGCTGGCTTTATGTCCCAAGGATTTCAGTTCTACAGTCTCTCAGCCTTAAAGCTGGTGTTCCTTACCCCCCATCTAGCATCTCATAGTGGGTGGGTGGGATCAAGAATGCTGCCCCCCTGCCCTGAATACCTTTCTCCCACCTGGCAGGAGTTCCTTTGTGAGAGGTTCCTGCCAGGGTGCGCATGCACGCGCGTACACACACACACACACACACACACACACACACACACAACCCTTTGGTGATTCCCAGTAGCCCCTTTCAGTTCTCCCAGTCCTTGGGACCAGCACCTGCCAACAAACATCATGGAAACTGCTTGTCATCTGGGCCCATTAAGCCACCAAATCCTGGATGGTGGTTCTAGGTCTAACTCATCTTCACTCACCCGCCTTGTCAGGCCCCTCAACCTATGCACACAGTAGGGCTCACAGAACTGAGTATTTTTTTTTTTTTTTGAAAGAGAGGAAAAGACAGAGAGAAATAAAGATCTTCCACATGTTAGTTCACTCCCTAAATGGTCTCAACAGCCAGGTCTCATCCAGGCTGCAGCCAGAAACCAGGAGCTTCTTCCAAGGCTCCCACATGGATACAGGGGCCCATGCACTTAGGCCATCTCCCACTACTTTCTCAGGTACATTAAACAGAACTGGTACTCAGAGAAGATGTTGGTGCCGCAGGCAGTGGCTTCAGAGGCTACACCACAGTGCTGGCTGCATGCGGAGTGAACTTGAGGTGAAGGGCCCAGTCCTCAGATGTGTGTAACACTGGACAGCGGTCTCTTTAGGTCCTGGCCTCCTAATGCCACCAATTGGCCCTCAGCAGTGCCCAGGCCAAGCTGTATTAGAGCCTCAGCTAATGTGTGTAGCCTCCCTGGGCCTCTGTCTTGGGGTGCAAGTTAATGTTTGCTGAACCTGTTCCTGCGTGCTGGCACCATGCCAAGCAGGTGCAGGGGTGCTGACTTCCTGGCCTCTGAACGCCAACCCTGGGGAAGGAAGCGACTAATATGCTCTGTGCTTTACACTTGCTAAATGAGAGACTCCCCAGTCACCAGCCATCATGCACAGAGCTTGCATTCCAACTGCCGGCCCCTTGCGCTCAATGAAAACTAGTGAAGGACCAGGCAGTGGGAAGTGCTCGGACATGCAGACACCTCCTCTGGCTTCAGTTCTCTCCAGGGTGGGGCTGGGGAGGGGTTCATAAGCAGGCCTGGCAGAAGGAAGTGTTCTGAACGTCAATAAATTATTGTTTTACAGCCCTCTGCTGGTGCAGAGCAAGGCCCAGGCTGCTGGCTGCAACTGCCCTATGTTTGGCCCGTTGCTACAAGGCGTTTTCAACCCCTGGCAATAAACAGAGTCCTGCAGTAAGGGGAGGACACAGACCCCAGGGCTGTTGGGCAAGCAGCCAGGTGCAGAGAGAGGGAGGAGAGTGTAGTCCAGTGTTGGTGCCAGTGGGGGCTGGGTGCTGAGCAGGGTGGTATCAGTTTGAGTCCCAGCTGCTCCACTTCCTCACCTAATGCTAATCCTCTGGGAAAACAGTACCTTAACCCTGCTGTCCACATAGGAGACCCGGGTGGAGTTCCTGGCTCCTGGCTTTGGTTAGGAACAGACCTGGGGGTTGTGATCATTTGGGGAATGATCCCACAGATGGATGATCTCTCCCTCTTGCGATACCTCTGCCTTTCAAATCAACAAACAAATCTAAAAACAAAATATTATCACTCATGTGTGATAACAACAATGTGGTTGTTATTCTTGAGAATCCCCTGCTCCATGTATTCCCCCCTCTGTCCCTCTCCGACTTGGCTGTGCTATCTCCCATGCCTCTGTCCACTCTCAGCAGGGCACCTGGCATTCCTTCTGGTTGGCCCTACAGCCTTCTGCTCTGCCTCCCCCGTGCCATGTTCTAGCCAGCAGCCCAAAAAGAGCACTTTCAGCAGGAAGGCAAAAATTCTGAAGCATGGTGCCCCTCTCAGACTAAAGACCCCAGGGTGGTCCTTGCAGACAACATGACCCCGTGTGCTCTGGTACCTGCAAGTTCTGGCCCTCTTCTCTCATCACCACTGCAAAGCCAGACCCAAGCTCCCTTCCTGTGTCCTGCGTTGGCTGAAGCGTGCTCCAGCCTGGAGCCATTGCTGAAGCTGTTCCCCTTGCTGGAAATGATTTTCCCACAGGCTTTTTCATGGCAGCCTCCTTCCCAGTGCTGGTTTTAGCTGATAGGTTATCTCAGCAGGTGTCTTTCTGACCCCTGACTCACAGGAGACTCAACCCCACAGTGTACCGACCTGACCTAGGCCACTGGCAAGCTATCTCTTTCACAAACCTCTTCTAGAATATACCCTCCTTGATGCTAGAAGCTTTATATTTTGTCACACTTCCCCATTGGATTCTCAGCACCTTACTCCATGCAGATTATATAAGGAGAGAGAGGAAGAGAGAGAGAGAGAGAATATGACTGGCAATGATTGGCTGTAGTGCAGGGCCACAGGGTGTTTCTCCTGAGGCAGATGGAGTAGAGTGGTGCAGTGCACAGCTTGTGCAGCAGGGCACTGCCGCCCAGGGGGACAGGCCATCCTGGATCTGCCACTTCATTCTGCAAGCCTGCTAATGAAGTTTCAATTGTTCCAGCTAAGACAAATGAAAGAATGAATGCATGCACACGCACTCGTATACAAATACAACCAGGTGCTGGGTGCAGCCCAGTTTAGCATCAGAAAAGCTCATCAGCTGGTAGAAGAGAAGAGCTGAGCAGATGCTGCTGGCAGCGAGGAGGGGCTTCCCTCCACCCCTGCGCCCCCCCCCCCCGCTGTCCTTCCTCCCCCACCGCCTGCTCTCTCCTGAGTTTGGATCTTCGTCCCCTGCAGGCCCTGGTCTCCGAGTGCTCAGCTTTCTCAGACTTCAGCCTTTTTGTTATTTCCTCTGGAAAACTTTCCTAACCCCACCTCATCCCGATCCTATCATCCCCAGACCCCCACAGAACAGCCCCTTCCCCTCACTCCCACCACACATAAGCTGACTCAGCTGTAACTCCTAATAGCGCTGTAGTGGAGGTGACAGCGATGATCCCAGGACCCATGGCTGCACCCATACCCCTTGTCATCTGTGTGCCTAGTACATAGTAGATATCTGAGAAGTATGGGAGGAGGGGTGGGGGGGAGACTCAAGCAGGCAGTGAGGGTGGTGGTGGCTCAGCTGTCCCCCTCGCAACTCTTCCCCCTACCCTGGCGCTGAGCCCTGGAGTCCCAGAGCCTGATGGGCACTGCCCCCCCTCCCACCTGCTGCTGCCTGCCCCTTCTCACACCTGCTTGGCCGCCTCCGCCAGGGTCCAGGGCAGTCTCACAGATGGTGAGAATCCCATGGCCACCCTGGCCTCTCTCTCTTCTGTCCGGCACTCCCGCCCGCCCCCTCTCTTTCTCTCTTCTTTCTGCTTTGCTTCACACCCCCCTCCCCTAGCACTTTAAAAAAAAAAAAAAAAGGCCCACACAGTGGCGTCAACAGTGAAAAATAACCGAGCAACGAGTAATAGCGGCTTGAGTCATTGCAGAAAAGCGGGAGGAGGTGCTAGGGTAGACTCCCAGGCTCCTGGAGCTGCCTGGCCTGGCTTCAGAACACCCAGGGCCTCAGTATATCCATCTGTACAATGGGAGAGAAAGTGTCAGTCCCAGGGCTCTGAGTCCCAAAGTGCTGTGCCTCTGCCTCATGGCTTTCTTTGGGGCTGAGGGGGAGTGAGGGGCATCCATGCAGCCACCTGGGCAATGGTCATCGAAGTCGGAGGTGGGGAGGGAGAAAAGCAGCTTCCGGAGTAGAAGCTTAGCCATCTTGGGCAAGGCTTCCTGGAGATGGGATCATTTCACTGAGCTGGGAATGATGAATGGGAGCTATGAGAAGGTCAGCCCTGAAGGCCTGGGATGTCCCTTGGGCCCACTGTACAGATGAGAAAACTGAGGCTCAGGGGGCCTGGGAATGGTTCAACATCCTCCAGTCCAACTAGAATGCAGGGGTCTTGACTCCCACTCTAGTACTTGTCCTTTGGATGCATAAGCCAGCTCACGGGAATGGGGGTGCAGTGTGCTGAGGAAACCCAGCCCTGACCTAATGCTTTCTATGAAGGAGAACTCAGAGGTGGGGGGATCTTCCTGTTGCCCCTTCAGAAGACTCAGGGAGGGTAGGCAACCTCCTGAAGGACGCATGGCAATACTTTCCTAATTCCCACGTGCCAGCATGGCTGCCCTCCAGCATCGCTGGACATGCCTGGTCCCCTAAGGACACCCCTCAGGCCTCTGCCATCTCTAAACAGGGGGAACGGGGTCCTTCTCCAGGAGAGAGGGGAGAGATCCTGGGTTTTCCTGCCTAAAATCCACCCAACCACATGCCACTTCCAAGAAGGGAAGTGAAGCAAAGGAGAGACTTCCATTTAAAATCCCCATTAGGAAAGACTGAGAAGTGTAGCCCCTTACTGGGGAAGGACCAGGCCCAGATGGGGCGGCCCTCTGCCCACACCCAGCTCCCATATTGGATGGGGCCATTTCTCCAGAAGCTGACACCTGACTCTGGGCATCCCAGAAACAGGGCAGGGGAGTTGTTTTGACTATATAGCTACGGTGGTCGTCATGGAATTGCCTTATTATTCTTTTGCATTTAATGTTGTGGGGTTTTTTTTGTTTTTTTTTTTTTGTTTTTTTGTTTTTAGGATACATTAAGGCTCGTGGAGTCAATGAGATCTTCCCAGGCACGGGGGCCTTGGCTGTGCAGGGAAGGGTGTGCGTTGTAGGGGGAGGCGCTGAGGGGCCATCCTGATCCATACACTAAGGATGAACCACTGGGTCTCAGAACCACATAGCTGTGGCGGTAGGGGTCCTAGAGGTTTGTGAGGAATGCAGATTCACAGGCCCCTGCCCAACTCTACTGGCACACCTTGTCCTCTCAGGGGCCATGGGCTAGCAGGGAACGGCCTGAGAGGGCTGGGGCTGGCTGGGCAGCGGGGTGGTGCGGGGGAACTTCGGCTAGCCAGGGGACAGAGGGCCAGGGAGATGAGCTTGACTTTGGCCCAACCCAGACCCTTGTACTAAGAGAAGGGCAGAAGCCATTGACCCAATCCCGCTGCTTATCCCTCTCCACCCTCACCTCTCCCCAGCTTTCAGCCAGGGCTGCGGTTTGGGGTGGGGGAGGGGTGTGCTCAAATCTCCAGAGTCCAAGGAAGATGGCAGGTGGGCCATCTGCAGGGACCCTGGCCAATGAATGGCCTCTCTGTTGGGAGCCAGCCCGCAGAACAGATGGCCCGGGGGCGGCTGTCTAGGGGAGCTGACAGAGGCCCCATTCCTGCCTGCTAAGTCACAGGGGCCTCTCCTCCCGGGAGGGAAGGCCCCATGACTGCCTTTGGTGATCAGTACAAGGGAGGTTGATTAAAGGGGGATTAGCAGGTCCCAGCAGCAGCCAGTCAGCTAGTCAGCTGCTGGGGAGAGGCAGGCGGAGGTGTGAGAAAGCAGCAAGCCAGTGACACCTGCAGCCTCTGCCTTGGAGCCCGGAGCCTCAGGGGGAGTGTGGGTGCCTCCAGAGCAGCTTCTGGCTCACTCCAAACCTCTCCCTCCGGATCTGCTAACAGCAAGGGGTCCGTATGCTTCCTTTGGGACTCCTGTGACACACACCCCTCCTCTGCGCCCCTCCGGCTCCGCCTCCTCCCCCTGGGCAGCCCCACCCCACCTCCCCTGGCACCTGGCAAATATCCCTCACCCTGTATATGCCCCTGTTCTTCCTCCTACTCCACATACTCTCCTCGCTTTTCTCAATCCCACCCAGTTTCCACCTTCCAGCCAGCAGGATGTGATTCTCAGTCTATTGGTTGCAAATTGTCCAAGTCATCACCTTAGAAGGCTTTTTAGGGGCATCTCCACCACCCCATGCTTGGCTGTGCTCTGCTGTTCTTCCTCACCATCATCATCATCATCTTTTCTTTATCGTTTTCTTTCCTTTAAGATTTAATTTGTTTGATGGGCCCGGCGCCGTGGCCTACCGGCTAAAGTCCTTGCTTTGAAAGCCCAAGGATCCCATATGGGTGCCGGTTCTAATCCCGGCAGCTCCACTTCCCATCCAGCTCCCTGCTTGTGGCCTGGGAAAGCAGTTGAGGACGGCCCAATGCATTGGGACCCTGCACCCACATGGGAGACCCGGAGGAGGTTCCAGGTTCCCGGCTTCGGTTCGGCACAGCACCGGCCATTGCGGCTCACTTGGGGAGTGAATCATCGGACGGAAGATCTTCCTCTCTGTCTCTCCTCCTCTGTGTATATCTGGCTGTAATAAAATGAATAAGTCTTTAAAAAAAAAAGATTTAATTTGTTTGAAATGGAGAAATAGAGACAGATCTCTTCACTGGTTCACTTCCTAGATGGCTGGAGCTGAGCCAGGAGCATTCTCTGGGTCTCCCATGTGGTTACAAGGGCCCAAGTCCTTGGGCCATCTTCTGTTGCTTTCCCAGGTCATTAACAGGGAGTTGAATTGGAAAGAGAGAATCTGGGACCCGAACCAGTACCCATATGGGATGCTGGTACTGCAGGTCGTACTGGCTATACCCACTACACCACAGCACTGGGCCACTCTCTCTTTTTAAAAAAAGATTTATTTTTTTTTTTAATTGCAAAGTCAGATATACAGAGAGGAGAAGAGACAGAGAGGAAGATCTTCCCTCTGATGATTCACCCCCGAGTGGCCACAATGGCTGGAGCTGAGCCAATCCGAAGCTAGGAGCCAGGAGCTTCCTCCAGGTCTCCCACGCAGGTGTAGGTCCCAAGGCTTTGGGCTGTCCTCAACTGCTTTCCCAGGCCACAAGCAGGGAGCTGGATGGGAAGAAGGAAGGACAGCCAGGATTAGAACCGGCAGCCATATGGGATCCCGGAGAGTTCAAGGAGAAAACTTTTAGCCACTAGGTTACCACGCCAGTGGGCCACACTCTTCTTTAAAACGGTATCCAGAAGAGTAGCTGTTAGGTGTCTGGCAAAACAGAAATCCCCTGGGTCTTTTTTTGGAAGGAGGCATTTTTTCCCTGCTGTCTTGCAGGGAAATCTCATGGGGCCCCAGTTCTTGGGCTCCTGAAGGCTGAAGCTCTACACATTTGGGTGGGAGGCTAGCAGAGAGAGGGAAGGGGTCAGGGAAAGGGCATGCCGCCGTCCTGTAGCAGAGACCCAGGCATGCACCTGTGTGCCAGCATTTGCCAGAAGGGTGAGCTGGGCAACTTTTCTGTGCCTCCCTGGCTATGGGGCTATGGGAAGATCATAGTGGGGGGAGGCGGGTCATGTGAGCACAAGGTCTGGGAGCCAGTGAGGGAGAGGCCAGGCTGCAGCCCCTGACCCTCTCAGAAGCTCAGCATCCCCCATCCCCAACAGTCATACATGCCCCAGACTCCTCCGTCCACTTAATTGCAAGAGCCCCAACTGCCCTTGTCACTTGCATTTCTGGTAGCTCTCTCGTCCTGACCTTGCTGTGTGTCTCACTTTGAGACTCCCCAGGGTCGGTGGACATGCGATTCTGCAATGCCTCTTCCACCTCCTTGGGTTGCCACTCCCAGCTTTTTCTGTGTTCCCGGGACCTGTGCCACCAGCTCTTGGTGTCAAGAAAGCCACAGGAGAGACCCTGGTGATAGAGTGGTGAGGTCAGTCTCCCCTCAAGCCAGGAGCTCCAAGCTGTGGCTGACAGACCAGACCTTCCCCGCAAACCATCTGAGGGTGTCTCAACGCTCAGTCCTTCCCTGAGCACCATGTTAGCCCATGACAAGCAGCGGTGGGAATGGCAGACACAAGATCCTGCCTGGGAACCACGGCTTCTGGCCCAGCAGAGGAGATGGCCAGCCAGCCAGCCAGCTGAAGAGGATCAGTTAATATTTCTTGGTTGAGGGACTGACTCAGGCCTCTCAGAAGGGTGAATTAGGGCTGGGAGCTGCAAGTTGCTGAGACAGTCCCTTAGGGCTCATGCGGAGTAGCAGGGGCTGGGGCCCCACCTGTTGTGCCGGGCCACCATCTGCTACTTTCCCTAACATACCCAGGAGCAGCTTCTTGGAAAGGAAAGGGTGGATTCACACTCTAAGTTTGGAGGCTCACAGTTCAAGAGCAATGGCTCCACTAGTCTGGAGTCAAGTGGAGGCTGTCTATGGCAGAGCAGGTGTAGAGGAGCCATCACAGGCCACAGAGAAGTGAGGCTCAGCTCAGTCTGAATCTCTGGACTGCTCCCTGCTGAGTGCAAGGTTCAGGACCCAAGACCTCCCTGTGGGCCTACCTCCCTGCTACCATGATTAGGCCAGGGTGCACCCTCATCCATAAACCATCAGCACCAATTCATGGGCTGTTAAGGTAAGACTGCGGGGTGAAAACATCTGTATGAGTTTGGGGAGCCCAGTCCTGTTCAATCCCTAACCTGCTGGGAAGGATTACTTTCCCCCAAGACTCCAGAGAAGTCCCTGGGGGCAGGGTAGAGCCAGTGACATAATGGAATTTCATTCTTTACATCTTCCTGGCTCATGACAGCGAATGCAAAAAAGACTGAATTGGAAGGAAAGGAGCTGTAGAGTTCTCCAAAGAGAGGACAAGCACTCCAGGAGGTGGTTAAGGTTGGTTTTTGCGAAAGAAAATGCTTATTAAAATTTCTATTTCTGTTTCCATGTATCCACAAAATGAAGGAAAGAAAAGACAGCCAGCTTTCCCCATCTTTGTGATTGACACTGGTGTCCATGATGTGCTTTAATGTCCCTCGCGGGACGAGTGGGAATTCGGGCAGGGAACCGCACAGCGAGGCAGGCAGCCTGGATTCTTAGCAATTGGGAGAACTTTTCTCTCCACGTGAGGCCAGTTAGTCAGCTTTCTAGATCATCATGCCCTTCAGTGGATTTTCCACCATAATAGGCAATGGCTTCTAAAGAAAACCGAGCAAGGGAAAGAGTGAGGAAAGAGTGAGGAAAGAGCGTTAGGGAAGTGTGGTGCCTGGAGAACTTGGCCTTGTGTGGCAGCCTGACTCCTGGCACACAGGAAGCAAAGGGATCCAAGGGGCCCTCACCAGAAAGTGGCCCCAACTCTACATTATGAATAAGAAGAGTTTCAAGTGAAGGTTTGTGACCATCACTACTAAGTAACTCCAAAAAGCTCATGGAAAATTGAACTAAATGATTAGTTTATATTGGTGCAAAAAATCAAAAGCCATTCACCATTTTTCATGTTACACGTTTGCATGAACTTGAAAGAGTGAACCTCTATTTTTGCTTGGAGAGTGTGGCTATTGGTAGCCTATAGCTATCCACAGGATCAGGAGTTGAGCTCAGAAGTTAAAATGCTATTTGGGGCACCTACCACCCGTATCAAAGCCTGGGTTTGAATCCCTGCCCTGCCTTGAATCCAGCTTATCTAGTGCACATCCTGGGAGGCAGCAGATAATGATGGCTCAAGTACTTGGGTCCTTGCCACGAGTAGGAGAGACCCATATGGCAAAATTCTGGGCTCCTGGCGTCAGCCTGGTCAGCTGTGGGTGCTGTAGCCATGGAGGGTGGGAACCAGCAGGTAAACGATTTTATCTCTCTCTTGCTCTACCTTTCAAATAAACAATAAGTAATTCTGAAACACATTTAAAAGCATTATATCTAATTTTAAATTATCTTAGTATGCATATTTATTAGCATTCGTAACATTTATACAGCAGAACAGGTTAGTATAAAAAAATGCACATATTTGGTGAGAGTGACCAACATCTGCAATTTAAAGGATGTAAACAAAGTAGAGATGCCCAGGCTTGGATATGAGGAACCTAGGACAGTGTTGGCAGGGGCATTGCTGGCCTCTTCAGGAGCTGACCGTCCAGCCAGTGCCACAATCCCTGGGTCTGTGTCTCTTGTGCACCCTCAAGTCTCCACTGGCATCCTGAGCCATCTGTCTGGCTCACCCCGCATGCAATTCAGCGTCTCATTGCTACAAGGCACTGCCCAGGAACAGTGAACTTCAGCTCAGCGTGTGGGGTTCAAGGCCACAATCAGGTGGCAATATCAGTTTTGCCTCTGACAAGAACAGAGAATAGGAGAGACAGGATGTGTGTGGCTAGAGGACCCTGTGGGAGCCTGGAAGCAGAAAGCATCTAGACCGCCACTGGAGTGGGCTTTCGGGAAACAATGACCTCCAGCCACTCGCTCTCAATGGCTTGAGAAACTTCCACCTGACCTGCCTCCACACTCCAGAACTGGATCCAGTTCCCACCTCCTGGCACCATTGACGCAGCCCCATGTGAGTTCAGGGCCAAACCAAGTTCAAACCATGGTCCTCCATGGCAGCGCCCGCCCCAGCCCAGACTTTCATTTCCCGGTGCAACCCAAGTTCATTTCCTTAAAGGGTAAAGAGCCTGGTGCGGCTCTAAGATTATTTATTCACTGGCCAGTAATAGAACACATGTCCTGGCTGGGGGAGCGGACAACTCCAGCGCCCACACTTGGGACTTGGCAGCTTGGAGCTTGTCCCCAACATGTGCACCTGCCAGTCAGGCCAGATTATGGGATGCATCCGCTGTGAATTCCTCCCTTCGCAGCCCTCTGGAACAGGGCTAATGGTGAGAGCTGTGAATACCCTGGCCTTACATTCCACCCATGAGGTCACCAACTCCCTCTCCCCCTGCCCCCAAGTCCCTGCAGCAGGGCATCAACCCACAGTGCCTCTGGGGAAGATTGTTTTGGGGGCTTCCTAGAACCTCTGCAGGTGCAGTCTCATCACCATGTCCCCTCCCCTCCCCACAGGGCCAGGAAGACAGGGGCTAAAGTGAAGCCACATGTTCTCAGGCTGAGGGTTGGGGCACCAGCTTCCTTTCCAGTCACTTCCTCACCAGTTCCAGGGGGTCCCTCTACAGTCAGACCACCCTGAATTGGACCCCGGCCTGTTGGCCTCCCTTCTCCCCAGAGGTGCCCACGTTTCTCCTGTCTTGGGGGTGCAGACAGCAAATTCCCCAGAGTGTGTTCTGGCTCTGGCTTCCAGGCAGTAGTTTCCTTGTGGCTGGCATTGGGACACATTCATTAATAAAATGAGCAAAATAACCAAATGTTCTGGTGGCTCCCTAGAGCTTGCCAGGAGCTCTCTGCATGCCCAGTAGCACCAGAGGGTGGAGATGGGCCCGAAGCAGGACATCTGTGGAGCCAACAGAGCAGTGGCCAGTGGGGGTGGGGAGGACAGTCTCTCATCATTGGTGACAACTTCCTCTACCCACAGAGCGGACAGGTCCCCTGCTGGGGAAAGGAATCCTTCCTGGGGAGGCAGGTGGCCTATGAGTGACTGTGTAGAAGACAAAAGTGACCACTCAGGGTGGTGATGGGGTGCAGTGGGTTAACCTGCAATGCCAGTTTCCTGTATGAATGACCAGAATGAGTGTTGGCTGCTCTACTTCCCATCCAACTCCCTGCTAATGCGCCCGAGGAAGCAACAGAAAAGGGCCCAAGTACTCTTTCACTCATATGGGAGACCTAGAATGGGGTTCCAGTCTACAGGCTTCAGTTCCAGCCCTTTGAAGACACTTGAGGTGTGAAGCAGCAATTGGAAGACAGCTCACTTTCTGTAACTCTGCCTTTGAAATAAAAAATGTATCTTCAAGAGTGATCTCATCCCCATCACCCTCCCTCCTTCTCAGGGAAAGACCAAGCAGGTACCTCCAGGCCTAGGGGGGCGTTGGAAGGTGGGCCCTAATCCCCACCAGGGTTGCGTTCCTTGTAGTTAATTCTGGGTTAGGGTCCTACCTCCACAGGCAAATTCCACCTGTACCTCTTGCTGGCTACTGGGCCTCAGTCAAACCCTCTGACCTACACAGGTCCTCACTTTCCGATTCCCGACACACCCACGGTGCAGCCCACCCCGACAGTCTCTTCAGCAACGCCCCTTGCAAGAAGTGGCTGGAACACGCATCTTCTGTGTGTGTTTGGATGTGGTCAGGTCAGACAGCACGTAAGAACTGCCCATTTCATCTCTGTAAACTCCATTTCCTGTTTAAAAGCAAAAACCAGTGTGTGTGTGTGTGTGTGTGTGTGTGTGTGTGTGTATGTGTGTGAAGGTAGCTGTGGTTTTTTTCAGGATTTTTGCTAGAACTGAACTGATGAAGAGCTACAAATCGTACCCTCTGCTCGAATTACTACCATAGCCACTCCTTTAATTCTCAATCCTGGGAAGGCAGATGCCGGTGACCATTCAGGCCATTTCACGGATGCGGAACCTGAGGCCCAGGAACATGAGGTCCTGTGCTTTAAGCCGCCCAGACGCTCATGGCTGGGATCCTTGGCATACTGCCTGGAACCTAGTAAGCGCTCATTAATTTGCGGTTTGTTTCAAAACAAAAAAGAGCTCGGATCTGCTGCTCAATCTTCGGGAGAGAAATTATGTTATGTCTCTGCCTCTGCTTCTGGAACGTTCTGCCCTAGCCCTGGTCAAGCCAAGAGGAAGGATATCCTTGTGGAGATGCACCCCTCCTACACACTCCTGCTACCAGACTGCTTCTGCTCCATGGACTGCATCACCAGGCCTGGAGGAGCGCCCCCAGCAGGTGGACCCAGCAGGAACCCCAAAGTACCTGGAACACCCACTCCGGGCTCAGCCGGAGGCTCTCTCGCACCAGGTGGGGGAAAAGCAAGCTTCATGCTTCCTCAGCCCACATTTGTGCGTTCTCATTCACAGATGCTGATGATTTCCTTAACCCCATGCACACCATATATGCTGGGTAAATTTGCGAGGGTTAGTTTGATGCCCAGGAGGGCTGCACAAGAGAACAATGAACATGCCTAGCCAGGCCCTGGGATGGGAGAGAAACAAGTGGTCCCATTGATCTTTTTTTTTTTAGGTATCTTAGGAGGTTTATTCCAACAGAGTAGGAACAAGGTAGGGGTGGTGAAGATCAGGAAAGAAGGGCAAGAGAGAAGAGAGAGAGAGGAGAGAGAGAGAGGAGGAGAGACCAGAGAGAGAGAGGAAAGAGAGAAGAGGAGATAAGAGAGAGAGGGGAGAGACCAGAGAGCGAGCCGCACCTGGGGGGGGGCTTTTGTCTGCCAGGTGTAGGGGGCGGGGATTGGGAGGGATTGAGGCCAAGCCCCCAGGGGATTGGCGCCTGCAGGTGAATGCCTAGGGATGATTGGCGAGTGGTCCCATTGATCTTTCCAGCAAGCCTAGAAGTATCACCACCCCATTTTGCAACTGGGAAAGCCAAGGCTTTAAGTGACATGTAGCAGCAATGAGCAGCCGTAAACATTGATGGAGCGCTTACTCACTGCAATTGTATGATCCGCCAAGGAGTCCTCTTATGCCCGTAAAGATCCTCCCAGGCCTTGTCGTTGTCCTCACAGAGAAGATCAGTGACTTGCAGGAAATGGCAAAGCCAGTGTTCAACTCAGGATCTCCAGGCTCCAAAGCGCCTCTCCCTGCCTTTGAATACCATCGTTTTAACGTTGCATGCTTTATTCCAGACTCTGGAAAACTGTCCCCAGGTGGGCTCTGCCTGTCTCCTGCTGGGATCTCTGGATTTGCAATCAGGAATACCTCTTCCAGCTTTCCAACGCTTCTAGTCCTCAGATGTTCCTGCTGTCCTGCCCTGTGCTGCCCCCCACCCCCGGCCAGGCCCTCTTCAAGCCCCTTCCCTGAGGCCTCCCCTGGCTAGGACGGAGGTCTGAGAACTTGACTGAGGGCGGACCTCTGCCCAGTGACTTCAGGCCTCGCTCCACGCGGAGCTCCAAGCTCTGCCCAGCTTGGTCCCTGCTGGGTTACAGAGGCCAGAAGCTTCACCTTTTGAGGCTTCAGTTTGCTAATCTATCAAGTGGGGCTAAGCATGGTATCTTGCTTTGCAGAGTTAATGTGAAAATTAAATGAAGTCATTTGAGAGTACTTGAAAAGCTTTGTGGAAAATGCAATCAAAAGAGAGTTCTATTTTGGTACAAAGCATTTAAACCATTTGAACTCAGTGTATTTTTTTCCCCAGTGTATACATTGTATACATCCTCATTATATACTCCAGGGATTTTTTTTGAAGACTCTCATACAATTAAGGGTCTTCACCCCATGCTTTGAACACAAGGAGAGCTTCACAAGTGATACAATGATAATGATAGCCATAAGGAGGAAGATGACATTATTAGTTCTATTGGCAATACAGATTTCCCAAAATCTAGGACCAACTGAACACTTAAAAAAATTTTTTCCCTCCTAGGGCAGGAGTTGTGTTACAGAAGGTTAAGCTGCCACCCGAGAGACCAGCAGCTCCTATGAGCACGGGTTCAAGTCCTGGCTGCTCCACTTCCATTCCAGCTCCCTGCTAATGCTCCTGGGAAAACAGCTGGAGATTGGCCTTCAACCTGGTCCAGTCCTGGCTGTTGCAGCCACTTGGGGAGTGAACTGGCAGATGGAAGACCTTCCTCCATTGAGTTGATCATTAAAAAGAAAACAGAAAAGAAAAAAAATAATTTTAATTGGCGAAAGGAAAGGCGCAGAAGACAAGGAAGTGCAGAGGTTTTCTGAGCCGAGGCCTAAGCACAGCTAGAGCCACTTCTACTATCCCACGCCCTCTGGGGCACGAACTGGCATGGGATAGGGCCCTCCCACCTGACCTGACCCCTTTGGGCTGCTTGCTGGCCTCACCCTGTGACGCTCTGTAGGGCTTTGGTCTCAGCTGCTCCATGTGCTGACCCAGAGTGGAGCCCAGAAGAGAGCAGTCTGCGTCATTTCAGGAAGCAGAATCTAGAAGACATCCCAGGGGCCTCCTAAAACAGCCCCGCCCTGGTTGCTGAACCAGCTTCTGTGAGTGCAGCCACGAACCGCCCCCCTTGCCCAGGGAGGCGGGACCTCCATCCTCCAGCCCCACAGAGAGGGAGGCCTGAGAACGAGGGAGGCCTGAGTGCTGGTGGGGTTCTGGGAGCAGAACTGGGCTCTGT
The DNA here is from genome assembly GCF_030435755.1 of Ochotona princeps. NCBI lineage: Eukaryota > Metazoa > Chordata > Mammalia > Lagomorpha > Ochotonidae > Ochotona > Ochotona princeps. The sequence continues at coordinate 16,885,139 of NC_080835.1, read as the reverse complement.
ATGCGAGTGACTAGAGCAGGTGCACGCTTTCATCCCTGTGGTGGTGAGAGCTGTTTCTGCTCTAGACTGCTCCATGCAAAGCCAGGGCTCTGAATAATGTTAATCCTAGCCAGCCTGCAGGTTTCTTCAGCTTTATTATTATTTTTTAAGATTTTACTTTTATTGCAAAATCAGATATACAGAGAGGAAGGGAGACAGAGAGGAAGATCCTCCATCCGATGATTCATTCCCCAAGTGACCACAATGACCAGAGCTGTCCCAATCCAAAGCCAGGAGCCAGGAACTTCTGAGTCTCCCACACAGGTGCAGGGTCCCAAAGCATGGGCCTGTCTTTGACTGCTTTCCCAGGCACAAGCAGGGAGCTAAATGGGAACCCGGGCAGCTGGGATTAGAACCAGTGCACACATGGGATCCTGGTGAGTTCAAGGCGAGAACTTTAGCCGTTAGGCCACTACACTGGGCCCTCTTCAGCTTTCTAAATTGCTTTGTTACCACTCTCCCCCCACCGCCCCAGAGCTTCCTGGGACCTTTCAGGCAGGCCTTACAAATGAGTCCTTCTCTGGACTGCCCATATCATGTGGCTTCTCCTGCCAAGGATGAAACTCCTCTGGTGAAATCAGCAAGCTGTGAGTGAAGAGGCCGAGTGAGATGTTCCGAAGTGGAGGTCTTCACTGTGTGGGCTTCATGCACACTTGCGTGCTGGGGCGTGGACTTGCGTCTCTGCATCCATCCTGCCCCCTCCACGCTCCTTCCCCTGCCTTGCTCTCAGTGCCTGTCAAGGCTCAGAAAAAGAAGCTAGAGCTACCTGCCCTGCGCAGCCCGCTATCTAACAGGGCCTATTCTCTGCTGACTCTAAATCTTGCCTCCCGCAAACCACAAGGGAGGTTTTTGGTGGGTTGGGGAAAGTGGAAGGGCCCAGAGGAAGCCCAGCCCTGGCCCCAAGCTCCAGCTGCCCCAGAAGTGTGCTGCTAAATCACACTGAATCTGTGCTCAGGCTTTCAGAAACTGCTGGGCCTGCAAGAATCCAGGATCAGTCACTGCCCCAGGGGCCTTGGTCGGGGCTTGGGGTCCCTGTCACTGGCAGTCCCCACGGGGTTTAGGATGCCTGTCCAGCCGGTGCCATCCCTCCATGCCCACCCAGCATCCAGGGGGCAGCACAGGGCACCCTTTGACTGCAGAAGGCCCTGGCACCATGGAGGTTCCAGACTTTGCTGCACTCTGAGCTGACAGTTCTTGGCCCCTGAGCGCATGACTACTCTCTTTAAGGCTGGCAAAGCATTGCCCAGCTGTCAGCCAGCTCTGCGACCCCAGCAATCTCTGCTTGTTGGTGTTGCTCCAATGCTGGTGCCCACTGTACCAACTGTCCCAGGCAGTTGCAGGTGTCAACCTGAGTCACTAAAATGCTCAGTGAAGCCAGAGCGTTGTCACTTTCCCACACCACACTATGTACAACAGGTTCACCACTGCCTGTCACCAAGTGACTCGCATCCTGGTCCCCAAGTCCCCTGTGGCTTTGCTTTCAGGGACCGTACACGGGTGCCAAGTCCCTTAGCCTAGTTTTTTCTTAAAGCAGAATCCAGGGCAAAGACCTGTGTGCAGCAAGTTTAATTTAGAGGACAACGCAGGAACCGGAAATGAGGAATTAGCATGAATGAAAACAAAAAAAACAAAAACAAAAAAAAGCAGAAAGCCAGCGTCACAGTGCGTCATCTGGTCACCACCATGGGGCTCAGTGCTCATGCCACTCTCCTGCCAGCACAGGCAACAATTCCCCACGCTGATGGAGACAGACAGGAGCCTCCGCCCGTCAGCTCCCACGCCCTCTGGTTGGCACCGTGGAAACCAGATTCTGTACATAGGTCCTCCTTGTTAAGCTCCCACTTCCCACCAGCAGGTAGGATGGGACACTGCAGAAAACCCAAACCATCTCCTGCTGACACACACCAGGTGCTGTGGGGCGAGGTGCCTCGAATCCCGCCAAGCATTGTTTGCCGAAGTGCAAATAGAGGCATAGCCAAGCAGAAGGGAGGCAGCGTGCATGCAGGAGGAATCTGGGACGCTGCTCCATCCAGCCAGCCAGGGGGAAAGCAGGCCCTGGAACCGGCTGGGTCAAGGCCTGCAGTTCTGCTTCTGCTTGCTTTGCTTATAAAGAGCACTTAAGACCCAGTGACTACATTAGGTGCTTTTGAAGTAAATGAGAAAATCCATGGCTGGTGTTTCCAGTGGGGCCTACCACATAATGAACTCAATAAAGCATGGCTTCTGCTAGCCCAGTTTGCAGTTAAGGATACTAAGAGACAGTGTTGAAAGGGATGAGGAGAAAGGAGAGGAAGAGAGAGAAGGTGAGGCTCCCGTAGGCTCTGCTCCAACCTACAGAGGCAAAAGGTCAGTGGATTGTAACTTGGAGGAAAAGCTGATGTTTGCTGGCAGAGCTGTCACTTCCAGGTGTTTCTGCACCCCCACCCCCATCACGCCAGGATTCCAGGAGGGGAAACAGTTGCCCTTTCTTGTGCCTGAACATCCCTTCAAGCTGCTTCTGCCCCAGCCAAAAAGGGTCCCTGGCTGCCCTGTGACATCACAGCTGGTTGCTATGGAGACCAGGTTGTTCTGAATGTCAGTCTGGGTGCATCAGGACAGTGAGCAATAGCCCAGCTCAGTGGAGGTGGGGTGGGGAGTAGAGATAAGGAAATGGGGCACCTCATGGGGTCTGACAAACACCTATTTCCTCCTATCCCCCCCCCCTCCGCACATGCTCCAGGCACAGACACACACATGGAGCCTGCAGGTCTCCCACCTGGAGCTGCCCTGCCCATGTGAGAACTGCCCCGGCTGACATCCATGCCTGGCCCCTCTGCTCCTCACCCTGGTGTAAAGGTGCTGCTCTGTTGCAGATGGCCACGGCAGTCCGAGCATCCCCATGGCAACGCTGAGGTCAGGCCTCACTGTGCTGACCTCACTCTTGGGGCTCCTGGACTCCGGCCTGGCAGCAGTAAGCTGTCTGTGCCTTGCTGGACATCATGAGCATGGGGAAGTGGAGAGCAGGGAGGGGCTCTCCGGACACACTCTCTTAGGACAGTGATGCTTGGGCGGCTGCTGGATGGAGTTCTGGCTTCTCACAGAAGGTGCTCCTAGATTTGGATCCCCCCACAGTTGCTATGGAGTTCTGTAGGGGCAGAAATAATCTGGGGTGCCAACAAAGTATGAGAAGCATCGTTTGTCCTTCTCCGGCTTCCCAAACCCTAACCAGGCCCTGTGCTTTCTGGGACCAGGTATGTACCAGGCAGCCTCAGGCTACCCTGTCAAACTGCTGCCATCTATGGCAGGGCCATCCTTCCTCAGGACACATGCCTGTTTAGGGACACTTCTACACAGGGAACTATCACCTCTATTATGCTAGACCTTCCTGAGGAACCATTACTCCTGACCTTGGCCTTGATCTAGCTAGGAACTTTGCCATGCTCAGAGGTAGTGTCAGGGAGTGAGATCCCACAGGGCTTTCCTGGGGGTTAAGCTCACACTGCCTATGAAGGGGGGTTGCCGGGGGTAAGCCTTGCCCATCACCTGCCCTATCTGGGGTCCTTGTGAGGGTCGAATGGCCTCATTGGCATCTACATACTCCTTCACAATTCCCTTGGTATGAACCCCAGATGCCTCTTTCACCCCTGCTCTGTGCGTGCCTGATGATAGATCCCCTGGTATATATCCCTCCAGACCCCTGGGGCTAGGCTTTCTCTGACCCTTTCCTTGCTGACCCAGTGAGTGTGTCCTGCCCCCTTCCATCTCTCCTATTAGTGCCCTGCTCTGGCTTAGGGGCTGTGACGGAACCACCAGTTGGGTTATTCCATCGAGTCTCAGCCCAGGGAGGGTGGCATGATCCTGGTTTATGGATGCAATGATTGCACAGGAGTGATATGACCTGCCCAAGGTCACTCCTGTGTTGTTGAGTTCCAGACTGAACTGCAGCTCTCACCAAGAGGCCACCTGCAGGCTGAGCTCTGGAGTCGCTCTTCACAGGTTGCCATCCTGCCTCTGACCCTTCCTAGCTGTGTGGCCAGGAAGTCCCCAAGCCTCTCTGTGCCTTGGCATCCTGCTCAATGGACTAGCGCAGTAGCAGCACCTCTCTTATAGGCTGTCTTGACCCTTAGACTAGGAGTGAAAAGCTTACCACGGTGCCTGATGTTTTCACTACAGATGGAAAAATTAGAAAGGAGGGAGGGAAGTAGCAAGAGTCCTCCAAGGCCTCTTAGGACTATTGTTGGCCACACCTTCGAGGGTAAACAGAGAGGAGTGTTAGGACAACTAAGGTCACACAGCATGGCAAGACTGGGATTAAGCCCCAGGATTCTCAGGCTAGAAATTGTTGGTTCCATCTCCTCTGTCACCTGCCAGGGGAGAACAGCAAAGGGAGGGCCTGCCAGAGGCCTGGAAATGGCAAGGACCAGGAGGGAGTGTGGTCCCACCAGGGGAGCTTGACTGGGCCTGGAGCCCTCCTTGGCTGCTGGAGGAGGAAGGTGGGGAAGTGCCTGGTGGGAGCTCTCCAGACCCCAGCAGCTGCAGCACCTGCCCTGAGCCCAGGAGGAGGCCAGCACAGACTGCTGGGCTGTTACTGGAGCCCAACTCTTGAAACCCCTAGCCACCATGAGTTCCATGCTGCCTGCCTGGACTGAACCTGAACCTGTAAACCCCTGGAGGTGATACCAACACAAGAAGGCAGACAGATGATACTCCCCGGGGAAACCAAGGGTTTTTCTCATGCATTTGCTGGCTATTCCCCTTTCTGAGCTTTGGTCTACTCCTTTGTGGAAAGGGGAACATTTTGCCAGAGTTGGGGGACTGGGTGGGTAGTTGGGGTGCTTCTCCCCCTAGCTCTGAATGTATGTCATTTCCTGCTCTGTGAACTTGGCCAAGCCACTTGACCTTGTCGGAGCTCATGTTGCCAAGTTGGTCTGGGGTAAGTAAGTCAACGGGCGTGAGGTGCCCAGTACAGTCAATAGGTCTTCAGTATGAGGAAGGCCTGGCCCCGTCTGCTCGATGCCTTTGAACTACAGCTGCCCTTTGTTTGGTGGAGAGCTCTGCTGCACACACAGGACAGGCCTTCATGGTCACTGGAGAGGGGCAGAGCAGAGGCCTGCCAGTGTCTTTGGAACCAGGGACAGGGGCTTCAGGCGGTCACAATAGGACATCTGGACAGTATCCGTGTCATCAGGTTTCTATTCTAGCATGTTTTTCCCGCAGGCCCTTCTGGAAATGTTCATCTGGGCAGGGTGGAGGGAGCAGGATGGCAGCAACTGAGAGAAAGGGCTTGAGACTAAGCCTGTAAGGATCTCCCGGAGACCAGCATGGAGGAGGCAGCAAGAGAGAGCTGTCAAATGAGAACCCCAGGAGAGCACAGAGTAGGGTGTGGTGGGGCTTCTCCCATCTCACACTTCCTTGTGATCCTGAGCACTCAGTCACGTGCAAGCATGCACACACACTCATACACGCAAGGGTGCACATACACATGCACATACAGCTTCATACAGCATTCCATGCCTGTCCTTGGCAAAGAACAGGGGCTGTGGGGCCGCTGATGGCGAAGGATGGATAGGATGGCTGAGTCCTCCCCTGACTCCCTAAGGGCTGTGAACAAGCCCCCTTCCTGCTCCCCCAGCAAGCTGTCACTGGGGAGCGCAGCAAGGGTGGGCTCCCAGGCAGCCCCTCAGCTAATCCTGAGGGGATTAGCTAGCAGGAACGGCCCTTGATGCCTGGACTGGGAGCTTGGAAATTTCCAAGGCTTCTCAGCCTTTGATGAAACCTTGCTTCGGCTCATGTGATTTGACAGCAAGGAAATTGGGGTCATAGGGAATCCCCTCATGGGGACAGGTCCTGCCTGGGGCTTCTGGCTGGGACAAGGGGTGATAGTGAGAGGAGCCCAAGGAGGGGCTTTGAGTGACCACAACTCAAAGGTGACAACTGGCTCTGTGCAGACAGTGAGAGGAGCAGGAGGAAGGGCTTGGGGGTTTGTGAGAGCCTGAGTGTCAGTGCTTGCTCTGGGTTAGTAAGTTAAGCCTCCGTATGCAGCACTGGCATTCCATCTGGATGACCATTCATGTCCCTGCAGCTCTACTTCTGATGCAGTTCCCTGCCTGTGGCCTGGGAAAACATCAGAGGATGGCTTAGGTCCTTCAGCCCCTTTATCCACTTGAAAGACACCAAAGAGGCGTCTGGCTCCTGACTTTGAATTGGCCCATCTTGAGTCACGGGGCCATATTGTAACTTTACCTTTCAACTAAAAATACAATAACATCTTTTTTTTAAAAAAAGGAAGGCTGAGTGTATCAGTATGCCGTGAATCTGAGAACATGTGACTGTGTAAATATGTGTCTATGAGTGTTACATTTTTGAATATGTGTATATGTAAGTCTATGTATGTTCTATGTGTTTTTTCATATGAAGAATTTTTTATAAGGATGGACCCCCCCAATGAAACTGGTGGACAACTATAGACAATGGGTCCTGGACTGTCTGACATGTCTGTACCAGCAGTGTCAGGGCACACTTTAATAACAGATTGATGGACTTACAACTGTGTATGAAGGACTATACTACTATAATAATAAGGGGAAAATCAGTCAAGAGGTGAGAATTTGGGGAGGGGGTAAGGAAATTCCAGACCCTATGAAATTGTACCCTTACATTCAAAGTTTTAAACAAAGAAAAATAAATAATAAAGAAGTAAATAGTAAAGAAAAACACTTACTTGAAAAAAATAAAAGAACTTATGCTGAAACTTAAAAGTTTTTATTTGAAAGGAAGAGTTATATATAGAGAGAGTAAAATGCAGAGAGACCTTCCATCCGCTAGTTTGCTCAACCAGGGGCTGGGCCAGGTCTAAGTCAGGAGCCAGAGCTTCACTCCCTAAGGAGTGGCAGGGACTCAAGCACTTGGGCCGTCCCCTGTTGCTTTCCCAGGCACATTAGCAGGGAGCTGGATCACAAGTGGAGCAGCTGGGACTCGAACCAGCATCCATGTGGCATGGTGGTACTGCAAGTGACAGTATAACCCACTACAGCACAATTCTAGCTCAGTGTTTATGTCTGTGAGTGTGTGTGTGAATGCGTATCTGCGTGTCACATATGTGAGTGTGCCATGTGTGTGTCTCAGCACATAAATGTTAGTGTTAGCACATGTGAGCACGTGTAAGTGTGTACAAGTGTGGGCATGTGAGTATGTTCGGGTGTGAGCGTATGTGTGTGTATGAATACATGTGTATGTGTGTGTATGTGTACGCGTGTGTGTGAGTGCGTGCCATGTGCAGGGTCTAGGAGAAAGAAGAGACTGTGGCAGGTGAGGCTGGTGCTGCTTTAGTGAGGAAGGCTGTAGCACCCAAGGGAGGCCTTTGGTGAAAGGAGGAGCTTGTAGCAGAGGCTGCAGAGGGTCTGGTGCACAGAGGATGGCCTGGGCACCCACTGCTCTGTGCCAGTCTTGGGAGCCTTTGCCCAAGCTCAGCCTGTGACCCTGGGCACAGCAGCTTGGGTCTCCCAGCCCCGTTTGTCTCTTTCCCATTGCAGGTAGCACTCTCAGGGGTAAGGAATGTGTGGCCTTGCCCTTGAGTCTCAGCCAAGACTTGCCAGGGTGGTCATCCTGCTGGAACCAGCCTGAGCCATCTGAGCTGGCAGCATGGACTCCTTTGATCCCTAGATTGGTTTGGTCTGACAGAGGAGGCGTGTTTGGGTTCAGACCCAAATCCTGGCCAGCCCAATTTCAGGTTTGCCTGGAAAATAAGATTAGTCTCCCATTCCCACTTCCTTAGTTAGCCCAAGTCCCAACTGAGTGCCCGGGTGGCACAGAAGAAGTGCCATGGGACCTCTGGCTTTGTAGTTGACAGCTCGATGGGAAGGAGAAGGCCAGCCGTGCTGTAGAGAGGACAGGGAACCCGAGCTCTGGCTCTGGGCTGCCCTGACCATGCCGGGCATTTGAGCTGCAGGAGGGGAGAAAAAGAATCCTGTGAGGTCCAGGGAAAGGCAGGTGAAAGCCCCTCCTCCTGGCTGCGGTCCAGGATCGGGAGCTGCTTTTCCCCATCTGCGCAAGAATGCACAGGTGCATACATTCTGAGTCGGTACACCAAACAACGTTGTCTGTCCAAGGAGAAGAGGCAGGTGTGTTCTGAGGGTTCCCAGGGGTGGGCCAACTCATAGGGCTCTGGAAGGTGGGCACATCTAGGCAGCTCCAGGTGGGTCAACACCCATTAGCTGAAGGCAGGTGGAGAGCCTGAGGTAGAGAAAGAATAGTCACTCAGTAGGGAGAGAAAGGACTAGGAATATTCAAACAAGACTGGAGGCAAGAAAAGGCACCAAGAAGGTAGGGAGATGGATGGGGGATACACCCATCTCCCCAAATTGACTGCAACCAGCAGACACACAGGGGTCTGGGAGCTGGGCTGGAGAAGCCATGGGGGCAGTGGAGGTGTGCACGCACTTCCGGGTTACACAGCTATTGCTCGCTGTGAGCTGGGCACCCCTTCCCAAATCAGAGGAAGAGACGAAGGCCCAGAGAGGCTGAGCAGCTGCTCCAAGGCCACCCAGCACTGGAATTCCTGGCTTCTCACCACAACCAGTCACAGCACTGAGTCCTTCTTTCCCACAACTCGCGGTGGTTTCTCTTCTTGCCAGTTTATGGACAAGGAAACGGAGACTCAGAGCGTTACCTGGACAGGGAAGGAACTCCACTTTGTGCCAGACTCTGTCCTAGCCACACACCCCCTCTCCTCCCTCCGCACCAGCTACTTATTCCATCCTTATGGCATCACAGTTGCAGCTCCACATTTCAGGGCACACAACACCTTCTGGTTCTACCACAGGGCCAGACAGATTTCTCAGGGACCCCTTTCTTACACAGTCCTGCTCACTGAGTATAACCACTCCTGCCCCAGGAAAGGCAGATGATTGTTCCCATGGCTGGGCTGGCCTGGCCTGGAGAATCCACTCCAGCGTCTGGCTTCAGACTCTGGCTTAACCCCATGGGATCTTCGAGCTGGTTGGAGTGGTAGCTTCCTCTGCGGCTCCTGGAATACAACTGAGGCCAGATGGAAAAGCTTCAGGCACTGGGCGGGTCAATTGAAACCCTGGAAGCCCAGCCTGAGAATGGGATTGGTGTGCAAGGATTCCTTAAGATTGCCCTCCCAGGAATACAGGCAAGGGAGAAGGGGGAGCCCAGCCAGGATGGGGGGAAAGGAGATGGTGGGTGCAATCTCCAGAGTAGATGACCCTCCCGAGTGGTCAGACCCGAGGCATTGTGTGCAGGGGTTAGGCTGTCCTTGCAACATTGGCATCTCATATGGCAGCGCTGGTTTCAGTCCTGGTGGCTCCACTTCTTACCAAGCTTCCCACCAGTGCACCTGAGAAGGCAGCATAGTACGGCCCATTGCCGCTCATGTGGGAGGCCTGGATAGAATTCCTGGCTTCTGGCTTTGGCCTGATCCAGTCTTGACTCTTGTGAAGATCTGGAGACTGAAGCAGCTGATAGAAGACTAGCTCTGTCTCTGTCACTCTGACTTACAAATAATTTTTTTGAAGATTTGTTTATTTATTTGAAAGACAAAGAGAAGAAGAGCTAGAGAGATCTTCCATCTACTGGTTCACTCCCTAGTTGGCTGCAATGGTCAGAGCTGGGCTAGGCTGAAGCCAGGAACTAGGAACTTCATCCAAGTTTCCCATGTGGGTGGCAGGGGTCCAAACCCTTGGGCCATCTTGTTCTGCTTTTCTTAGTCCATTAACAGGGAGCTGGATGGGAAGTAGAACAGCCAGGACTCCAACTTGTACCCATATGGCATGCTGGTATCACAGCAGGCAGCTTAACCTGCTACACCACAATGCTGGCCTCCATTTTTAAAACACTAGATTAAAAAGGCTGAAGTTTTGGCTTCCGGCTGTGTACCCCCACGGTTTACAGCTGCTCCAGTGGCCCAGGGTAGATTGAAGCCAAGGCACGTGGTAGCATGAGGGGTTGGGGTGAGGTGGGAAGAGTGCTGGGGTCCGTGCAGTAGGTGTGAATAACACGAAGGTGTGAAGAGAACAGCTCCCTGCTTGGCAGGGCCCGGGGAGCTTCCAGCTGTTTGGCAGGGCCCTGTGGATATCTCTCTGACCACATTGACGCAGTTTCACCCCCTTTTGCATGGACACTCATCCGCCCTACTAAGAATTTTGTAACCTATTGAGGCATTGTTTGCCCCTGTGAGATGGCTTTTACAACCAGCATGAGCTTAAGAGTTAATGTTACTGATAATGTTTTGGTGAGTGGGTCTTTAACTGCACACAGGAGTACAATTAAGCCCATGCTGTTTCCAGACACCTTATTGTGTGCCTACTCATTGCCATAAAATCTGGCCCAGACATTTAGCATGCTTTCTGGGAAATGGCTTGATAAGAATTTTACAAACTAACGGAAGTGATGGGAGTATGGGCTGAAACTGCTATGACAAAAAATATAGCTACTGGAACCCTAAAAGTCAGCCTGTTACTGGGACCCTAAAAGCTATCCTGTTATAGTTACTGTGACCCTAAAGGCCATCCTGCTATGACAAAAACATAGCTACTGTGACCCTGAAGGCTATCCTGCTAAGGCAAAAAATATAGTTACTATGACTTTAAAGGTTAGCCTGTCCTTGCAACTCTTTAAAACATAGAAAATGTAGTTGCTTTAGCTGCTTTCATAATTTTTTTAACTAGAGGAAATATAGGGTGATTTTACTAACATCATAAAGATATACTTTTGATTATTGCTTGATCATTTATGAGGTTGTAGAACCTGCAGTTGTAGAGGAATTTAATGTTTAAAACTTTTTGTCTTAGATCTTTATGTTTTTTCTCTTTTGATGTATTTCTCCCATTAAGTAATGAATAAGTTGTACAGTAAGAATTGTAGTAGGAGTGTATTACTGAGTAAGATGTGTTGTCTACTGAGAAATTCTTGGCTACAACGTCAGAATGGATAATGCCCTGTGTTAAGGTGAAACAATTTGTAAAATTATCTTTGGAAACACTCACTTGTCCATTGTAGAGCTGATACTTAAATGGAGTAAACATGGCTCATTGCTAATTGCAGTTCTTTCCGCCATTATAACTCTTGCTTTACTTGTTTAGTTAACAAACTGTGTGAGCTTGCAGACCTAATGGCCTTTGGTGCCAATGGCCCCTAATCCCAATAGACTAAGACCCCAGACTTACTAACCCATACATAATTCAAGGTAGGGGTCTGGTTGTCACAGACGGTGCCAAGGTTAGAGCCCAAACCTGAGGACAGCAGGTGAAGACTGGCAAGCCCAGATAAGCAAAGAATATGGAATTCTTCCTCAATCATCTCTCAAGAAGTTGTAAATTGTGCCCCCCTGAGGCTATGTCAAATTGCCCCTAAAAGAAAACCTTGTACTGATTCTGTATAAATAAAGCAGACAGCTTTCTCGCATTGTCCACAATGATCTTGGAATTGTAGTGGTCCGTCTCTCTTCTTCTTTCTACGCCTATGTCATGCACCCTTCTCGAGCTCTGAACTCAGCTGGAGCTGGACTCCAGCAGAAGAGGGCTAGTTTAAGTTGGTGAGAAGATCCTAAGGAAACTGGCATAGCACTGTTGTTGTCATGGGTGCCTCATCCAGCAGGTGCAGTGATTGCTGGAGTCCACAGAGCTGGGACGAGGACTGCTGAGCCTCAGGCAACTGCTGAGCCCTCCCACCACTCTGCCCCAGCAGGTGTGTGAGGTCCCCATCCCTTCCATAAGGACTACCCCTGTTGGTGGATCTCAACGTGTTCTCTGGCAGGCCTCAGAGGTCAGAAGTGTAAAATCACGGCGCCAGCAGGGCTGACCCTTTCCTGGAAGCTTCATCGCAGGATCCGGTTCCTTGCTGGCTTCCAGCTTTGAGGGGTCACTTGCATTTCCTGGCACAGGAGCCATCCTCACTTTCCTCGGCCTCTTGCTTGCATTGTCACATCCCTGGCTGCTGCTTCCGCCCTTCTTATGACCCCATCCCACCCCCGCCACCCAACCCTAAGGACCCTCTGATGGCATCAGGCCCACAGGGAACACTGGAATACTTTACACGTTGAAACACTTTTAGCTTAGTTGAGCCATGATGTCGTTTTTCACTCACAGGTTAGGGCACGGAGGACATAGACGCCTCTGTGGGCTGTTGTACCTTCCCCCTTTCCACCCCCAGCTGAGTGCCATGTCTCCAGGAGACAGTCCTTGGCCTGGCACCTCCCTCTGCCTCCTTCTTTACTCCCTACAGATTCCACCCAGACAGCAACCTCTCCTGCTCCAGCCAGCAGAGCCAGTAACGTGGACAGGGAGAGGGTCTGGAGATGAAGCACCAACAGGAGACCAGTGATGGTAGAAGTCTCTGCGAAGTCTCCCTTTATTGCTCCTTCACCTCTCCTTATATACTCTTTCCCCCACATCCTCATTTAGCCAGGATATTGGATAAGGATGAGTCCAATTAGTCTAGGTGTTTTTAGCCACAAGCCCAGGTCCTGTTCCCACCCATTCCAACAAGAACTAATCAACTCCTTAGCCCACAACAGGTCCCCCTTTTTTGTTTTAAAACAGACTTGAATGCCCTTGTCTTAGGTTGTGGACTCTCAGGCTATCAGCCTTACCCATCATCGGGAATCTCCGTAGCATGACGGAGCCCCTGTCTTAGGTTGGTCAGTGCCCAGTCCATCTCATCCATCACTGGCTGCCATTCAATGTGTTGCCTGATGCAGCTGCACAAACCATATTTGTGGAGGCTGGTAACCCTGTTCCATGGCTAGGAGTATCTTTAGCTCGGTAGCAATGTGCAGACAGCAGTTCCCGGGATTGGGAAACATTTTGCACTTGCACAGGTGTTACATACATAAAGAAATGATGATGGAGAACAAGAGGCCCTGACCATATCCCACAGCATCTGCTGCTCCTCTGCCAACAAATCAACCTGCTGTTACAACATAAGCATGCCCACCCGCATGCGTTCATCTATACATTTCTGTTGTTCCATAGCTCAGGCAGTCAGTTCTGCAACCTTGTTCACGGTCTCAGCGGTCACTGTAGGGTGCCCTAGGGTCACTGCTGCTGTGGTGGTGGCTGCCGACGCCAGGGCAATGCTGGCTACTATGGTTGATGTTATGCGAAAGTCTCTTTTATGCCTTATCAGGCCAGCAGAGGCCTCTCCGTTAGCCCCAACAGGCTCAGGCAGGATTCAGGGCAGGGGCATGACAACAGTGGTATCACCATTGCCATTCCAACATGCCTTAGGGTGCAGCTGACCTCAGTGCAATTCACTTCAGAGACATTTTCTGTATGTAAGAGAAAAACGGGGATAACACAGGCAGACACGGGCTTACAATTCAAGGAGCTAAGGTTCACCCACATGAGCGAGTCCTCAAATCCAGAGGAGTGATTGAACTAATAGTTTCCATAGTAATAATTGCCTCCCTTAATAAGAAAAAAGAGGGGGCATGCAGTGCATACCCATTCCCCACAAAGCTGCCACTTAGAAAATGCGGGAGATATCGGGACCTTGGTGCTCATAGTAGAAAGAAAAAAAAGAGGGGTGCTTAACAATATACTAGTATACTTGTATAATATATAAAGCCCTAATATACTTGCTTGTCCCGTCGATCTTCTGACAAATGCCATCACCATGGCCACTACCCGAGCTTTCACAAGATTCAGCAGCAGGAGCTTGCTGGACAAGCATCTCAGGAATCCACGTTGGGCCATTTTCATTTTCTGGGAAAACACAAACTGATCCTCGCCCTCATATGAGAACGGGATCTGGGCCTTGCCACTGACCAGTCAAGGGATCCTTCCACATCACGTAACCCTTCTGCTTCTGAGACGGGTTCCAGTGACGACCCGTAGCAGACTGTCCTTCAGCATCCAATGTTGGAGAATTTGAGATAAATACTACAAGGTTCAAATGATCTTGGGGGTTGCTATACTCCCCCTTTTTTGTTTTGATAATGTAATCCTTAATAGTACGGTTGGCATGTTCCACAGTACCTTGTCCTTGAGGATTAAAAGGAATGCCTGTAATTAGTTGTATCTGGTGGGAGGCAGCAAAATCACAAAACTTAGTGCTGGTATAGCAGGGGCCATTATTAGTTTTAATAACTTTGGGAGTTCCCAATATGGAAAAACATGCATAGCAATGGGCTAGAGCATGCCTGACTTGTTCTCCTGTATAAGGAGTAGCTAGATTAAATACAGAGCAAGTATTGACAGTTACATGTTCATACTTTAGTGTCCCAAACTCTGGGATGTGTGTCACACCCATTTACAAATAATCTTAATATAATTCAATCAACCTGATTAACTGTTTCCACAAAATGGGAGATAAATCCATTGGCACTCTTGAGGCCTTGTAAGAATACCAAGGGAAGCCCTAGAATTTGAAATTTTTGAATTCTTGGATGCCTTTTTAAAGATGGCTAAAAACATCTGGACTATGGAAAATTTGGGTGGTTTAATACAATTCTGAAAAAGTTGAAATTCCAAATAATTAAACGGAGAAACAAGTTGTGTTTTGTCTGGGGCTGTAGCTCATCTTGCCTCAACTGAAGGGAGAAATGCTGAAGCTGCTCCCATAAATCTATCACAGCTGTGCCCAGATTTAATGGTGCCGATAGCACAGGCAGCGCAGAGGGCTCTGTGCCTGGCCAAAAGAGATTTTTGCTCGGCACACTCTCTACAGGCACACGCTCCACAGGTGGAGGATCCTCAGCAAACTCACTTCCATCCTTTTCCCCTTCCTCCTCCTCCTCAGAAGAGAACCAAGAATCTTCTTCATGCAGTTTCTCCAGACTGTCTGGTTTGGGGTTCCTGCTCCTTTTTTACCCTGGTTTGGGGTTCCTTTTATGTCTTCTCACTCTGGTTTGTGGCTCCCTCCTCCTTCTGACGGATAATTTTTCAAGGAAGGGTTGCACCACCGCTTGAGGGGATGACAGAATATTTTTTTACCAAGCACCAGAGGGAAAAAGTGGCTACAAGAAGAGCAAACCATGGGGTACATCGCAGATAGTTTCAACGAACTTCTGCGAGATCTTAAGCTTAATGTGTCAGTGCCTCGTGACTGGAGCAGATCTCGGATTCCCTTTATCATCTGCACTTTCGCGAGTTCTTGCCCCATGATAAATTTTACTTATGCCCCTACAAAATATTTTAATTCTAAGCTTACCTCCGGATCCGTGATCCCTCAGATTGTCCCTCGTGCCCTAGGACAGGGAGAGGGTCTGGGGATGAAATCACTTATGCTCCTGCAGCATTTTGAATTCTAAACTTACCTTCATAGGTCCAGGGGTCCCTCAGATTGTCACTGGTGCCCTGCCCCTACATTAGGTGAGGCGCCATCTGCTCTGGCCAGCAGAGCCAGTAACGTGGACAGGGAGAGTCAGGGGATGAAGCATGCACAGGGGGAGGGTCTGGGGATGAAGCACCAACAGGAGACCAGTGATGGTAGAAGTCTCTGCGAAGTCTCCCTTTATTGCTCCTTCACCTCTCCTTATAGTCTCTTCCCCCACCCACATCCTCATTTAGCCAGGATATTGGATAAGGATGAGTCCAATTAGTCTAGGTGTTTTTAGCCACAAGCTCAGTTCCTGTTCCTGCCCATTCCAACCAGCACTAATCAACTCCTTAGCCCACAACACTCTCCCACCAAATCCCTCATCTGGAGAACTTGACTTATGTCAGGGAAGGATGTCATAGCCATTGCACGAATGATGACACTGAGGTGCAGAAGGAATACCCGTCCTTTGCTCCAAGTCACAGAGCACGGCAGAGCTTGGAGGGGGGGCTCCTCTGCCTGGAGAAGGAGATCCCCGGTGCTGGAGATAGCCCCAGACCCTCTAGGCTCAGCCTCCAGCTTGGGAGAAACTTGCTTAAGGGCCAAGGAGGGGCTCAGGGGAAGATCACAGGGCCCAGGCAGCTCTAATTGCTCCCCCATATAGCTCACCTTTCCCGGTGGCTGCTCAGCCAAGCCACCTGCTGGCCAGCACCTTTTGTTCTGACCTCCTCTCATCCTGTGTTACTGCAATGGGCTTTGAAGAGCCTTCTGGCTGCTTTGCTTTGAATTTCCCCTGCTGATTCTTCGCTCCAAATCCTGACAGCCTGGCTGGGAGAGAACACAGACTCCATCTAGTGCCTTGGGCGTGGGGTGTGTGTGCGTGTGTGTTTTTTGGGGGGCTGTGCTTTTCCTTCAGGGTGATACTGGGACAGAGGTGGGCAACCCCCTCCCCCACTCTCAGACCCTCCTTCACAAGTTCCAGGCATCAGCCCTGTGACAGTCACTGCCTAGACAAGCTCTCTGTGTTGCTTCTTTTCTGCCCCTCCTCACCTGCATCTCTTCCCTGTTCTGTGCTGGGACCCAGTACCACTCCCTCCCCATCATGCAAACTCTGGGCTTCTTTGTCCTGCCCTCTGGCTGGTAGTGCTGAGGGGCAGGTTGGGGGCTGAGAGGTCCTGACAGGAGGAGAGCCATCCTATCTACACTGCTCTTGCACCCTTGCCAGTCGCCTCAGCTGCCCCTGGCCATTGTCTCTGTCTTCTGTGGCTGCAGCTGAAAACCACAGGTCGAATGGCTGGTCAAGACCAGAGGTATACCTGGCCTGCAGTTCTGGATGCTGAAAAGTCAGAGGTATGGTCCTGGCACCGGAAGGCTTCCTTGCTCCAGCCAAGCATGGTATGGAGCAAGGAGCAGTGTTGCAAGTTGACCAAATCTATTTCAGAAATGAGTCAGACGCAGACTCTTAGAAGCTCAGGAGTCTATTCACTGGCCGGTGCCAAGCAGTGGACTGTCGGTTTCCACCATTCATGGACAAGGAGAGCAGCCCTGAGCAGCAGTGTTCAGGTGTTTTTTTTGTTAAAGATTTTATTACTATGTTCAGGTGTTTTTAAGCACTGATCATCTAAGACAACACTGGCACTTGAAATGACTCAGTCAACCATGCTTACGTCAGTGCACAATACAAATTATCCAACCAACTTTAGTGGTATGGAACACATATATCCAGTTAAGACATCATGCACTTTAAACTATCCAATCAGGGCCCAGCACTGTGGCCTAGCGGCTAAAGTCCTCACCTTGAATGCGCTGGGATCCCATATGGGCGCTGATTCTAATCCCGACAGCCCCACTTCCCATCCAGCTCCCTGCTTGTGGCCTGGAAAAGCAGTAGAGGACGGCCCAAAGCCTTGGGACCCTGCACCCACGTGGGAGACCCGGAAGAAGCTCTTGGTTCCTGGCTTCAGATTGACTCAGCTCTGGCCGTTGCGGCTGCTTGGGGAGTGAATCATTGGACGGAAGATCTTCCTCTCTGTCTTTCCTCCTCTCTGTATATCTGACTTTGCAATAAAAATAAATAAATCTTTAAAAATAAATGAACTATCCAATCAGTAAGAGCTGAATCTTGCCTAGAAGAGAACAACAGAACCTGGCAAACAGGTCCTTCCAGTTCCGTGTACAGAAACCAATTTGTAGCAATTAACTTATTGCCTGAGCTGTAACAGAAAAGCAAGATCTCATCCTGGCATGAGATGCAGTCTTGTTTTGGTAAGTACTCTCGTACCCCTTTTGGGACTTCTGAAGAACCCAAGATTATGGCAAAGGTCAGGTTTTGGACATGTTCCAGAATATTTCAGAAGACCTAATCTTACTGTCACTATTTTCTACTCTCTGGACTATCACAAGCAGCATATGGTGAGATCCAGAGAGCATGAGAGTTCAGGTCTCCCTCCCTCCTCTCATACGCCAGCAGGTGCCTGTAGGGGCACCCTCATGACATCATTAAACCACTATAACCTTCCAAAGGCGCCACCTGCAAACCCCATCAGCGTAGGGATTGGAGTACCAACCACTTTGGGGGACACAGTCAAGTAATAGCAGTTTCCCAGGGATGCCGCACCCCCCTGCCTCCCATCTCTCCCCGCATGTGGCAGCCCCAAGGATGGTCTCAGAATGCCTGTATCCTCATCTCTGCTCATTGCGATTCTGTCTCCTTAGAAATGAAGCCACTCTGCTCTTACGATGTGCTGTCTCTGGGGAGGAGCTAGGGGACCTGGCCTGGGTAGCAGCCTCACAGGGAGAGAGAGGCGGACTGAAGTAACATGACATTACAAGCTGAGGTTGAAGGAGGTGTGATCAGAGGCCAGGGGATGCAGGGCATCTCAAGAGAAGGCCACGAGGGGCAGAGAAGGGATTCTCTTCTGGGACCTCTGGAGGGAGTCTCCCCACATACACATTTATCTTAGCCCCTTGAGTGCATTTTTGGATTTCTGCCCGGAAGAACGTACATCTGTGTTCTGTGAAATCCTCAAGCTATAGGAGAAGCACCATGGTCCACACTGTCCTTATCTCCTTAATTATATTCTCTCCACCGTGACCCTGACTTATACCACCAAAGGTACTGACAGCAACTTTGCTGGATGATGCTGAATGGGAAAGCAAGATTCAAATCACATAGTTGATAAAGGCTTGATAAAGGCATAGTTGATAAAGTTGATAAAGGCATCTGACTTCTGGGCCCCATAGGCTTGGCACACCACTGCTACTCAAGGAGAGGCTGGTGCCAAGGGTACAGGCAACCCCCAGACCTGCAGGAGCAACCTACTGTAAGTGTCTGCCCCACAGGCCCAAGAGGGCTGAGGTGAGGCAGCCCCCTGTGCAGCTGTCAAACCAATCACTTCCTCCTCCAGCTCAAAGACACACCTAGGTGCTTTGCAGGAAGCTGCACTCCACGTTATGTGACCAACCAGATTCCTCTCAGCCTTCAGTTTTTTGTTGTTGTTGTTTTTGTTTTTGTTTTGTTTTTGCTATAAAATGGGAGTGGAAATGCTCAGGACTTGGCGCTTGGCAGAGGGGTTAAGATGCCTTTTGGAGAACCGCACCTCCTCTGTGCATTCTGGGAAGTAGCCGTGGGAGTCTCAGATTGAGTTCCTGGTGCAAACCCCCATGGATATTCATTTTGGTAAAGTGAAACAATTAGTAAATACATTACTGAGGGGAGCAGAAGAGGCTGGGCACAGGGGGCAGGGCACAAGAGATGCTGCCATGACTGTGTGTTGGTGGTGAGGGTGGCCAGGATGAGCCCACACATTTATGTCACTGGTATCCGGCTTGCACCTGCTGCTCATCCACTGATGTATTGATGATACACTTGCATTTGCTTTGGTCACACTGGTATCCAATTGGAAGCCTCTGTGGGTCCAGGTGAGGGGAGCCTAGAGGCTGAGTGAGCATGTGTGTGCATGTATGTTAGTGTGTGCACACACCTACCACAGGAAATGCCTGCTCACCACTCAGTGGGTCGGGGGCTGTGAGAACAGGCAGGAAGGGAATATTTGTGTCTTTCTGAGCTGGCTCAGCCTTCCTTCTGGCTGACACTTGCTTGGGGCTGGGTGGGGGGAGTCTCCTCCCTCCCCTGTGCTCCCACCTGTACTGCTTCCTGAAGACTCAAGCCCCTCCATGCTAGCTTTGCTTTCTGCCACTTCCTTTCATCCAAGGTCTGGGCTTTCTCTTCCCCCATGTCTGGTACTCTGTGACTTTAAGCCTTTGCCCAGGGAGTGCCCTCCTCATGGCATGCCTTAATCAACACCTGCCACCCACCAGCTTACACCAGCTTGGCTGCACCGCTGTGTGTGTACTCAGGACACACCTCCAAGCCACCTGCTCTTGGCATCCAGAAGAGGAAGCTAATGCACGGAGAAGCTGGGTGTGCATGGCCTCATACTTACCTTTTAACTTGTCTGAAAGAGAGAGACATAGATAGGCAGATGGCGCTCTCCCATTTGCTGGGTCAATCCTCCAAATGCCAGCAACAGGTGGGGCTGAGCCAGGCCAAAGCCAGAAGCCAGGAACTGCATCAGGGTCTCCCATGTGAGTGGCAGGGACCCAACTCCTTAAGTCATCACCACCTGCTGCCTCCCAGGTTATGCACTTGCAGGAAGCTGAATTGAGGAGTGGAGCAGGGCCTTGAACTTGGGTGCCCTGATATGGGACACCTGCCCCCCAAAGGCACTTTAACCCCATTCCATCAAACGCCAGGCCCTAAGGCCACGTGTTTATCCAATTATCTAATTGCAGAGTAGTGCTCTCAGAATTATTTAATTTGCAAAAGTCAATTCAGCTTTATGGGGCAGAACTCAAAGGCACACACACACACACACACACACACACACGGAATGAAGCACCTCATCCTCTTGTTGCCCTGTCTACCAGCACTGAGCCCCCTCCCAGGAGGGATGCCCTGTGGGCATTTGCTTTCTCGAATACCCTTCCTGCAACAGCCCATGTATGGCACACAAAAGTCTTCCAAATCCATGTTTCATGTGAATGGAAATTTAGCACATTGGGTAGCTCAGGTCTGTCACAGGTTGGGGCTATAACCTCAAGCATGGGGCTGCCTCACCATCTCTGCTCGCCAGGGTGCCAGGGAGAACTTGGGCTAGATGCTTGGGCCCATAGTTCTGTGTGCACAACACTGGTAGACAGACATGTTCCAAGCTATGGGCCTCCCCACACCTGCAGTGATAGACCCTGGGAGGAGATGGAGATCTTACCACTGGGGATAAGTTGCCTTCTATCCTTTTCTTCCCTGAGTGCAGAGCAGGTCAGAGGCAGTTGTTGCAGGATGTGTTTGCTGGAACAGCAAAGGAGAGAGAGAGTGAGTGAGAGAGAGAGACATTGCCCCTCCTGTGAGGGCATTAATGCCTCCTATGAGAGCTCCATCCTGGCAACTTGATGGCCTTCTGAAGGCCCCACCTCCAAACATAATCACCCTTGGGGCTGGGAGTGACACAAACATCCCCTCTAGGATGTCCCTACTTCTTGTTGCAGCTGTCGCCTCTGTGTGTGCCATGCAGGTACCCTCCCCTTCGGTCACCCTTGGAATTCATACTCAGGTGCAGCCCTAGCATCCTCTCCCCCACAGAGATGTCCATAGCTGGGGCAAGGACATCCCGTAGTCATCCCAGCTTCTTCCAGGAAGGCTGGTGGAAGGTTTCCCTGGCTACAGGCCCACAAGCCCCTCCAGCTATTGACCTCAGGCCCCTGTGCTCATCCACAGTGCCACACAGGACTCCCCAGGGCCTCACTCACTTGGTGAACCTTCTCCATCTTTGGAGGGCCTCTTGCTCACCTGCTATCCCAGGGACTTCCCTTGCTGCTCTGGATGCTTGGAAACCTGCTTTCCTAGGCCGTAGCTTTTGGTCTCCGCTTAACATTGCAATCTTAGGAGAGCCTGAAGAGCTGCTGATGTCAGCATTTTTGCAGAGACTCCAATTATTCAATTGGCCTGGGGTATCCCCTGTGCGCTGGATTGATTCTAGTGTGCAGCCTAGGCTGAGCCCCTGCTGTGTAGTCCAGGAGCCAGTTCCCCAGCCCCACTCAGCGGATGCTGCAGCCACACCTTCCTTCCTGTGAAGTGTCTTAATGGGCTTGTTTATTTGTGGTCAGCGCTTACTGAGCGCAAAGGTGCTGAATCAGAGCACTTACCTGGGGCCAGACACCGCGCTGAAAAGTGTACTCACTTCACCTCATTAAATCTTCATCAAGCTCCCATAAAGTAGGTCTCCTCCCAGTCCCGGCTTCCTGGAAATCAGACTCCAAGTGTGAAGGCACAGCGGGTGTGCACACAGTTGAGTAGATGTGACCCAGACCTCGGGCTGTAGCCTGACCCACTGCTGTCCCTCCTCTCCACACAAATGCACTCTGCCCTTCACCTGCTGCATCCAGCTCAACTTCTGTTTCAGCTCTAGGGGCCAGTCTCAATTTCTGCTGAATTCCAACAGCATTCTATCAACCACATGGTTCTTATTCAGAGTGGCATGGTTGCCATTTTCATTAAGCCACATCATTATTTCATCAGTAGCCTGCCTCTGTGTGCCCCCTATCCCAGACCAAACTCCACAGGGAGTTGATTGTGTCTGCTTACCACAACTCACTAGTTTACTTGGTGCAGTGATGGGCACTTAGTTATTAGATGGATGCAGGCATGTATGCATGCCTGGATGGGTGTATAGGTACATGGATGGATGGGTGTATGTATGGGCGGGTGGGTGGGTGATGGTTAGATGGATGAATGGATGGATTGATGGTTGAGTGAAAAGATGAATGATGTATATGGATGTATAGGTGCATATATGTATGGATAGGTGGGTGGATGTATGGATAGGTGGGTGGATGGATTGATGGATGGGTGGATGAATGGGTGGCTTGATGAGTGAGTAGATGAATGGATGGATGAGTGGATCGATGGATAAATGCATGAAGGAAGGAATAAGATACTAAACACAAATTCCAGCTTCCCACCCAGTCAGTCACAACTATAGAGGTGAGAGGCAGGGTCTCCGACAAAGGACAAGCTACAGAGGTGAGTTTACTTTCCCAATGTGTGACCTAAACTAGATACTTTACTTCTCTGAGCCTCACCTATAAAGAAGAGAGGACTGTCCCAAGCCATAAGAAGGTGACGAGAATTCAGAGAGATCCCGCACAGGAGAGTCTTGCCAAGGCTAAGAATCATTCCCAGGGAGGGAGAAGGTGTGAACTCTCCAGATCTGCCTCAGCCCGGTGCAACTCACAAGTGCCCCTCCTGCCCACGCACCTGCTGTGCACCTGGTGGCCTTGGTGGGTATGGATGTGCAAATCCAGGGGAGGAGCAGCCAAGGACAGGGCTTGGGCCAGGACACTCCCTATGAGCCCATTCTTCCCCCAGTGCACTTTTCAGAGCTGCTAAGATTCTGATGAGAGAACACAGGGAAAGCTGTGTTCACACTAGGACTTGTGTATGCTGGCCAGACTGGAGACAGAGAAGAGGTGGCCCCAGGCCAGGGATCTTCATGAAAATCTCTTGTCCCCAAAGCTACACCACCCAGCAGCTGTCACCTCTGGCTCCAGCCTCTAATAAGCTCTCAGCTGAGACCAATGCCTTGAAGGGAGTGAGGGGAACAGTTTATTTGTTTTCTGAAATTTAATGTTTCCTTCAAGTGCATAGGGGACACAAACCACAGTAATTAGCAGTACCTGTAACTCTGTCCCCAAGATAGATTCACGTATTTCTCTGTGACATCCTGGCTGTGGAAGGCATCTGGAGAGCTTGGTCTTCACTACCACTTGGAAATCCATCATCATTACACTGGCTGAGGTTAATTTGCTCAGTACCAAATTAATGGCACAGTCCGAGTATCTTAATATGGTAATTTTGGGGTTCATTTTGATAATCATATCCCAATGCAATTGGTTTCCATGTCATTGCTATGCACAAGTACTTCTCAACTTACAACAGATTTCTTTTTCTTCTTCTTATTCTACCAATTATTATTATCATTTTATGACACAGTTCCATTAGCCGTAGGATTTTCCTTACCTCCTCTCCAAATCCCCTCCCTCCCCCCACTGAATTCTCCTATATTATTACTATAGTATAGTTCTTCATAAACAGTCATAAATCCATCATTTTGGACATGGACAATGGCAGGGTGTGCAGCATCCTATTGTCAAGACATAGTTAAGAGTTTTGTTGAGAGTCCATCTTTGATATGGAAGTAGAGATGCATACTGCATTGTATCCTCACATCTGGATATGATAGTCTTCATGACACAGTTACTATACATTCGCTTAAATAAAAAGCCACAATACAAAATCAGCAACAGGAAGAAAAATAGAAATTTACAATGCCATGAAGTTAAATAACATGCTACTGGATATGATAGTCTCCATTACACAGTTACTGTACATCCCCTTAAATGAAAAGCCACAGAACAAAATCAACAACAGGAAGAATAAAAAGAAATTGACACTGCCATGAAGTCAAATAACATGCTACTGAATGACTAATGTGTCACTGAAGAACTAAAAAAGAAAATTAAGAACCTTCTTGAAGAAAATGATGCTACTGTATGACCTATGAGTCAGTGAAGAATTTAATGAGAAAGAAAGTGTTTACAACAGAGTTATCTCCCAATATACTCATCATAAGTTAAGAACATCACACATCCAAACTGCATTTGGGGGAGACATTTGGCCTAGTAAATAAGATGCCGGCTTGGCTGTCTTCATTGCACATCAGAGCATCTGAATTGGATTCCTGCCTCCGGCTCCTGCTGGTGCAGATTCTGGGAGGCAGCAGGTGGCTCAGGTAGTTGGATTCCTGCCCTCCACATGGGATAATTGGTTTGGGTTTCAGGACCCTTAAGGAAGTTAATTAGCAGACACGAACTTTATCTATCTATCTGCTCTCAGATAAACAATTAAACAGAAAATATTAAAAAAAAATACTTTGTCTCCCCTAACCTACCAGACATCCTAACTCAGCAGTGCAACACTCAGTAGAAGGCTGGTTATTCCTTCATGAAGACAGGGTTGACTGCTCACTGAGGCATGAGAGAGAGGGTGGGAAGGACCACAATGCAGGCCTGATAGGGTTTCTATGGAATGTGCATGACTTTCATATCACCATGATGTCAAACAATCATTAAACCAAACCAGCATAAATCAGGGATGACTGGCATTTCATTTTATGAATGAGAAATCATCCCCTGAGGCAGTGGGCATTGTGGCATTGGAGGTTAAACTCTTGCTTGTGATACAGGAATCTCCCATCACTGCGCAGGTTCAAGTCCCAGCTGCAGGTGGTGGTTCTAGTACTTGGTTCTCTGCCACCCATGTGGGAGATCCAGGTGGAGTTTTTTGCTCCTGGCTTTGACCTGCCCCAGCCTCAGCTGTCATAGACTTTTAGGGAATAAAGCAATTGGTAGAAGTTATCTGTGTGTGTGTGTGTGTGTGTGTGTGTTTCTCCTTCCCTCTCTATCACTTCGCCTTTCAAATAAATAAACAAATAAATCTGAAAAGCTACTCCCCGAAAAAGGAGTCTGTAGCTCTAAGAGGTGGCCAGTGGGGTCACAGCATGGTCAAGGCCCCTCTTGCATGAAGCAGAGTTACCTTCTGCCCACATGGGGGTCACCAGCTCTTCCAAGCTGTCTCTTGGCAGACACAGACCTGAGGTCCATGCTGAGGAACATGGCAGCCTTGGGAAGTGGAGTTTGTTCAGTGGCCTCCTTCAGCCTCTGGGGAGCTGGCTATGGAAGATGCTGGCCCTTGGGGATAGGCCTGACAGCCACCTTCTTCTGGGTGAGCCGTCCTCACTTCTCCCCCGGCAGCTTTGCTCCCAGATCCAGCCAGCAGCATTCACCAGCCTCAACTTCCCCATGTGTAAAACGGGAAGTGAGAGCTGCCTCCCGCTGACTGGGCCCCCATCAATTCACTTGCAAAAGAGCAGGATGGACAGTGTCCACCCACCTGGGCTGGTGAGAGTCCGCCCCCGTCTACTGACAGGGCCCAAGGCAGGTTCCCTGGAGCAGCATGCCTTGGCAATGGATCATTTGTAGCTCTTTCTCACAAGCCTGTGGCCAGTGTGGAAAGCCAGCAGCCAGCCAGGAGAGCAGGTGCCGGTTGTCACGTGGGTCACACTCCTGCCTCACACAAGCCTCTGTTCCTGGCTCATGTCGTCTTTCTGTGGACAGCTTCTAGCTGATGGTCCTGATCCCTTAGCAGGCAAATCCCTGGGGCTGTGAAAAACAGTTGACCCGCATTAACTCACATGGTCTTTACAGCAGCTCTCCGAGGAGGGCACTGTTATTACCCCAAACTTACAGCAGGGGAAACTGAGACAGGGACATGGGTAGTAGTCTTAGAATTTGAACCAAAGCATTTCTAATGTTGTTGGAGATGTGGACTCCTAGGTCCCGCCCCAGGACAAGTGAAATGAAAACGAGATCTCTATTTTAGTAAGATCTTGCTTCTCTTACCTATCCCAGGGCTAGAACCCTTTATCCTTGGAGCTCACCTACAGCAGACATTAGAGAGCATGAGGCCATCTCAGGCAACACCTCATTCTACCTAAGGGAGTAAGTAGCATGAAGTGAGGAGGAGCAGGTGCTGGGGGTTTGGGGCTCACTTCCAGAAAGAGCAGCCAGGGCAGAATTCATGGGCCCATGATGCTGGAATGAAGGCCCCAGCCAGACTTTCACTACATCAAAGAACGAGCCCAGGGAGGGGCTCAGCAAGACTTCCTCGAAAGGGGACATCATGGGGGCATTGTGCAAGCTGGCAGGATGGGCATGGAGAGGCTGCTGAGGGTGGGAGGGTTGGCAGGGCACCAGGGTTAGGTACTGGAGACGCGGGCACAGTGAGACCCAGACCCTGCCCTCCTTCCTGCGGCACAGATGGGTGGGGAGATAGCTGGGAATGGAAGTTAGAGAACAGGCAGGCAGGTACCATGTCAGGGGGCAGAGCTAAAGTGCTGCAGGAAGGTAAGGTTCTCTGAGGGATAGATCTCATGATGCCATGCTCTATGCTTGCTCTCTGTCTCTCTCCGTCTCTCTCAAACACACACATACCACCCAGGTACACAGTGTACACACTCTATGTACACTATGTACACTATGTAATGCATACATATACCACACACATGTGCATATGCATATGCTTGTAATAACCACAGAGTGCACATACATGTTTATTATCCAGATGGGATATTATCCAGTGTACATACAGGTTTATTATACAGATGCACATCCTCTCCCCAGCCACACACACACACACACACACAGGCACGCACTCCTGTATAAAGGGGCTTAAAGATGTTTGTGCAAAAAATGGACTTTTTAAAAAGTTTAGTTTGGTGTGAAAAACACTGAATTTGCACTTTGAGTTTCATCACATGCATTTTCCTTGAATGTTTTGAAATCCACTCAGAACCACCTGAGTTTTCCACACTACGAGGGGATTATGTTGAGAAGGGAATAGCAATCAGGGTAAGGGAACAGAATGTGCAAATGCAGACAGAGCATGTTTAGGAAGCAAGAATAGGGAACAGTATCATCTGGCCTTGAACATGAAGACTGCTAAGAGGAAAAGATTGGCTTGGTACCAGGTGGGAGTCCTAGAAGGTTCTATTCCCGTCACCATGTTCTGAATTGCTGTGGAGCCACCAAGCCTCAGAGAAAAACATGACTTTCTTTTCAATCAAAAGGGCAGTCATTGGTTTTGGTTCTCAGTTGGATCGAAAGCCACTGGACCAACCCAGAATTAAGTCACACCTGATGGCTAGAATTTAACTTCTCAGGACCCAGCCTGCCAAGCAATACTGACAGGCAAACGCCCAGAGCAGGGAGTGCTCACCGAGCAACTCCAGCTGTGGGGTCCAAGACTCCCCATCAAGCCACGGATCTGCATGAAACCCTGCCAATGGCACTGTCCTCTGTGCCCGGGCTGTTGAAGAAAGACACAGGGCTCCGGCCTTGGCCCTTGGCCAGCTGCAACAGGCACTGCTAAGGAAACTGAAACTGCCTGGGACAACGCTAGCCCTCTGGGCCCTGGAGGAACCGTGCTTAACAGACTAGAGCAAGCTGGAGGCTCACTGCCCCCAGTCTTGAGCTGCTCCAAAGCTTTGCACTTCAGCTGTGCCCCTCTGGGTATGCCTGTCACTCTCCCACTGGGCGGAGGGGGGGCATGACACCTTATCTGTTAGGGAGGGAGAATGTAGCTTTAAGTTGTCTGGGACCTGGGCCAGCTGGACTTGCAATTGCTTCATTAGTTTGTGTGCTTCTTAACTTCCTGTGTAGCCAGCGGGCAGCACACAGCTAATGACTGATGTGAGTGACTGGATGAGCTAGGGGAACTGACAGCACTGGGCAGAATACGGAATGTTAGCTAGACTTTCAACAGTTCTTATCTTTCAACAGTTTCTTATCTTCACACGATCAATACTCAGCACAGCAGAGAATGACTTCAGGAGGCCCCAAGGATAAGAAAATATAGATAGGAAATTGATCAGCATGGATATGGTGCAGGAAGGTGCGAAGGATAGCAATTTACTGAGGAGACGCTTTTCTACCTTCAGAACTTCAAGTGCCCTCGTGAGAGAGTTGGAGAAAAGGAGCGAATATAAGAATGAGGCAAAAATGAGTCGCTTCCCCCATAGAGCCACTGTATAACAGGGCTTCACATATTTCATGGACAAAAAGTGGGAGTAAAACATGAGTTTTTCCTGTGGTGCAAGCAAGAACTTTGAAAATCCATATGTATGAGAAGGTTGGCAGGACCTGGTGCGATGGCTCAGTTGCATAATTCTTGCCTGCAAGTGCTGGCATTCCAGCACTTGGGTTCTGGTTCATGTCCTGGCTACTCCGCTTCCCACCCTGCTCCCTGCTTATGTATGGAAGGCAGTGAAGGATGGCCCGAAGTCTTGGGACTTTGCACCCATGTGACATACCCAGAGGAAGCTCCTGGTTCCTAGCTTCTGATTGGCTTAGTTCTGGCAGTTGTGGCCATTTGGGGAGTAAACCAGCGGACGGAAGATTTTTCTGTTTGTCTCTCCTCTGTAAATCTGCCTTTCCATCGAAAATAAAGTTTTAAAGTAAAAAAAAGCATTTGTAAAAATCTCTTGAAAATATGTGTGCTAAGAAAAAGGCTATGCACAGATCACAATATTTGTGTCCAAAGAAACTTATTTTTTGACTCCATTTTCTCCACAAACTTTTTGAAAGCATGTTCTATCTAATTTCAGAAATGTTATTTGAAACATTACTTGCCACAAACAGCAGAAAAACATCTAGAAGATTCACCTGCCAGGGAGTGTTACAAGTGCACCTGTATGGAATTCTGGCTCTGCACAGTGACTTAGCTTGCTATGCCTCAGCACCAGCCCCGGATGTGGCTTTTCTGTTGGCTGCAGCATGATCTCAACTCAGAGAAGCCTGAGCCCTGTTCTTCAGATCCTGGTTCAGTCTCCCCTCCCCTATGCTCAGACATTCTGCCAACCTCTCCAGATTCAGCTCCCAGGAGCAGGGGCCAGCGCAGCTCTAGCGCTGATGGGGGATTTAAGTGAGCTGCTGTAGAAGCACCTCTGAGTGCAGTGCCCGCAGCAGAGCACACTTGATTAATGATTAGCACATTCATGGAAAACAATAATAAGTGGATCACTAATTGGCCTCTGAACCAAGGGAAAGCCAATTTCATTTCTCTAGTTGCCGGTCAATGAGGTCCTGGTACAATCTCCTGGGTACGGCCTTTGCCTAGTGGGCTCGGCCCGAAGCAGGAAGGAGGGGAAGTCATTTTGCATTCTAAACTTATTTACTGCCTCTGCCCTCAGCTCACCTTTCAGGTGGTTCTGGAGCTTTCTTGTTGTTTTTCTTGCTGACTATGGCTTGGGCAGCCACGCTCTCTTGTCTCTCACAGATCAGACTTGCTGAAACCAGAATCGGGCAGCCAAATGCTGCCCAAACTTTGTCCCACTTAGGAGGGACTTCTGCCCTGGGTCGCTATAGTTTTCCATTGGTAGATCCATGCGTAGGATGCTCCCCTAGCTTCTCAGGGTCAAATTCCAGACTGAGCGGGGAGCCCTCTCCATCCATATCCTACCCCATATGCCCTATCCTGGCACCCACTGGATTGGACTCCCAGCTCAGTGAGAACATTATTTTCTCAAACATGATCCAGGGTGGAGCTCTGAGGGGTGATCTTGGGGGCAGATTGCAAAGAAAGAAATGAAGAAGAGCATGGTGGCCTTCTTAGAGGACCGTGAGCATCAGCTGGATCATACAGGTCTCTGAGGCTGCGCTTGGAACAACCACCTCCTAGGATGGAGGTGAGAACCGCACCTGATGGGGCAGTGCGTGGGTTGTCTCAGGAAACGGATTGTCCTGAATGAGAAGTGGATGCAACAGCCTGGAAGTCGCGGGGATTTGAGTCTCTCGGCCTCTTGGAAGATGAGGTGAACACAGCATGGCCGGGTGTGGGGAGTGGCCGACTCCACTTGGATGAGGGGCCGCAAGATGGCGGCTGGCCGAGTGCCAGGAGGCGGGATTTGTCCCGCCAGTAGGCAGGCAGGAAGTCACAAGGATAGGCTAATGCTCCCTCGCTGTGATTGCTGGCCTATCAGATAGTGCCCTGTGGACCCATGGGCAGCAGTGATTGATGGGGAACAGTATATAAGCAGCCCGCTTTTGGCAATAAAGCCCTTTCGTTTGCCTTCCCTTTTTTCATTCGTTCGTTTGTGTATGTGTTTGTTCGGTGTGTGTGTGTGTGCCGGTTGCGGTGGCGGTTCCTGTTTTTACCAGGCCCTTGAAATTCCTCGTCATTTTAGTGTCGCTGCAGGGCGGCGACAGCCGGGCTCTCCAGATTGTCCCTGTTGAAAGGTCAAGAGCAATATCCTATTCCTCTGTGGTCGCCAGCCCCACTAGGATGCCCCATAGATTCTGGAGGTAGCCCTAGAGTTGGGTGGATAGTGTGGGGGTCCTCGTGAACTAGGAGGGTGAAGTTCACTGGATGGTTGTTCCCTTTGAGTTACACCGAGGGCTGTCTCCAGGGTCTTCGCCCCCAACTGACACTGTTTCCTCCCTGCCCCCTGGTCACCAGGGGACACTAAAGGTACACGTTCCTGAACATAAGCAGTGTCAGGGCTCAGCGACCCACTGGGGCTAAGCTACACCCAGTAGGGGTCAACATCCACTGGGGCTCTTGGGGGAAGCCATGGGGGTGCTGCAGGCAGCTCGGAGTCATGGTAGCTCTCCTCCCTCACTGCCCAGGAGCCTGCCCCACCTGCCATCCCTGGTCCCTCAGACTCTGCATCCTGGAAGCATCCTGCTTGCTTTCCTCTGCTCCCCACGCCTGCGTAGACCCACAGCAGGCCTGCCAGTGCCCAAGCTGACACCACCAGGACCCCAGGACAACTGAAACTCCCCAGCCAGCTGCAGAAGACTCAGACCCAGAAGCCCATTTCTTTTTTAATAAATGCAGATTGGGGGCAGATGGTTGGCACTGAGGTGAAGCCCCCAACTTGGACTCCTGCATGCTGCCTCACACTGTCTGGATTTGAATCCCAACATTGCTTCCCATTCTAAGTTTCTTGCTAATGTGTTCCCCGGGAGGCAGCAAGTGATGGCATAGGCCCTTGGGTGCCTGACACCTTGTGGGAGACCTTGACTGAATTCTGTCTGGGCTTCTGTTTTCAGCCTACCCTGGACCTAGCTGTGGTAGTCATTTGAGAAGTGAACGAACAGACAAAAATTCTCTCTTTGTCTCCATCTCTCTGTCTTTCAAATAGGAGACAAAAAAATCATGCATACATTTGAAAAGTAAGAGAAATGAGTACTTGCTCTGCATAACTATAGCAATGGTAGAAGTGGAGGGAGAGACACAGGTGGAAGGCAGACCTGCCCAGGGGTGTGGAGGGAGAGGCATGACTACAAAGTGGCCACAGAGGACATTTCTTTGCTTGCTTCTGTGTTATCACTTTACAAATTTATGTGTGCTTTCTCTAAATGAGCACACACAGGTTTGTGTGAAAAACCAGGCACATCTGAATCAGATCTGAGTTTCAATAACTGCACCAGACCAAATTCAGGTCCCTGATTTTAATCATGCACTGCGACTAGCTAAGATGTTAATCTTGTACAAGCCGGATGAAGAAGGGTGCTGGGAACTTTCTGGGCTGATATAGCAATTCTTGCATGTCTTATTTCTTTTAAAAATTAAAAGGTTAGAGAAATGCAGCTCCCATCAGGAGATAGGAACCAACTTTAACTCAGTGGTGTTGAATGCATTATAGTTCCCGTATCTATCACAGCCCATTGGCACAGGTTCTCAGGATCACAGGTTGGTACTAGGGATCCTGAAGTCACATCAGGGCCCAGGATGGATGAGTGCCGTATTTGATTGTTGATGTCTGCCATGGACTACAACAGGGATACAGAGAGTCCTGAGCAGGTTCCTGTCATCTAGGCACTGAATTCCAGCTCCATGTCAGCCTGACATGAAGGAGACATAGAAAGTGAAAGGCAAAAGGGGAGGTTACGTCCTATTTATAAAGACCTGCATGACAGCAACTGACACAGAACAAAGGTAAGGTTGATTGGGTCCACCCTGTGTGCATGAGTTAGAAGATGGCACTGTACCCCACCAAAGTATACAAGCATTGCATGGTGACTAACAGGGGCATTTGGTACATAGAATAAATTTTTAAAAAAGAGGAGACAAGTGCTCAATCCTATTCCATTCATGCTCAGTTTAAGAACAGGCAAGTTGGAACAAGGGTAGCCTCTTGTGGTCAAGAGATGACCCCTTACTCCCCAGTTCCCTTAGGTCCTCACTGGATGTTCAGAGGAATCAGACCAAGCACTCAGGGAAGATAGCAGGGAAATAAAAAATAAACTCCGAGGCTTTCACCAGGTGGAGTCTGGACCCCTTGGTGCCGGCTCTGCCCACATCCCTTGGGATGCCTGCACATACTTGTTGATACTGGACTCCTCTGAAAGGGGACAAAGCCACCATTTCCTGGCAATGTCATTGCCCTGGGCAAGGGAAGAGAACACTCCCAGCCTCTGCCTTCCGCCTCCATCCCTTCCTTGTAGCTGCTGGTCTGGGGGCCAAATATATGCCCTGCTCACTGCTCTCCAACCCTCACTTCCCCACCCGGAGAGGGTCCCTGAATAGAGCAACTTACAAAAGTGGGGGCGGGGGGCAGTTGCTATCTCCTCCCCAAGAATCAGTCTGGGGCAGCGCTGAATGGATCAGGCTGAACCAGGAGGGGAAACAAGAAGTTGTCCAGGGGACCAAAGGGGGGGGGCAGCAACTCAGAGGAGTTCAAGAGACAAAGAAGCTGTGCTCCAGAGCCTATTGGGGCTCCAGGCTGAGACCAGAGCTAGCTGTCCCACCTGGACCACGACCAGGGCTGATGGCAGAGGAAAGGCGGCCCTGGGAGATGGGGTCAGCAGCATGGCTCTTACAGGGTTCTCAGAGGAGTTGACAGCCAGGAGTTTTCCAGGCCACTGCCAGTTTGCAGCAACTCAGGCAGCTTGCAGGCATGCGGGAGCCTGAAGGCTTGTATTGGGTAAGTTCAGTCTGTTCTTTCATCTGTCCCTCCATCTACTTATCTGTCTGTTCATTCGTCCATCCCTTTATACATCCACACATCCATTCATCCATGTGTCCATCCATCCATGCATTCATATATATCCATCCACTTATTCATCACTTCAATCATTTATTGTGCCATTATGCACCAAGCATCAGGCTGGCCGCCAGGGGTGCATGGATGAACACAGAAAATAACCTTAAGGCACTTAAAGTCTTATTTTTTAAGATCAAAACAAGAAAACAGATGATTGCAATAAAGTGTAGACACAGAGGGACAGGGGTGCTGGATGCCAATGGGAGAGTCCCTTCATCTCTCTCTGCAGATGCAGGGACAGCTTCCTGCAGGAAGCAACCTTTAGCTCACCATCTGAAGCATAGGATGAAGCCAGCCAGATGTAGTGAAGATGGCTGACTGTCTCCCAGAATTAATGCTACGTTACCCAGCCTGCCTTGTCCTTGCTCGTGTGAGTGTATGACAGGGCTTGGCTGGTGGGGCATATGTGGAATTTCTATGCACCATTACTAGGCCAGGACAGTTTTTGTTTGCTTGTTTTGTTTTGTTTTAAGATTTATTTTATTTATGGGCCAGTGCAGTGACTCAACTGGAGAATCTTCCACCTCCAAGCACCTGCATCTCACGTGGTGCTGGTTTGTGTCCCAGCTGCTCCACTTCTCATCCAGCTCCATACTTATGGCCTAGGAAACTAGTGGAGAATGCTTCAAAGCCTTGGGACCCTGCACCCACCTGGAAGATCCAGAAGAAGCTCCTGGCTCCAAGCTTAGGATCAGCTCAGTTTCAGCTGTTGTGGTCATTTGAGGAGTTAACCAGCAGATGGAAAATCTTTATGCCTCACTTTGTCTCTATAAATCTCCCTTTCCAATAAAAATAAATAAATCTTAAAAAAGATTTATTTATTTGAAAGACAGAGTTACATAGAGAGGGTGAGATACACAGAGAGAGAGAGACAGAGAGAGATCAATCTCCCATCCACTGCTTCATTCCCCAAATGTTGCAATAACTGGGCTGCAACTGGCCAAAGTCAGGAGACACAAGCTTCTTCAGGCTTCCTAGATGGTTTCCGGGGCTCAAATTTTCCCATGCCATTAGCAGGGAGCTGGATGGGAAGTGGAGCACCCAGGGCTTGAACAGGTGCCCATATGGAATGCCAGTGTCACAGGCTGTAGCTTAACTCTCTAGACCACAGTGCTAGCACCTGGTTCGAGGCTTTGATAATGCAGGCACATCTTCCCCAGCCTTCCTTCCCCTGGGCTGAAGACACAGTTCCCCAGGAATTCAGAGCCAGAGCGCACAAGAAGCTTGATCAACCGCCTGCCTGCAAGGAGGCAACACCCACTT
The DNA here is from genome assembly GCF_030435755.1 of Ochotona princeps. Classification (NCBI taxonomy): domain Eukaryota; kingdom Metazoa; phylum Chordata; class Mammalia; order Lagomorpha; family Ochotonidae; genus Ochotona; species Ochotona princeps. Next base: position 16,850,856 of record NC_080835.1, on the reverse strand, counting down.
CGCCCTGCTGTGAGAACAAACCATGAATTTCTCCACAGTGTTTCCAATGATTTCGGTATATAGGCTCAGATGTCTTTAAAGAATATGCCCCAGGAAGAGACGGAGCAGAGCGGGAGAAGAGCCCTAGGAAAACGTGCACACGCAAGCCCTCTGGGGAGAGAGATGATGCAGAGGGGCAGGCAAGAGTGGGAGGTAAATCGAGGCTGGCTATGGGATGCTCAGCAGCTTCCTCCGGCAACAGGGGCTCCTTTCTAAGTAAACTGTGGTCTAACCAGGCTGCACCCAGCCTGCCCTTCTCTGCCCTTAGGCTTGGAGAAGACAAGCTACTTACTCAGTGTCATTCACCCTGGCAGTGAGGGACAAACTTGGACTCCACCCCAGGTCCCGTTGCCTCCAGGTCCCTAAGCACTCAGCATGATGCTTTCCAGAAAAACCATCTACAGCAGAGGAACCATGACATACACAACCTCCCATGAACTCCATGGGAATTCTGGCTCCATGGGAACTGGCCCACACTGAGTTGTCTCCTGGCATCAGTCCCAGGCCAGTACACAAGAGTCCTCTAGCAATAGAAGGCATGGCATTCATATTGCTTACCTGCATTCCCAGGAAAACCAACGTGACACACTGTGTGCCCTGATCCCACCTTCTGGGTGGGCCCCAAGGAGCCTATCACCGAAGAGTTGAGGTTGACCCATTCCACCAGCGCTCTCCCAGGGTCTGACCTGACCTGCAAACAGGCTGTGTTAGGCAGAGACCACCCAGAGTCACATCTCCCTGCTGCTCCCTGGGCGGAGTCCTGGCTCAGCCACAAGGCAGTGACATCTGCTCTGGGGCAGAATAGCCTAGGGGTTCAGCTAACATCTGTGTCTCTGCTACCAGCCCTCAGTGTGTGTGTGCCCGTTTCTGAAATCACAATGTTCTGGATCATGCCTGTCCAAGGCCTCCCTTAGTTCAGCAGAGATGTTTCTGGTTCTGCTATGGAGGATGATGGTGAAGTTCAAGGGCAGAGCCTCTAGTACCCTACTCCCCTCTTTCCCTGAGCCTGGGCAGAGCGGTCCTTTTATCCTGTTCACTTCTTTTGGGTAGGGAGTATTTAAAGAAAATATTTCATTATTGAAACACAAGCTTGAAAACACGTGGCTATCTCAATGGAGTCCCTGTGATTCGGAAAGGGACCTGAGTTTTTGAAAATGCACCTTAAATTATAGAAAATGATCTGCCTGAATGTTTGAATCTGTCATCATCACTCATCCATACATCTACCCACATTCCCACCCACCCATCCGTCTATCCACTCATTTACCCATTCATCCATCCTTTAGTCCACTTTTCCATCCATCCACCCATCCCACCATCCATCTATCTGTCTATCCACCTATCCACCTATCCACCCAGCATCCAGTCAATGGATCTGGAAGGCTCAGATGCTCTGGATTTCTCATCTTGCAACATCCCCAAAACTCTGTCTCATTTTAAGGTTTGTTCATTGGATTGGCACCGTGGTATTTTGAATAATGCCACCTCCTGTGACACTGGCATGCCATAGATGCAGGTTCATGTGCTGGGTGCTCCACTTCTGATCCAGCTCCCTGCTAATGTAATGGCCTGGGAAAAGCAGCAAAATATGAGTCCTGGCTCCCTGCTTTGTCCTGGCCCTATCCTGGTCATTGTGCCATTGGGTAGGTGAGCCAGCACATGAAAGATTCCTTTCTCTGTGTCCCTCCCTCTCTGTGAAAGAGAATATATATACACATATGTGTATACACACACACATGTATATATATATATATTTGCATGTATGTATTTGAAAGGCAGCACACCAGTGAGATGGAGAGGTAGAGATCACCTGCTAGTTCAACTCCCCAAATCGCTGCAAGAGCTAGGACTGGGCCAGGCTGAAGCAGGGAACCTGCAATTCCATCTGGTTCTCCAGAAGGTGCAGAAGGCAGGGGCCCAAGCACTTGGATTATCTTTTGCTGCTTTCCAAGGCACTTTAGCAGGAAAATGGATCAGAAGCTGGGACTCAAATTAGCACTCTGATATGGAATGCTGATATGGCCAGTAGCAGTCTAGCAAGCTATGCCACAAAGCCAAATCTCTTCAATGGCATCAAAAACTATTTATTGGCATCATAGAAGAGAAAGATGCTTATTTTTCATGCGTTCCTTTTCTGCCAACCTTCCAGCAATGGACTTCAGCTGGCAAGCGAAGGTGAGGCTGTTTCCCACCTGCAAGAGACAACGGGGACTTTGGAGTGTAGTGACCAGGATCCCCAGTGGCGCACCAAGGCTGTGCAGGGATCCCTGTTTGACTGAGCCCTCCCCTGCTCTATGTTGGCCACGAGTAGGGGGCCCTGGCCCTGTCTTTACCAGGGAGTACTCAAGGCCACCATGGAAGAACGTCTTTCTGCTTCCTTTACAAAAACCCAACCCTTGTCCTTCCTGAGCTGTGACCTAATTTTGGTCTGTCCAGAGCTAGAGTCTTCCTCTTCCCCTCATTGTCTTGGATTCCCGGTGTGAACTTGGCTGGGGCCATTTCCGCAGGAATAGCATATGTCCAGCTGGCTCGGCATGCTGTGCACGCCCCCTCCCCATCCTCAGCCCGGCTCACACACTTCCCCTGGGCAGTGCCTGCAGTGGCTATGCTGCTACCCCCAACTCTCCCCAGATTCCTCACCTGCCACCCTGTCCCCTGTCATCTACCCACGAGAGAAGCTTTAGTCAATGCCCCTCTGTGACTCTTTTTCCATAATTCATTTCTGTTTGTGGAAGTCACAATGTGCTGCTCATACCCCTGCTTACCGCCTATCTCATCTCATAAGCCCTGCTGGTGGGTTCATGGTTGCATCCCCAGCTTCATCATGTGACTGGCGCTTAAATAGGTTTACTAAAGGGCAGGTAGGCTGTGTAGTGCCAGGGTTAAGACACGACATGGGATGCCTACCTCTCATATCAGAGTATCTGGGTTTGAGTCCCGCGTTCACTTCCAATCCAGCTTCCTGCTAAGGCATACACTGGAAGGCAACAGGCTCAAGTACTTGGGTCTCTGACACTCACATAGGAGACCCAGATGGAATACCGGGCTGCTAACCTTGGTCAGAACCCCATCTTAGCTGCTGATGTGGGTATTTGGGTAATTGAATCAGCAGGAAGAAGAACTTTGCCTGACTTTGAAAAAAATGAAAATGAAATAATTTTTTTTTCATAGAGGTTAAAGCAAAAAGTAAACTGAACAGATATTGCTCTAGTGTTTGCCACATTTGCAGAAATTACTCATTTTTTTCCACCCTTGAGCCTGTCTGTAGCTGCCTGGCCCTTGGCAGGGATAATGGGGACAGAGTCCTGAATAGAGCCCCAGGACACCCTGGACAGGGGGCACTGAAGGGGTCCATCTCACCTGGCCACATGTGAGGGATGCCTGGAGATCCCTCTAAGATCACCAAACACCACAAGCCCGAGAAACCAGGAGGGAGTTCCAATCAGATTCTAGTACTTTCTAGAACTCCCTTGGCCTCGCAAAGCCCTGGTTTCCTCTGGGTGATGATGAGGATGAGGGTTCCTGCCTGCCTTGGTGGAGAGTTACAGATGCTCTGCTTCATTGTTTCTTGAGCTCCAGGACACAAGGGTGAACACACCAGACACACATCACGTCTTTGGCTGTTGTGTACCAGTCATGTGGACCTGAGGAAGTCACACAACCTCTGTGTCTTGGTGTCCACACTTATAAAATGGGTAATGCCTTGGTGAGCTGATAATGTGAAATGGTTAGATCTGAGGCCAGTGCTGTGGCATAACAGGTAAAGCCACCTGTGGTACTGGCATCCCATATGAGCGCCAGTTCTAGTCCTGGCTGCTCCACTTCCAATCCAGCTCCCTGCTAAGGCTCCTGGGAGAACAGGAGAGGTTGATCCAAGTGATTGGGCCCCTACACCACATGGAAGACGCAGATGAAACTCATGGTTCCTTGCTTCAGATGGGCCCAGCTTTTGCCATTGCAGCCATCTGGGAATTGAACTAGAGAATGGAAGATCTCTCTCTGTCTCTCCCTCCCTCTCTGTAACTCTGTCTTTTGAATAAATAAATCTTACAAACACTCTGTTTGGACCTGTACCCAGTATTAATTATGTGCAACAGTTTGATTTTCATGTTAGGCTCTTTAATGCGTATTTTACATACAGTGAAACACTTATTTATTTGAGCAAATAGAAGTTAAGATTTATATACAAATCTTAAATATACCATAGAAGAGAGTCTAGACAAGTTAGGGTGGGCATGTGGCCTTGCGGTTAAATGCTGACTAAGATGCTCTCATCCTGCATCGAGAGCCTAAATTTGGTTTCCAGCTCCCAATTCCAACTTCCTGCTAATGCAGACCTGAAAAGGCAAGAGATAATGACCCAAGTTGTTGGGTCCCTGCCACTTGCGTGGGAAACCAGAATGGTGTTTTTAGCTCCTGGCTTCTACTTGACTCGGACCCAGCTGTTGTAGGCATCTGGGAAATAAATTGGTGAATGGCAACTCTTTCTGTCTCTACTTCTCTCAAATTTTTGAGAAATGACAAATTATTTATGGACATATGCATATACATAGACATATAAGTATAGATTATGCACTCATGTGTGAAGTGTGTGTGTATCCATGTATTTCCATCTATGTAGCCAACGCTTTAATCAAGACATGGAGCATCCTCGCCACAGCGGGGCGCTCCCTGTGGCTCTTGCCAGCTAAGTCTTGCCTCTTTCTCTCCTGGAGGGAGTGACAGCTTTCAGATCCATCACGGTGGCCAGGCCATGCTATTCCGTCCCCACACAGCTCTCCCTTAGCATGGGTTCCTTCTGGTCTGCTCATCCTGCTCAGCCTCAGGTTTCTGAGCTTTGGCCTGTCCATGGTGTATAGCATTGCTGGCTCTCAACTGCTGCTAAGCAATGCTCCATCCAGGACATTGTCCCAGGTCTGTTTGTTGATAGCTATGTGGATCATTTACACTTGCATGTTTCTGGGCCTGAAGCCAGTAAAACAGTCTTGCCTGTCCCTCTGGGGATGTGTTCTTGTCTCTCCTGTGAACAATTGTTAGACCATTAGGAAAGTGTGTTTAGAATAAATGACTCCAATGAAACTGTATCACATAATACAATGTAATCAATAAATTAAAAAAATAAAATATAAAAAAAGAAAAAAATTAAACTAGAAAAAAAAAAAGAATAAATGACTACCATCCTTTGAAATATCTGAATGCTTGTACCTGAGACCAGTCCTTAGTCCTTATGGCTGCTCCATTCACACTTGAATAATGTATATGAATGTGGTTCTGCCATGGTTGAGTCAGCATTGCCCAAGTGTCGATTAATTTAAATTAGCAGATTGCAGCCTTCAATGTCCTGTGACTTTAGTGACATTTTGTTTCTCAGTTAGTAATGGAAGGATGCTTGATTTCCATCCACAATATGGGCTCCCCTGACCTCCCATGCTTATGTCATATATTTTGAAGTTCTGTTACCTGATGCAAACACATTTAGGTCTATTACAAACCTTTTCATAATTGGCTATTTGAACATTAAGTAATGACTTGTAATTTTTTTTAAGATTTATTTTGGTTTTATTTGAAAAGACAGAGTAAGAAAGAGAGAAAGTGAGAGACAAAGATGCCTTCCATCCAGAATGGCTGGGGCTGGGACAAAGCCAGGAGTAGGGAACTCAGCTGTGGTCTCCTCAAGAGCCATAGCAACCCAAGTACTTAGGCCATCATCTGCTGCCTCCCAAGGATCACATTAGGAGGAAGCTAAAGTCAAGTGTGGAGCTGGGCATTGAACTCAGGCTATTTGATATGTAATGAGGCTGTCCCAAGGCACCTTTTACCCACAGCACTGGCGCAACACCAAAACTGTGTAGACAACTTTATTCCAGAACTAGCTCCTAGTAGCCTACTGTTACCCAATAAGGTAAGTAATTAACAAGCATTTTGCATGTTATGGCACTATACATGAGGAAGGCATGCAAGTACCTTGAGTGATCACTTTTTTACTGCAATGCATCAATTGCTAGAGAGGGAGATCACACATGTACAAATGAGTAGTGTCACACAGGATTTTTTAGTGGACCTTTGACCATACACCAACTCACTGCAATAGCAACAGGAGATGACAGAAGTCCTTGCAGTCACACAGTCTGTCCCACTGTTGATGGATGCAGTAATGATAGAATTCTGCATCTTTTTAATTTTTTTAATTTTTCAAGATCCAGTTACATAGACTCAGGGATTTCCCCTTCCACTCCTCCTTGCTCCCTCCCTGCCCCACTGTTTTTACTTACATTGTAACAATATCATAGTCCTTCAACAACAGTCACAAGTCCATCATTTTTCTATCTAATATATCCTGGCATTGCAGATACAGACAATCATAGAAATTCCAGCATCTTATTGTCAAGTTTCATTGGAAGTCCATCTTTTATTCAGAAGTAGAGATGTATACTGCAATGTATCTCCACTTCGCGGTAGTGTAGTTATCTCCACTATACAGTTCCTCTAGATAAATATATGCATATACATGTTTACCTATATATCTATTGACCTTGTATTTTGCATGAAAGTTGCCTTATATCAAAGAGAACATATGATGTTCATCCTTTTGGGATTGACTTATCTCACTGAGCATAACGATTTCTAGTTGGGACCATTTGGTTGCAAATGGTGAGATTTCATTCTTCTTATTGGCTGAGCAGCATTCCACAGAGTCGATTTACTACGGTTTATCTATCCATTCCTCTTTTGATGGACATCTGGGTTTTTCCATGTCTTCACATTTTAGATGGTGCTGCTGTAAATATAGGATTACAGGTCACTTTCTCATATGCAGATTTCATTTCTTTTGGTTATATTCCCAGAAGTGAGATAGTTGGGTCATATGGTTAGTCAGTTTTCAGTTGTCTTAACACTCTCTGTACTGACTTCCATAGTGGTTGTACTAGCCTATACTTTCACCAGCAGTGGAGTAGGGTACCTTTCTCTCCACATGCACACTCACAGGTGTTGTTAGTAGAGTTCTGAATGCAGGTCAATCTCACTGGAGTTAGGTGGAACCTCAGTATGGTTTTCACTTGTTCTTTCCTGAGAGGTAGGGAGTCCAAGCAGTTTTTCATGTCTATTAGCCATTTGAATTTGTTCTTTTGAAAAATGTCAGTTCATTTCCTTTACCTATTTCTTCACAAGGTTGTTTGTTTTGCTGTCACTGATTTTCTGAAGCTCTTTGTAGATCCTGGATATTAGTCCCCTATTTGTTGTATAGTATGAGAAGATTTTCTTCCACTCTGTTGATTGCATCATCATTTTGTGGTTTCTTCCATTGCTGTACAGCAGCTTCTTAGTTTGTTGCAGCCCCGTTTATTTACTTTGGCTTTGCCTGCCTGTGCTTTTGGTGACTTCTCTAAAAAGTCTTTCCTAATTCCTATATTGTGTAGAATGCCTCCTATGTTTTCCTCTACTAGTTTGGTAGTTTCTGGGTGCAGATTTATGTTCTTGATCCATTTAGAGTTGACTTTTTTCATAAGGTGAGAGGTAGGGGTTTTGATACACCATGGAGTGAAACTGGAGGCCAACATGTCAAAACACCCCAGAGGATATGCAAATACTTGGAGACTAAACAATATACTTCTAATGAACAATGTTATAGAAGAAATCAAAGGGAAATTTTAAAAATTGCTTAAAATGAATGAAGGCATCAAGACAAAATATCAAAACTTATGAGACACAAACAGGGCAGTGTTAAAAGGGAAGTTCATTTCAATCAACACTTACGTCAAGAAATTAGAAAAGCATGAAGAAAAGGGTCTAACCATATGTCTGAAGGAGCCAGCAAAACAGTAGCACAAACAATCCTAAGATGAGCTGGAAAAAAGAAATAAGCAAAATAAGGGAGGAAATAAACCAAATAGAAACCAAAAAAATGTACATAAGTCAGCAAATCAAAGAGCTGGTTCTTTGAGAAAACCAACAAAATAGATTCCCCACTAGCCCAACTAACCAAAAACAGGTGGGAGAGGATACAAATCAATAGAATCAGAGAAGGAAAAAGAAACATAACAACAGATAGTGCAGACGTACACAGTTTATTCAGGAACTATTATGAGCAGCTATACACCAACAAATCATAAGACCCAGAAGAGATGGATGAGATTTTTGGATACATACAATCTACTAAAATTGAATCATGAGGCAATTATAATCTAAACAGACCTACAATAAGGACAGAGATTGAATCAGTAATTAAATCCTGCCCAACTAAGAAAAGCCCTGGATCGGATGACTTCACTCCTGAATTCCACCAAACATTTCAAGAAGGACTTGCACCAATCCTCTACAAGCTTTTCAAAAATAACAGAAAGGGAGGCAATCCTTCCAAATTCTTTCTATATATCCAACATCACCTTAATACCAAAGCCAGATTGAGACACAACAGAAAAAGAGAACTACAAGCCAGTATCCCTGATGAATACAGACACAAAAACCCTCAACAAAATACTAGCCAACTGGATCCAACAGCACATAAGGCAGACCATTCACTCAGACCAGGTGGGATTTATCCCTGGCATGCAGGGATGGTTTAAAATGTGCAAATCAATAAATGTGACATACCACATCAACAAATTGAAGAATACAAGCAATATGATTATCTCAATAGATATATAGAAAGCATTTGATAAAATCCAACACCATTTCATGCTAAAAACCCTAAGCAAGATAGGCATAGAAGAACATTCTCCAGCACAATCAAGGCAGTATAAGAAAAACCCAATGCCAGTATCATACTAGACAGGGAAAAACTGGAAACTTGTCCACTAAGTTCTGAAATTAGACAAGTATGTCCACTTTCATCACTGATATTCAACGTAGTATTGAATTTCTAGCTAGAGCTATTAGGCAAGAAAAAGAAATTAAAGGAATCCAAGTTGGAAATGAGGAATTAAAATCATCCCTGTCTGCTGATGACATGATACTACACATAGGAAACCAAAAGACTCAAGATAGTATTGAAACTCGTAAGAGAGTTTGGCAGGATACAAAATTAATAAACATAGATCAATGGCCCTAGTATATACAAATAACTCTATGTCCGAGAAAGAACTTGTAAGTAAGTTCCCCCTCCCTGTTTTTTTAAAGATTTATTTATTTTTATTGGAAAGGCAGATATACAGAGAGGAGAGACAGAGAGAAAGATCTTCCATCTGCTAGTTCACTCCCCATGTGGCCACAATGGCCAAAGATGAGTTGATCTAAAGCGAGGAGCCAGGAGTTTCTTCTGGATCTTCCAAGTGGGTACAGGTGACTTTGGGCCATCCTCTACTGCATTCCCAGGTCACAAGCATGGAGCTAGACAGGAAGTGGAGCACGTAGGATTAGAACTGGCACCCATATGGGATCCTGGTGTGTGCAAGGCAAGGACTTTAGTCCAGGCTATTGCTCTGGGTCCAGTATAGTCCCCTTTTTAATAGCGGAGAAAAATTTTAAATACCTTGGAATAGACCTAACCAAAGATGTGGAAGACCTCTATGGTTGAAAAAAGAAATAGAAGAAGACATTAAAAGAGAAATTTACCATGTTTCTGGATTGGCAGGATCAACATAATCTAATTGCCCATATTATTGGAAGTTATATACAGATTCAATGCAATCCCAATCAAAATTCCAACCTTTCCTCAGAAATAGAAAAGATGGTACAAAAGTTCGTCTGGAAACACAGGAGACCACGAATGACCAGAGCTATCTTGAAGATTAAAAATAAAACTGGAGGAATCCTAAGTCCAAACCTCAAGATAATCTATAAGACAATCAGAACAGTGTGGTACTGGTACAGAAATAGAGAAGACCAATGGAACAGGATAGAAAACCCAGAAAGGAGCCCACATATGTGCAGTCAACTAATCTTTGACAAGAGAGCTAAGATAATCCAAAACAAAAAAAAAAAAAAAAAAAAAAAGCCTGGTCTCTTTCACAATTGCTGCTGGGACCACTGGATTGCAGTTTGCATAAGTAAGAATCAAGATCCCCACCTCTCACCTTAAACGAAAATCAGCTTTAAATGGATCTGGGACTAAATCTGCACCCAGACTTCTGTATCTTTGCGTTTGTTTACACTGCTTTCAGCTATCAATGGTTCCGGATTTGGACTGTATATCCTGCCACAGGTTACTGATACCTTGTTTCTTCCAGGTTTTTTTTCTCTATTCTCCTGTTTTGACTTGTTTTCACCTGCTTTCAAGTTTACTACTCCCCTTCTTTGCATCTAATCCATTATTTATCCGGTAGTGCTTGGTTCTGACATTTTGCTTTCTATTTCTTTAATCTTCATTTTGTTATATTTGAGGACTTCTCTCATATCCTGAAATCTCCTACTTTAACCACTCTATTTTTGGCTTGTAAATTTCTTCACATATTTACATATTGTTAAAGGGGCTTTTCTTCTTATTCCAATAACTAGGGCATGTCTACTTCTATCACTCTCATCGTGTCTTGATTATAGGTCCCGTTTCTCATGTATTCTTTTGTCTACTGTTTAATTTTATTCTATTCTTTTTTAAAAAAGTACTTATTTCCACTTCATTGGAAAGGCAGAGGCATTGAAACAGAAGGATCTTTCGTCTTCTGGCTTCCTCCCTAAATGTCCACCACAGCCAGGGCTGGGTCAGGCTGAAGCCAGGAGCTTGGGATCCAATCCAGCTCTCTCACGTGGGTGACTGGGACACCAGGACTTGAGCCATCACCTATTTCCCCTCAGAATGCACATTAGCAGGAAGCCAGATCAGAAACAGAGCTGGGACTCAAACCAAGCACTCTGATAATTGGGTGTGGGTAACCCACGCAGATTCTTAACCACTAAGCTGAATGGGCACCTCTGTCATATCCTAGAAAGTGTGTATTTAAAACAATGAACTTGAAGTGTCATTTCAATTTGTGCTTTGCTTGTTTCCTAGAAAACCAAAATCTCTTTGCTATCTGACAGAGCAGCAATCTGATCATTCAAAATTCTCCTGGAATGCAGCAGATCTGAGATGACAAACAGCTCTAATTAGATGGAGTTCGTGTAATTAGCCCAGCTACCAACATCCTCCAGTGGGGGTAGTGCGGGGCTGACTTCAGTTACCAACATTTTTGATTCTCACTTAGATGTGTGAATACAGAAGACTGCTCACATTTCTCTCCTTTGGTGCCTCTCCCTCACCTCTGCCTTCTAGAAAAACATGGGCAGGAGTGGGGCTGAATAGCAGGATGGAGTCTCTGTGCATCTGAGGTCTCTCTGTCTTGCTGGCCTGCATGGTCGCTCCATGTGTTCTAGACACTTCCAGATGTCAGTTGGACTTGCCACCCCTGGCACTCCAGGCAGGCAGGAATGACATGCCTTAGTCCTTGTTAAGTGTCCATCTCAGTAACTGCCGTCCCTTTTCCCACCATACTGAGGGTCCCACCTTCCCACATGTGGGGGCAGCCACAGCTGTTGTTTGTTTCTGGAACTCTGCTGTTCACCATTCCTCTGCCCTTCTTGAGTGCCCTACAACATCTTACTTCCATTTTCTCTAACTTTTTCTTGCTGTCACCACAGGAACAAAAAGGCCTTTTGCACCTGCTGACATCCTAACCGGAAGTGGAAATCTCTGTATCAGCTCTTATTGTTAGTAATTGACACAGGCCCTGATGAAACACGCATGCAAATGGGACTGTCACTGCAGTGATGATGCAGGCTGTGACAGAGAAGCATGGGACACCATTTCACAGATGAGGAAACTGACGTGATGAAAACCGGAGCACGCTGCCCCATGTCACATCACTAACAGAGGGAAGAGGATCAGGCCTGTTTATTTCTTTATTTTATTCTTGCACCATTGACTTTATTAATTATCAAGGGTCACATCTGGGCAGATGAAGAGGTAAGGCAAAATCTTGGTGAGGGCTCTTTCATGGCCAGTTTGTAGGTCATGGGTTGAGGAGTTAGACATCACACGCCAAGGTCACTTGGCTTGAATGGTGGGCTCTTGGCTTCTTCCATCTGCAAGGGACATTACCCACTCAGGGGACACAGGCCGATGAGGTGTTCCCCACATCCCACTGGGCCCCAAGATCTCCCTGGCAGGACTCCTTCCTGTCCAGGAGCAGCAGTGAGATGTCCTGGTCAGGGGGGGTGGGGAGGAACAGGGTGGGGAGCTCAGCCCAGACAACAGAGCTCTGCTCCTGACAGCTCCCGCCTCAGCCCAAGGTTGAGCTAGCCCAGGTAAACTTGAACACTAGAAGCATCCACATTGCATGCATGAGGACCTGGCTGCAGTGCGTAGCGGACAGCTTGGCAGGGCCTGGAACCAGGTCACAGCAGGGAACATCAGGGCTGCTGTCAGCCTCTGTGTGGCTGTATCTGGGTGAAGTCAGGTGCCCCCATCATCGCCACTGCACAGGCGACTGTATCTGCTCCCTCCTGAACTCTCCTGGCCTTGATCATTGCCTTCCTTCTTTAGACTCCCCAACTCGATGTCTCCCACCTAAGGGCCCGGTGATGGCCAGTGTGGGACAGAACCCAAAAGCTAGACACCTATACTGGGCCCAACCAAGGCAGTGAGGTTGTAATGGAATTTTGTTTTTGTTCGGGCGGCATCTGGAAGCTCTCGGTGGCTGCCCAGTAGCAGAATAGGAGCAGCGCAGAGATTCCAAGAGTGTCGGGATTTAAACCCAAGTTGTTATCTCAGATCCAGTCTTTTTGCCTGCTCTTTTATAAATGAAGGATTGCTCGATTTTAAAAAAGAAATAATTGTTTATTTGAAATGTGGAGTGTAGAGAGAAAAGGCGAGAGAGAGCTTTCTCGTGCTGACTCACTCCCCAACAGCTAGGGTGAAGCCGCTCCAGAGTGAGGAGCCAGGAACTCCATGTGGATCGCCCAGGTGGGTGACAGCAGGCTAAGCACTGACTCATCTTCCACTACTTCCCAAGGCGCATTAGCGAAGAACTGGATTGGAAGTAGAGCAGCTGGGGGGGACTCGAACTGCTACTCCTAAGGGATGCCGGCTTTGCAGGCTGAAGCCTAGCTGGCTGCATCACAGCGCAGGCTCCAGGATTGTTTAATTGCATTAAAGTGCCAATAAATCTTCATCCTGCAACACACATGCTCTCTTGACCCAGCAGAACAGTCTAATGTCTAAACAATTCAGGGGCCCCTCCGTCATGTCCATCGGGCTGGCCCAGAACCTCCTCCTCCTCCTCCTTGGCCAGCTGCAGCAACTGCAGGCAACAGGCGGGTGTGTGTGGAGGAGGAGCTCTCAGAGCTGCAGACTATTCTCTAGTTGTCCGATTTCATCCTCAGCAGTAAACGTGACCTAAGATCATGCTCCGCACAGCCCGAGCTCCAACCACCCCCAGGGGCTGGTTTCTGAGGACTCGGATCTGTCACGGCCCGAACCACAGCCAGGAACAGACAAATTGCTCCTCAACCAGCGCCCTCAGAACCTGTGCCCAGCTTCTGAACACATGTGGGATCGCAACAGGTGCCACGTCTCACCGTGCAGCTCGGGTTGCAGTCAGCACAGTCTGTGTAACTTCTGCAAGCTTAGTTCAGAGGAGAGAGGAGAAAGGCATCCTGAGGCTGGGACCTGCGGCAGGGCGTGGGGGGCTGGGTCAAGGCCAGGGCCTGGCCTGGTGGCCTCTGAGAAGTTCTTGCAGAGGCATATCACCTGCACCCCTGGCGTGGGGCAGGGGGGCTGTCCTGGGAGAGCAAAGACTGGCAGAGAACGCCACTGAGTAAGTGCTGAGACTCCAGCCCTCTCCCCAGGCTCTGTGTCCTGCCCATGGAGAATTCCGGGTCAATCCTCTGGTGGCCATAACACACAAGATCTCTGCATAGAGAATGCCCACAGGTGAGAACAGGAATCCTCTGAAAACATGGTTGGGATGTCAAATGCCCATATCTCACAACAGGTTCCCAGGAAGCTGACTGCACACTGGAGGTCAGACCTCTGACCTCTGGGGTGGACAGGGACAAAATATCCTCTGAGAAACTGTCTGAGCAAAAACCAAGGCCTTGGGGTACCAGCAGATATTATCCCTGCCAAGGGCTACAATCTCCCAGGCTCACTTGGGACTGGCTACTGTTTTAAATTTGATTGCGATTTTTCATTTATTTGAGAGGCAGACAAACACATACATACATGCACACATGGAAACACACAAAGTTCCCTTTTGTTCACTCACTTCCCAAATGCCTACAACAGCTGGAGCTGGGACTGGGATTGGCTTGAGCTAGAGCCGAAGCTCAGAGCCAGAAACTCAATCAAGGTGCCCCACCTGAGTGGCAGGTACCCAACCACTGGAGTTAGTATCTGCCACCTCCCAGGGTCTGCAATAGCAGGAACCTGGAGTGAGAAACCTGAGCAGGGACACATCCTGCTGCAATATGGGAAGTGGGCGTCTTCACTTCTAGGCTCACCCTCTCCTCCATGGGCCTGGTTATTTTTGAAGAACAAATTACAAAGGGCCATGGGACACCCCAGAAATGTCTGCAATGTGAGCACCGAGACCTCAGCTGAACACAGGGAATGCAGGCAGCGTGACGTATTTATGATTGCTCTAAATCATACCGTAGAATCACCAGGAAAACAAAACTCTACGAATCCAAGGAGATGACAGAAGAGCGTGCATCCGCAAGCAAAGAACATGACGCCATCACAGAGGAACGCAGGGAACAGAGCGCTCCTGGGAAAAATGTAATAGCAGGGACAACTCAGCGGGCGGGAGTGAAGCAAAGCTGGGGAACTCGCACTCCAGAGCATGCAGAGAGTACATCCCGGAAAACAGTAAGAGAACTAGAAAATGGATATGAGAGCTCCAATACTCAAAGCACAGGAAATCTAGAGAGAAGGAGATACAGTGTGTGTGTGTGTGTGTGTGTGTGTGTGTGTGTGTGTGTGTGTGTAGAAATAGCAATGCAAAAAGCTTCCTAAATATCCAGGACATGAAGCCCAGGGTTGCAAACCCCACCAGTGCCCAGCAGATCTCCACCATGGGGAAGTGTTAACAACGATGTGGCTTGCAGACTTCCAGCACCAGGGTGTGGACATCAGCTTGGGAGCTGGGTGGTATTCCAATACTCCATGGTAAAGGTGTGGTGCCCAGAGTGACGTGACTGGGTGGGGCTGGAGCCTGCACTGGATGAGGTCCTCGCATCACTGGTTTGTGGGAGTTCACACAGGACCATGGGCATAGAAGCCCACATTTGGGCCTAGCGTCTTTTTGCCTCCTTTCTCTGTATGATCTTCTTGTCACATGGATCCTGTCGTGGACACCCTCGTTGGACACCAACCCAAAAGGAGCCATCGGATCTCTGATGTGAGTTTCCAAACCTGTGAATTATACCACCCCGATCCCTACAAGTCAGCGGCTTCAGGTGTTAGTTCTGGTAGCAACAGACTCAGACTTCCAGAGAACTACAGAGTAAGGATGATTTTAGGGGCCACTGTTGTAGTGCAACTGCTTAAGCCACTGCCTGAGATACTCATCTCATGTGACTGCTAGTCCCAGGCCTAGCTGTTCTGCTTCCAATCCAGCTGCCTGTTGATGTCCTAGGAAGACAGCAGAGAATGATCTCCTGTGCTAGAGCACTGTGGATAAAACTTTTGCTTATAGTACCTCCATCCCCCGGGTTGAGTTCCAGATGCTCCACTTCTGATGCAGTTGCCTGCCAATGACTTGGGAAAGCTACAGAAGGTGACCCAAGTGCTTGGATTTCTGTATCCCTGTGGGAATCCTGAATGAAGCTTCTGGCTCCAAAACAACCCAACTCTGGCCACTGAGATCATTCTCTCTCTCTCTTTCTCTCAACTCTGTCTTTCAAATAAATAAATAAGTCTAAAGAAAGAAATACTTGGGCCTCTACAGGAGACCTGGATGGAGTTGTTGGTTTCTGGCTTCAGCTTGGCCCAGTCCCAGCTGTTGTGGACATTTGGGGAGTGAATTTAACAGGTAGAAGATTCTCTCTGTCTCTCCCCCTCTCTCTGCCATTCTGCTTTTCAAATATGTTAGTCAATGAGACACAGCACTGCATCCATGTCAGCTTCCTGATTGTGACAGTGTCTTGGGTCAATGGAGAAGGTGTCTTTGGGGGAACGCTGGGAGAAGGGCACGCAGGAACCCTCTGAACCATGTTGGTACCTCAGTGTGAGTTGTCAATAATTTCAAACCAAAAAGCTATGTAAGGATCATGACAGACCACAACCCCAATAGGAGTCTATGCTGTCCCCATGCCAGACCCCACAGAGGGAAGGTCCGCAATGGCCTGCTGTTTCCAAGGTCCGGGTTACAGCCCAGGAGCCCTCTGGCCCATCAGGTGCAACCAAACCCGGCTCGCAGCCCATTGGTCAGGGGAGTCAGAGCAGGTGGAAGACAGGGTTCTCACCTGACTCGGCCACTGCCTCCCCACCTCACTGGCAAGCTGACGCTCCAGCTGCAACCAGGGCCAGTGTGCAGAAGTGAAACTGTTCTCTTCCAGCAGCCTTTGTGTAGATGGAGCTGTGGAAGAGGAAACAGAACTTGAAGCATATGCTCACAGCTGACATTGTCCTTTTAAAAGGCAATGAACCCCTGCTGGTCCCTACTGGGGAAAAATAAGGCTTAATCTTGTGGCTGGCTGGCATCTAGAGAAACTGGCTGTTCTTTCCAGGGTTCTGAGGCTGTGGGAGCCCAGCCACCACGAGTGGGGAGGGGGTGAGCTAGGGCCCACCGCTGAGCAGTGCCAACCTGGTCAGCCTCCTTCAGGTCCTCCTGGGGAAGGAGGCAGAGAGAACACTGCAATTGGAATCATTCTGAGCTGAGCTTGAATTTGAGGGCAACCTGGCCCCAAATCTACTTGCAACATGGTGGCCTTAGGCAGGAGCCTTCTACTTCCCAAGCATCATATTCTTCCCCGCAAAGATGGACGTTCAGGGTCTGTGTGCCTGATGGAGCCCCAGCAGCTTATCATTGTATGTGTGCCAAATAGCAGCCCAGAGAGGGTGAGCAGCTTGCCTAAGACCACCCTGCTGTTAAGGAGGGGTCCCTCTGCCCCAGGTAGGAACCCTGTTAGTAAAGATTTAAAATGTGTTCCCACCCAGAGCCACTACATTGGGGTGTGCACCTGGGTGCTCCCAGATGTTAACTGAGCACCTGCCACATGCCAGACAGTTCAGGAAAAGCCATAGTTACAACCGTGGAGAAAACAAGGCTGGGTCCCAAAGAGGTGCCATCTTACTGGGGGAGATGGCAATAAGCAGGTGGAAGTGTATGCTCCGAGGTCACAGAGAAAATCTGCTAGCAAGGTATGATGAGCATCTTTGTGAACCGTTTCTGTCCAGTGGAGGATGTTTGTGCAAAGTCCTGACTCCTGGGGTGGGAGGTGGAAGGGCAAGGTCAACTTGGGTGTGGGGTGTTAGCTCAAGGGTGGTGTTTGAGTGAACAAATGAATGAATGAGTGAATGTCATTTCATTTCAAGTATTTCCCTAGTATCAGAGTTTCCGGTTGTCCTTAGAAATATCTGACATGACTGATTATTTTTTAAAGAATTCTTTAAAAAAAAAGGTTTATTTTTATTGGAAAGTCGGATATACAGAGAGAAGGAGAGACAGAGAGGAAGATCTTCTGTCCAATGATTCACTCTCCAAGTGGCCGCAGTGGCCGGTGTTGTGCCGATCCGAAGCCAGGAGCCTGGAGCTTCTTCCAGGTCTCCCACATGGGTGCAGGGTCCCAAGGCTTTGGGCTATCCTCTACTGTTTTCCTAGGCCACAAGCAGAGAGCAGGATGGGAAATGGAGCAGCTGAGACATGAACTGGCTCCCATGTAGGATCCTGGTGCTTACAAGGTGAGGATTTAGCCACTGAGCCATAGCGCCAGACCGGTGCATACCTTTTTGCATCAGAAGCAAGAGGGGTGGACTGAAACCAAACTCCAGTGCCATGCCTCATATGAAAAGCTTCTTCTGTCACCTACTGAATCGAAATGGATCATGAACTCTCCTGGGTGGATGGAAGGTGGCAGAAGGGACACTGGTTGGCTTCTGCAGGAGACCTAGTTGCTTGCATGCTTGTTGTCTCAGAGTCCAGCAGCCTGCCAGGCAGCCTGAGCTAACCAGCTGCATCTACCACAAGGCTTGCCCAGACCCTGACTGGCATCCCTAGCCTCCTATCACACTTGTGAGCCAGGCTGTCTGGGACCAGCCAGTCCCAGCCACCTGACATGTCCTCCTGCTTAAACCTAAACCTAGTCCAGCCAGGGCAGCCAGGATTAAACAGTTGGCTCATCTTCCAATGCTTTTCCCAGGCCATCGGCAGGAAGGTGATTTAGAAGTGGGGCAGCCAGGGGCCCGGAGCGGTAATCTAGTGGCTAAAGTCCTTGTCTTACATGCACCAGGATCCTATTTGCGCACAGGTTCAAGCTCCAGCTGCTCCACTTCTTGTCCAGCTCCCTGCTTGTGGCCTGGCAAAACAGTCGAGGATGGCCCAAAGCCTCAGGACCCTGCACCCATGTGGAAGACTCATAAGAGGATCCTGACTTCAGATCAGCTCAGCTCTGGCCATTGTGGCCACTTGGGGAGTGAACCAGAGGATGGAAGATCTTTCTCTCATTCCTTCTCTCCATAAATCTGAGCTGCCTTTCCAATAAAAATAAATAAATCTTAAAAGAAGATGAAGACAGAAACTAAGAAGAAGAAGAAGAAGTGGAGTACCCAGGACATGGAACCAGCACCCATATAGGATACTAGTGCTACAGGGAGTGTCTTTCTCCCACCACACCACAGTGCCAGTCCTGATGGTTGATTTTCACAAAGTTCTTTAGTGCTTTTTTTTTTTAATAGCTGTAAATAAAAAGAGGTGTCTATCTGTCCATCTCCTGGGCCACAGACTTTTCCTTCCCATCCTGTCTCCTGCTTAGAGCAGTGCTAGGAGCCTGGATCAGCCAGAGCTGGGTAAAAAGCCCGATTGTTGCAGTCTGCAGCATGGCATTGTGAGTTAAGCTGCTGCCAGCAATGCCAGCATCCTAATATGGGTGCTGGTTCAAGTCCTGGCTGCTTCACCTCCAATCCAGCTTTCTGGAAAGAAACAGAGGATGGCCCCAGTACCCTAGTTCCTGCACCCACACGGAAGATGAGGCACAAAGGAGGCCTGTGAGGCAAAGAACAGCCTTGCACGTGGGCCACGCAGAATGGCTTACATGAAGGCCATGTAGGAGCTTGCTCTGAGTCATGCAGGGACAAGGTCGGTACAGCTGGTTGGCTGAGATAATATGCCACCAAAACAGATAGGAAATACCAGGAATTGTAACAGCTCAGAAAGTTCCAAAATTGTGAGAGCTCAAGGCTAGGCTACGTAATGCATAGTCACTTGTGTAACCTTGCTCACTTGTTCCTGCTTTTACCACAAAGGCTCCAGACAAAAGACAATCTGCAGGGACTCAGCCTTTTGGGGGTGATCCCGGTTGAGGCCCTCCGAAGAAATACAGCTTCTTCCTTTTCCATAAGTGGCTGTAGGCTCCCTGGTGGTCCCTGGTTTCCATTACAGGAGACCTGGATAAAGCTCCTGGCTCCTAGCTTCAATGTGGCTCAGCCCTGGATGCTGGGCTATCTGGGGAGTGAACCAGTTAGATAGAAGATTTCTGTGTGTGTGTGTGTGTGTGTGTGTGTGTGTCTGTGTGTGTGTATATAACTCTGACTTTCAAATAAACAAGTCTTTAAAAAAATCCCAACTCTCCTACATAGTAGCTGTATGATCTTAGATGGGTTTCTCAGCCTATAGAAGAACTTTGCTTTCCTTTCTCAATAAGGTGGGGAGGGATCCTAAGAGCAGTCATGCTTGGCTTCCGGGTTATTGGAATGAGATGATGGAACCCGGCACATAGGTAGTATTGAATGAATTTGTTCTGTTGGTCACATATATTTATTGACCATAGACAGCATGCTAACATTGGTCCTGGCCTCAGGAGGCTCACCAAGAATGACAAAGGCCCACTCCTTGTCCCAGGGCCAATGTCCCAGAGGATGACATGTTGATGAGACAATGACATACGCCTATACACACAATGAAGCATGGTGTGGCAGACAGTGACCAACATGGGGCAATGTGGGTGGATAAGGAAGAATTCTCCAGGGAGGGGACCATCTAAGCCAAGACCTGATTGGGGAGAAAGAGCCAGCCATGAGAATCATGGCAGAGCAGGTAGGCCCAGAAGAAGGCCTAAAGTATGATTCAGCAGAGCTATAGCATGCTGGGAGGTGTGACCCTGAAGGGCTAGACAGATTCAGGCTGTTGTTGCTGTTAACTGATTTCTTCCAGCTCAAGTTCAAGGTCTGACCCAGACCAAAAGCTCAGTTCATGTCAGACAAGAGCCTGGCCATGAGTCCTACAGGTATAACCTGTGTAGCATTTCCATAGAAACCCATCATCACTCCCCAAGGGCTCATATCCTTTGGGCCTAACTCTGACCTGGGCTGATAAGGCTTCCCTGAGTTCATCTTGGAGGGGCCTCACTTCCTCTTCCTCTGTCCCTTGAGCCGCAGCTGTTTAGAGGATACACAGGCGTGGGGGGGAAGGGAACTCTTCCCAGTGCTCACCCATGGCTCCTCCACAACACAGCAGGCTGGATGGCCCCAGGCCAGGCCTGGCTGGGCAGGCCACGTCACTGGCCCGGACAGGGATGCAGCTGTGCCTCCCAGATTCCGCAGTAGGAAGTCCCTACATTGATGTAGCCTGGGATGTAGCCATGCAATTGCCCGGATCAGAGAGGCTGGCCCAAGGCACATTGCTAAGGAGACTGAGCCTTCAAGGACCAAGATCCACACTGAGGACAAATGAGGTGCGGCCACTGGGATGGAGACCCGCAGCTATGTAACAGCTGAGCTGACAGGCATGGGGTGAACCCTGGAAGGCTGCAACTTTAGAGCCATGTAAACACACGTGTGCACATATTACCCCCATGCACACGGCCACATGAGCACCACCTGTCTGCAGCAGATTCAGCCCCATGCATGGGTGCTGTGAGATGAGCAGGACAAGACACAGAGACACACATCAGCGACCGGAGGCTTGCACCAGTCAGCAGGGCCAATTCCTCTCCCACGGGAGGTGACACACAGATGTGTCACTCTACACAGCACACACACACACACACACACACATACACACACACACACACACGTAGGCAGACGCGGCCACCCATGCTCCCGCCTTCATTCTGGATAATTGTGCCAGAAAATAGCAACACCTGCGTCCCGTATGCCTCCCTCCACGAGGCAGGAGCAGCCTCATTAAGCCTTCCCAGGAGGCTGGCATTTTCCTGGTTTCCCAGGAGGCCTTTGTGATGGGCCCCAGGGTGCTCTCGGCCCTGCCTCTCCCCCACCTCTCTCTTCCCGCACTGGACCCTCATCTTTCTCTCCCCAGAATGCTTCCTGGGCCAGTGGCTCACAGATGAGGGTGGCTAGGCTGTAGCTCCTTCTGGGGCAAGTTGAGGACTGGCTCAGCAGAAGTCTCCCAAGAGGCCCTTGGTTCCCTGACTCATGAGTCAGGACATGAGTCAGCTGTGGGCACAGGTGCTGGACATCCCCAGCTGCTCTTGTCTCTCCCAAGGACTGAGCTCAGAATTTCTGGCCAGCAGGGGACCTAATTGCCTTTTCTGGCCATGCTAGACGTAGGTCTTTGGCCATTCTCTCACACACAAGCACCCTCTGCTGCCCTGGACTTCCTTGTCTTCTTCCGAGCAGGTCCTGGGCCCTATGTACTTGTTCTGTATGTTGTCTAAAAATCTCCCCTCATTCTGGGTCTTAGCCTGGCTCTTTCCTTACCAGCTTTTGAATCTCGGCTTAATCGTGACCTCCTCAGAAGCCTGTCCCGATCCAGCATGCTCACAGATCTCTGGGATATGAGTTCTGAGTGCTGCTGTATTGTTTTCTTTAATCCTCACTGCCTGCTCCATGTCATGGTCAAGGTCAGAGAGTCAGGAGGCGTGAAGAAGCTTGCATAATCAAGACTCAAACCCAGATCAGTCTGGTTTGGTGTTAAGTCCCAGGGAGGGGATAACTTCATGATCCCTACTGTCCTTCCTCCACCTCCCAGAACCAGCCTCGGGGGCCATGGGGCATATTGGAGTTGAGAACAAATAGCATGGGCCAGCCCACTTCTACACACTCTTGTTTGGAGGCCTGGTCCCCAGGGTGGTATGGTGGGAGCCAAGGTCTTGTGCTAGGGAGGTCTGGGATCATTGCTGTGCTGCCTTGGGGCGGGAACACTTGCCAAGCCAGTGCAGGTTGTTACAAAGCCTGAGCCTAGCCCCAAAAGCGCCCCCCCGCCGACTCTGGTTTCTGGACCAATCTCTCCTCCTACATGTGCCCCTACCATTGCCACCCTGACTAGGAGGGGCCCAGGCAAGGTTCATCAGCCTGAACCTGTTGGTTGGACTCTCAGCATCCCAAAGTGTGAGCTAAATAAACCTCTTGTTTTTATAAAGTTAGCCGACCTCAGGTGTTTCATTATAGTGAGGCAAACCAGACTGAAACAATGCCCATAGGTTACTTAGCAATAGTAAGAGCTAACACATGTGCAGCCCACATGTGACAGTCAGGATCCCAGGTGCTTTATGTGTGTGAGTTTGAGTCCCAGAGACCCTGTGAGGAATGTTTCCCCCTCCTCCTTTTACCAATGAGCAACAGGTACCCAGAGAATCAAACAAATCACCCAAGGTGGCACAACGGGTCCACGTTGAGTTGAGATATGAACTCTGGGCTGGCAGGTTGCTGAGTCTGGGTTCTCATTCCGTACTCCCTTTAGATGACCTTGCTCGACTGCTTGAAGCATACTTTTCTTTGTGAAATGGGTATACATTCTTCTTCCAAATAAAAAAAATACCCTAAAATGCATCCATTGCCCTGAATCCCCGAATAGCAAATGCCATCTTGATTCTTGGCACCAGTCCGGTATAACACATTAGAGCACAGAAAGCAGTGAGCATGCGTGGGAGGGCCCCAGTCCAGTGCCTGCACACAGCAGCCACCTGATGCATGCTGGGATGGCCACCGGGCTGCACGGGCCTCACAGGAGGTGCTGAGCCAACGTGTGACGTGGACGCAGGTGATGACATTTGGACGCCTTCCGGGTGCCTTTCCCTCAGCGAGGCGCAGGGGCCTCCAGCGGCCCCCTGGGACCCCAAGCTCAGCACGAGCACCATCAGATGCCTAGAAACCGCCTGTGTGCGTCATGCCCATCTTCTATTAGCGCATAATTGCCATCGCAGGCGGGAGCTGCATCCTCTGGGGTCGGATTCACAGCAGGGCAGGAAATGGCCCAACAACAACGGCTGTGGTGGAAGAAGAAAAGGGGCTAGGAGGGGGCTGGGCAGCATGCTCAGAGGAGGGCCAGGTCCTTGGATAAACTGACCATGTGGGGTTTGGGATCCAGAACTCATTGTATGTAAAAGGAAACTTTAAAAAGTGTGGGGAGAAAAAATAGAATTAAAAGATAGGGTTATTTTGGTGCAAATCAATTTTGAAAGCCATTCAGGGGATTTTTTCATAATGTGCCAACCTTTCAGCCTCTAGCCCACATCTCCGAGGAGGACATGAAGGCACACCTACAGAACAGACTTCCCGTGCAGTCCGCCATGCGCTTCCTCATTTGCATGACACTGAAACCCACAGGTCATCAAGGACAGCCTATCTGGATGATGGGAAGCGGGTTTTTGATCCAAGGCTGCGGCTGCCTCTCTGCGGAGCTGACTCTACACAGCTCCCTGTGTGTGTCTTCCAGAGACTCTACCCACATGTCCATGAGCTGGCTGATGGCTCCATGGTCCCTTGCAAAGATGTTAGCAGTTTGGGGAAATCGCCATCCTTTGCTGGCATGCCTTTGCACCTGTTGCTTCCTGGGTGGGGTGGGAGGGGGAGGGATAAGGTGGAGAATCGGGGGACAAATGACTCTGTCCCAGCCAGGCAGGGAATTCCTCCCTGCCCTTCAAGGCCCAGTTCAGAAGCTCTTCTTTTGTGACATCTCACAGGGTGCCCCAGCCACCCTGTGCTGTCCCCACTCTCAGGTACCCTCTGGGAAGCCTCGCTGGGGCCCCTGTAATGATCTTCCCTTACGCTCTACCTGGTCAGTCTTGGGCAGCTGCATCCAGTGCCAGTTCAGTGACAGCACCACGTGGCCTCACCCACACCTACGCTCCAGTAACTCATGAGTGTGGGAGCAGAGGCAATCTGTCTCCTTTAACATTATATGTATTAATTCATTGGCTCTTTCATCTGCTGCTTCACTCTGTAAATGCCTGCCACAGTCAGGACTGAGCCAGGTAAAACCCAGAAGCTGGGAAGTCAGTCCTTAAGCCTTTCCCTGCTGTCTCCCAGGGCACACCTCAGCAGGAAACTGCAAACAGGATTGGAGCCAGGACTCAAACCTAGCGGCTCCAGTAGGGGCAGCAGGGCTCCCACGCGGCATCCTAACCACAGTGCCAAATGCCCACCCCAGCAATCTGTTGCCAAGGCCTCTGGCTGACGAGATGCACGCTCTCAATGACTCACTGAGAACAGACAATACACACACAGCAAACACCATTAATAGGATTGGGTGCCAAACACATGTCAGGCAACTCGCCTGAGCGGCTTGCCATACAACATGTGTGGGAACCATTTGTACCCATTGTATTGATGATAAAGCTGAGGCTCGATAACTCACTTCCCTGGGAAGACAGTGAGTGGTGGATCGATCGGCTGCACATTAACCACTGTCTGATGACGTTGCCTGCGTGTGACTCACAGAGAAAAGCTAGCTGTGGGACTTGAGAACAGGAGAGGCCACATTCAAGTTGGGTTTTCCTCAATTTTATATTTTCAAAGTACAATTTTCAAAGATCAAATGGTTATTTTTTTTTAAAGGCAGAAAAATCTTGCCCCTTCTCTTTTCTTTTAGAAGTGACTACTTCCAGGGCCAGTGCGATGAGGTAGCAGGTTAATCCTCCACCTGTGGCATTGGCACCCTATATGGGTGCCAGTTTGAATCCCGGCTGCTCCACTTCCCATCCGGCTCCCTGCTTATAGCCTAGGAAAGCAACCATTCCGTTCACATGGGAGACTTGGAATAAGCCCCTGGCTCCTGGCTTTAGACTGGCTCAGTTCTGGCTATTGTAGCCGTTTGTGGGGTGAACCAAAAGATGGAAGATCTTCCTCTCCCCTCCCCATAACTCTGACTTTCAAGTAAAATAAATAAATATCTTTTATAAATTTTTTATTGCAAAGTCATATATATATTTATATATATATATATGGAGAGAGAGAGGAAGATCTTCTGTCTGTTGATTCACAAGTGACCCCAAGGGCCGGAGCTGAACTGATCCGAAGCCAAACTCTTCTGAGTTTCCCACATGGGACAAGGTCCCAAGGCTCTGGGCCATCCTTCACTGCCTTCCCAGGCCACAAGCAGGGAGCTGGATGGGAAGTGGAGCTGCCGGGATTAGAACTGGTGCCCATATGTGATCCTGGTGCATTCAAGACAAGGACTATAGTCGCTAGACCACTGTGCCAGGCCAAGTAAAATAAATAAATCTTAAGAGACAGAGAACTACTTTCATGGCTGGTCCTATGGCATAGGAGGGTGAAGCTGCTACCTGCAGTGCTGGCATTCTATGTAGGCACCTGTTCAAGTTCCAGCTGCTCTTCTTTCACTACAACATCTGGAAAAGTGGTGAATAACCCAAGAACAGGTGGGAGAGTCAAATGCAGCTCCTGGCTTTAGCCTGGCCCAGCCCCTGCAGTTATAACCATTTGGGGGAATGAATCAGCAGACAGAAGATCTCTCTGCCTCTCCCACTCTTTCTGTAACTCTCCGCTTCAAATAAATAAGTCTCGACACGTTTTTTTTCAGTGATTACTTTCAACTCTTCTAGCTGTCTTTCTGTAAAGCTACTTCCAAACTGTCATTTTTTTTTTTTTTTGCCTCTTATACAATCTCTCAATTCAGCTCTTTCAGATCCACCCCTGGACTTCTGCTGGGTGGGGATTTTTGCTCACATTATCCACCCCCACTTCACGCCCTGGGGAGCACCGTGCAATCCTAGGAACAGCGGCAGTCACCTCACATCCCTCACTGCACAGTGAGTCCTCCCTGAGGATGTCCCTACTCCTCAGCTCTTCTTGCCACTGGGAAGCGCCTCACCCGCTGCGATCCTTATTATCAGTGCAGGTTGTATCTGGCGTCAAGCAAAGCTTCTGTCTGTTTTGGTCTTTCTCAAGTTCAAGATCCTCCAAGAACCAAGTTTCATCTACCTTGTGGCTTCACTATCCTCAATGCAGAACTCCCAACTCGTGGTTTAATACAGCTGTTTGAGCAGTAGTTATCACATCTCCATCCCAGCTATCGGAGAGGAGGTTACTTCCCTTCCATGCAAGGACATATATCCTGAAGTTGCACACATTATTTTTGGCTTTCACGGCTGTGTTTCCAGCGCAGTCACATGGCTACACCTCACTGCCAATCAGACAGGAAATTAGTGTTGCTTCTCAGTGGCCACCTGCCCAGTAGGGAATTCTAAGATCAGGCTAGAAAGGGGCCACTGAGTGTTGGACGTAAAGGTAGGCTTGATGCAAGCCCTTGGCATGAAGCCTGGGAACCAGCAGCCTTTCCCCCTTGCTGGGAACACAAAGCAGCTAATTCCTTCATTTCTAGCATCTTCTCTGCCCTCTGGCTTTCCACCATTGTGCCAGGGTATGCCCCACTCTCCTCTCTGTTCAGAGGTACCTTGCCTCACCTCACCTCCACTGGGCAGTGACTCCCTGAGATCCTGCCCATCCTTGAGGTCACTTCTCCCCTTACCTCTCAGAGCCTGGATGACTGACAGCTCCCAGGACACCCTCCCTGACACCAGCTAGGCCAAGGTCTGGGAGATGGTCCCACAGCCTCCCGATCCTCTCCTTCATAATGCACATGGGGGCTGCAGTGAGCTACCGACATCTTGTAGTAGGGTTGCCTCTGTCCTGGTCATCCCCCCAGAGTGTATCACCGGAAGTACTTTCTGGAAGTCCTTCCTCCAGCATCCTAACCACCCTAGCCTTACAGAGTCACCACAAATGCTCCCTCAGTCAAGAAGTCTCCTGAAATTCATCCAGACAAGCCCTTCCACTCTGAGTCACCCCCACTTTTTCCCCACCTGGTACTGACTTTGATGGACTGATTTTCAGTGCCTCCCTAAGCTGGGACCCTCATGGGAATCCCAGGAAAACTGTCTGGCCCAGCAATAGCAGACCAGGAACAGGCTTCCTAGGCCTGTCCAACACGGGCCTTGCCCCGCATCTGGCTTCTCGGGCCCTCCCAGATCTGATGTTTTCCAATTTGCCACCTGATGCCTCAGCTCCGGCTCTAACTGTCTACCCAGCATGCCTGTCTCCAGGAGTCGTGAGCTCAGGTTTCTGGGATTTTGTGTTTTCCATTTAGAGATCAAAGGCACAGCAATGCTGGGCTCCAACTGTCAGGCAAAACAAAACAAACAGCTCGGGGTGGAAGGACTTTTATTAACTTAGCGACTGGCACCGGAGCGCCTCATTGGAGGAGCTGTATAGCATTGTTTGGGGAAAAATATTTTCACAAGTGCTGGGGAGGAAGGTAAGAGCATGAGGACACGGTGCCAAGGCCTGGGAGCAAGGGTGGGCTCCTGTCCCTGGGAGGGGGCACTGCACAGCTCCCCCCAGCACAGCTTGTGCTTCTTGCTGCAAGGGCACACCTGATTACACAAAGCAGCGGGAGGTACAGAGAGACAAAGGAAAGGAGGACAGGAAAGAGCAGGCCTGGGTCCCTGCCAGGGCTGGCTTTAACAGCGGGGAAGTCAGGAAAGCTCTCAGGGGCTAGGACCCAGGGCTGAGGAGTTAGCCTTGCGGCTAAGCCACACTTGGGTTCCAGTCTCAGCTCTGGTACCAGACTTTAGCTTCCTAATACAGATGCTGGGGGGTAGCTGTGAGGGATCATGTACTTGGGTTCCTGTTCCTGATTGAGCTCCCAAATTCTGGCTCCACCTGGACCCAGCCCTGGCTGTTTGAGGAGTGAACCAGTGGATAGCACCTCTCCCTATTTGTTTCTCTCAGTGTGTGTCATTTTGCCTCTCAAATTCCCACCAAAAAAATTTTTAAAGATATTTTTTTTATCTTAGTGGGTGGGGCCCAGGTGAGGAATGAATTCTGAGGGACACTTAATGACAAAGCCACTGTACTTACACGTAAGCAAGGGGACTGAGACCTGGTGGTTTGGAGGGGAGAGACCTGAAGACCGTTATGGGTCAGATTGATATACCATCCCACATGGGAGTCCTGGGTTGGGCTTGTTAGCAAGGAACATGGTGACCACCAAAGGCCAATGCACATACAAGCTGTGGTTGGGGGGCTGACTGGCAAGGTTAGATCCCAGTACCTGACAGTGAGTGCCAGATCAGGGAACGGATCACATCAGACTGGACCATGGCACCAACTAGCAAGCAAGAGAAGCAGGTCTGGGAGTGGATTCTGTGGGGGACAAATGGGCCTATGGAACTACAAGTGCCACTGGTTAGCTTGAGAGGTGGGATGGTGATGGGCTGAGCTAGGTATGACCATGTAACTCACCAGTGCTCACCAGTGCTGGGGCTGGGAATAAGTGGAGCAGGTCCAGGCTGCAGCACCCGCATGAGCACCCTAAAACAGGGTTGGGGGCAGGCCAGTTCACACCAACTCATACAAAGGACAAATGGGGCAGGCCATGCCATGGAAGGTCCAAGCACTTGCTGACATGCGTGAGATCTGGGTCTGGGAGTGGCCTGAACAGGGGAACCAGGGAAACTCCCCTAGTGGGTCACAGCTTCCACTGATGAGCATGTGGTTCAGGCCTGGGTGTTGGGCAGGCTGAGCAGGGTAGATCCATCCATTGGCAAGTGTGTGAGTTGGTTTTGGAAGGGGACGGACAGGGCGGGTCTGAACAAATCATAGCCCACTGGCAAGTGCAGAAACCAGGATGGAGTGCAGGTCATACTGGGCTAGGCTGTCATATCTACTGGTTTGCATGAGCCAGGGATGAGAGCAGACTGAGCAAAGCCAGGTTGCAGCACCCACCAGCAAGAGCTGGAACTGGGGGCTGGCTGGGCTAAGCTAGGCTGCAGCTCATGAAGGTAAAGGCCAAGACAGGGGAGGGGCTGTGCCTAGCTGAGTCAGAGCAACCAATGGCACACGCATGATCTATGGCTGGGATCAGGCCGGGTTGGGGAGCTAAGGGGACACCCTGGCTGGGTTGTGGGTCCCACTAGTGAGCATGGGGACTGGACTGGGGGTTGTGGTCTGGTCTGGGCCTGGCTGCAGTCTCCCTCTGCACAAATGTGTACTGGGTCTGAGGTGTGTCAGACTGGGCTAGACTCTAGCACCAATTGGGTGTTGGATGGGCTGGCTAGGTGTCTGCCTCTGTTGAGCCATGCATGAACTGTATCTGGGTGTGGACTAGGCTTGGCTGGGCTGTAGCACCCAAAGGTAAGAACCAGAATGGGTGAGGGCCAGTCAGGAGAAGCTACTGTTCCTGCTGGGAGAGGAGGTAGACTAAGTAAGGCTGGCCCATGGACCCACCAATGTGCATGAGATCTGGCACTGGGAGAGGTTCTGATGGAGGAGCTTGGGAAACTCCTCTGTCAGGACACAGTCCCTGCAGGTAAACACAAGAACCATGATAGGGAGCAACCCAGACCAGCCCAGGGAACGGTACCCATAGGCTTACCTTTGTCTCAGGTCATGGGCAAGACAGGCTGGGCCAATTCGTATCACCTGCTGGCAAATCAGAGAGCCAGAATGGTATATAGGTCATGCCAGGTTGGGTCGCAATGCCAGGCAGTTCACATTAGGGCTGGGACTGAGGGCTGGCTGGGATGGCTGGGCTGGTTAGGCTGGCTAGGCTGTTGTCCCCACCAGCATGAATTGGAACTGGGGACAGGCCGGGCTGATCCAGGCTACAGCACCCACTGGCAAATGCTGAGGTTCCATGGTCCATTGGTGGCTTAGATGGAACAGTAGACAACATATCCAGAAGCACATGGAGGATATGTGCTGGAGCCTGCAGAGGACACAAGGTACACAAGGAGGGTAGAACAAATCAATCACCCCAACCAAGTGTTGGCAGTGAATACTTAGGCAAGCGGAGACTCTAAGGTGGATTATGTCAGCCAGTGGAGTCTGGAGAGATTTCATCGTGATTGGAGTGGTAAGACCGGCAACAATACAGAACTGTTGAGCCATCAAAACCACTTGAGCAGAACCCTCAGAGCATGCCCCACATCAGGGACCTGGGATGGGTGGGAGGCTGGGTGTGATTTCTCCCCTTATCTCTCCTCTTCTCCAAGGAAGAAAAGAAGAAAATGTGAAAACAATGATCTCACTCACTTTCCTCTAGCCCTTGATCCTTCGCACCCTAATCAAATATGTAAAAATTATCAAAAATAAAATTTGTACAGCAAGGAAAAAATATTGATTTTTATTAGAAAGGCAGATTACTAAGAGGAATAGAGACAGAGAGGAAGATCTTCTGTCCACTGGTTCACTCCCTAAGAGGTCATAACAGCCAGAACTGAGCTGATCTGAAGCCAGGAGCTAGGAGCTTCATTCAGGTCTTCCACTTGGGTGCAGGGTTCCAAGGTTTTGGGCCATACTCAACTACTTTCCCAGGTCACAAATGTGGAGCTGGATTGGAAGTGGGGCAGCCAGGACATGAACTGGTACCCATATAGGATGTCAGTGCTTGGAAGGGGAGGATTAGTCAGCCAACTGAGCCATGGCACTGGGCCCACAAAAAAAAAAAAAAAAAAAAAAATTTAAGAAGGAACCAGAAATAGCAATGGCCTACATTAGGAGGAGATTCTTTCTCTGCAAGTAGCTAAAAGATATGGATGCCTTTTTTTTTTTTAAAAAGATATACTTATCTATTTGAAAGGTAGAGTTAAAAAGAGAGCAAGATCCTCCTGCTTATTCACTCACTCCCCACATGGCTACCCTGCCTGAAGCTGGGCCAGTTCGAAGGAGCCTGGAGCTTCTAGATGCCTCACGTGGATGCAGGGGTCCAAGCACTTGGGATTTCTTCTGCTACTTTCCCAGGCTATAAGCAAGGAGCTGGATAGAAGTACAGTAGGTGGGACTCGAACAAGTGCCCCCATGGGATGCTGGCACCACAGGCAGTGGCTTTACCAACTTGGCCATGGCACCAACCCCTAAGGTGGTGATTTTGTACATTCAGGAGACTGTAACAGAATACCTTAGCTTGGGCAGTTGATAAGCAACAGGATTGTATTTCTCACAGTGCAGTCTGGGCCAAGGTCAGAGCCCCAGCAGTTCCAGTCTGCTGTTCTGTGCTCCTCGGTGACCCCTTCTGGATGAATCCTCGTGTGAGGGAAAGGGAGGCACCAGGCAGCCCCCTCCAGTCCTGTTGTAAGATGCTCATCCCATCCTCGGGGGCAGAGCTCCTGGCACCCCCACCCGTTCATGCTATTACACTGGGGAGTAGGTTTCCACATGAATCATGATGGGCGCAGTCACGGAAACCTTAGCAGTAATTCCATTCTGGGGAGTTTTCAGATTCTGCAACCTTGTGTCATTGGTTGGGAACATCCCCACCCACAGCTACAATTTCCACAATGCGAGGGGAGAGAAGGCAAGGCCTGGAAAGTACGCATTCCTCCCTGCCCCACACTTACAACACCTGCTGCCTGTAGCTAGAGCAAAGGAGGCTGGGAAAGGAGGCTGCATTTGAGCAGCCCCTGGCCCAGTGAAATGTTGCACTGCCACAGAAGCAAGGCAGCTGACTTTTGGGGATCCAGAAGTCTCTGCCCAGATAAAACTGGGGGCTCAGAAATCTGGGGGTCGAGGGTTCTGGTGTAACAGGTTAAACCACCACCCACAGTACTGGCATCCCATATGGGTGCTGGTTCTACTCCCAGGTGCTCCTCTTTCATTCCAGCTCCCTGCTAATGTGCCTGAGAAAGCAGAGGATGATGACAAATTCTTGGGCTCCTGAATCCAGGGAGACCTGGCTGAAACCCCTGGCTCTTGGCATTGGCCTCACCCAGCACAGCCTTGACTGTTGTCACCTTTTAGGGAGTCAACTAGCCAATGGAAGATCTCCCTCTCTGTATCTCCCCCCATCTCTCACTCTGTAACTCTGCTTTTCAAGTAAGTATAAAATAAATCAAAAAATCAAAAGAAGCCTTGTAGGAGCCACGGTGACTAAGGGTGGGGCCCACAGCCCCCTCACGCTGACGGGCAGGCAGCTCAGGTAGCCACTGGGAGGGGTTTCCTTTTGGGCACCTTGGAGAGGCAGAGGTCAAAGGCAAGGTCACGTACTTGAGCTCCGACTGCAGAGGGGTTGGAACTGAGGGAGAACATTTGAGCCCCTTTGTTGCCTCTCTGGGAAGAAGGGAGCTCTGGGTCCCCTACACTGCAGGCTGTGAGCTCCCCCCACAGATGAGATGGGAGGTGGCCACACAGCTGTTTCACATTCTCGGGCACCCTTACAGTAGAGTCGTGGCATAAGCCACAGCACTGGGGAGAAGTGGGGTGATGTTATCTATGGCTTAAGTGTGAATTCTCAGGCTGAACCATTTACAAACATGAACTCATAACATGGCATAACCTCAGAACACCCATCCAGGACACTCGTACTCCCATTTTATGGAGATCCCAAAAAGTTGGAAAAGTGTGGCCTGTGTGATACAACCACTAAGTAACAAAAGTGCTGGGATTCGTGCCTGGGCTGTCCCAGCTCCAGCTCCAGGGTCACACCAGGACACTACTGCCAGCCGCGAGGCCAGGACGAAGGCCGTGGAGGAGCAGGGAGGCTGTGCATTTCAGGGGTGCATGCCCTAGACTGGTTTCACTGTTCTCAAAGCAAGAAGTAAACTGACAAATGCTGCTGTGTGGGGGGAAGCAAGCCAGCCTCAGACCAGTCTCAGGGAGGTGCATATAAAAGCAGCCCCTCTGGGCAGCTGGAGTCCAGGAGTAAGAGGCCCCCCAGAGGGGGTGAACATGGTCCTCAGTCCTTCTGCCAACACCTGATGGGAACTAGCAGAAATGTAGGGGAGAAGGCTTTGAACTTCAGAAAGATGATCTCCTATAGAACTCAAAGTCAGCCTAGCCAACAGCTACCATCTGGTGACCCGGACTCTAAAGCCAGCAAGCAGGGAGTTCAGCCTCCTACCTGCTGGACACCCTTCCATGTATGCACATGCACAGAATCTTCTGGATCTTCTGTTACCGCTGCTTTCTGGGAGCCCAGTTCATCAAGGCAAATGTCACCTGCTTACCCCGACCCCCTGTTCTGATAGTGGAACTCCAAGGCATCTGCAACCACCAAGCAGGAAGCTGAGAAAGGGCTGTAAAAGGCACCACTCAGAACACAACCAGAGTGTCCCACAGCTCACTCTGAAGCACTGGATCTAAATTCCCAGCGGGGGACCTCGCTGACTGAGAGACTTGGTGGACAGACCTCGGGGAGCCAATGTCAGGGATCTCCCTTCCTCCCACCGGGCCATCTTGGCTGGTTTAAGAGCTGGTATGCTGGGTCAGGCTCAATGACTCACTGGGCTAATACTCTCCCTGCTGGCATTCCACATGCGCCCTGGTTCATGTCCCAGCCTCTGCAGCTCCCCGCTTGTGGCCTGAGAAAGCAGTAGAGGATGGCCTAATGCCCGGGCACCCTGCACCCACGTGGGAGACCTAGAAGAAGCTTCTGGCTCCTTGCTTCAGATTAGCTCAGTTCTGACTGTTGCAACCATTTGGAGAGTGAACCAGCAGATGGAAGATCTTTCTCTCTGTCTCTCCTTCTCTTTGTAAATCTGCCTTTTCAATGAAAATAAATAAATAAATCAGCTGGAATACTAGGTGCTGTTGAATCCCAGAGGGCTGCTGTTCATACCTCTGCATCAGAGATCAAAGGTGTAACCGTGTGGTCCCCCAAGCTTGAGGAGCCCCCTCCCCATACCCCCCTAAATCCCAAGCTGTCAGATCAAAACACAGTGGTCATTGTAATGCACACAGGATCCACTGCCTGCTATGGGAACTCTCATCCCTCCAGCCACGGGCTTCAGCCTTCCCAGTGTCAGCTCAGGCCCTTGACTTTC
The DNA here is from genome assembly GCF_030435755.1 of Ochotona princeps. Taxonomy (NCBI): domain Eukaryota; kingdom Metazoa; phylum Chordata; class Mammalia; order Lagomorpha; family Ochotonidae; genus Ochotona; species Ochotona princeps. The sequence continues at coordinate 16,816,725 of NC_080835.1, read as the reverse complement.
ACCCATGTGTGTGCTGAAGATGCAGAAATGCAAGCGCTCAAAGATACCCAGATAGTCACACAGGACTGGCCTGCCTACACAGCACCCAGATGAGGGAAGAAAATTGGCCCTTCTGGAAGCGAGGCAAGCGGAGGACCATGATGGATGGATTGGCCAACAAGGCTGTGTCCCCTGGAAGTCCCCTTCCCTTAACTTTTGGAAGACACATCAGAAGCCTCTCACTGGGTCTCAGCACCCCAGAGCAAGTTCTGCTGCCCTGGGGCACTTCGCGCCCTCCATGCCAGCTAGTCAGGTAGCCATGGGAGGCATCTATGTGTCTGCAAGGTTCTCCCTGACATGAACCGCTGACCAGACCACGAGTGGGCAGCGCATCCAAAGGCAGCTGGTCTACTGTGGGTGGGGGTGGGCACAGGCCCATTTCTTTTTCCCATGCAAATATGAACCAACAGCTCTGAAGGCTCTAGCTTATGAGCAGTGGGATCTGGATCTGTGGAATCTGGGTCCGTTTGAACCCCACAGAGTCAGTATCAATGATCCTCTCTTCTCCCCACCCCCAGTTCCCACTGCCCTCCTCCCAGGAAAACAACAGATTTCTTCGTTGCACATCTGGGACAAAAACTGTTGGCAGGGAAAGAAGAATGGAGTGCCTAAAAAAATAAATTATTAAGTAAAGTCAATACTGAAGCTGGAGAGAGAAGAAGCAAGTGAAAGGAGTTTTCTGCGTTCAGCTCCATAGTGTTGCCACCACATTACGCCTTGTTAACTGGAGTGGCTTCTATTCTTCACAACTCAGCCACTGCTATTGGATGGAAAAAGAGAAGAGCTTTGCAAACACAGAGGAAGCTGGCAGCCATCCACGGTGGAAGCAATGAAGAAGGCCTCAGTGGTCTTGAACTCCTTCTGACCCAGTGCATTTACCTGGTAGCCGTGGTTGTGCTGAGCCTCTGGCCAAAGCTAAGGTCCCCGCTCCAGTCCCTTACCCCAGACTGGAGTCTGAGACCCCTCAGCTTATGCCCTTGCCCTTTGGAAGCACGCTTGTATAAGCCAATGTGACAGACCCCATAGCAGAGAGCAGGGTGCCCCTCCACCACCCCAGTCCATCCAGCCCCCACTGTCTGCCCGCCTTCCAACAAGCCAAATGCAATTGTGAAAGTGAGTCCAGGAGAAACCACTGCAGCGCCCCTGGCTGTGAGAAATTCTGAATTTGATCTCAGTCTAAGTCACGAGGTAGGGTTTTTTGGCTTTTATTTTGTTTTGTTTTGTTTTGTTTTTTTCATGGCAGAAACCAGTCCCTGGGAAGGGTCTGCTTCCTCTACCCAGAGCTGAATCATGAGTTTTGGCCCTGGGGGCCCAGCAGTGAGTGTAAGCTTGCAAGGCCCTGGTAGGGAGTCAGCCTCAGAGGTGCGGGAGGTGATTCCTCTTGCAGAGAGGCAGAACCATGGGCAAGACCAGCATCCAGAGATACCTGGAAGATGAAAAATGTCCCAGATGAACTGTGGTTCCCGCTAAGGAAACACCCAGGCAGAATGTGGGAAGAACCAGTTAGCTCTGGAAGACTGCAATGAGCTGAAGCACCAGTTGTTTTGGGACATGAGGTTGGAAAATACTATGGCATAGTGGTTGAAGCTGCCACCTAAAGTGCCCACATCCCATATGGATATTGGTTGGAGTCCTGGCTGCACCACTTCTGATCCAACTGCCTGCTATTGTGCCTGGGAAAGTAGCAGAAGACGGTCCAAGTGTTTCAACCCCTGGACCCACAAGGTAGACCCGGAAGAAGCTCCTGGCTTCAGCCTGACACGGCCCTTGTTGTTTGTGGCTGTTTGGGAAGTAACCCAGCAGATGGAAGACATCTCTCTTTCTTTGTAACTGTGCCTCTCAAATAAATAAAATAAATCTTTAAAAAAATATCAGCACATGGATCTATATTCTCTTGACATACCTTAAGTAGAGAGATTACTGAGAAAGTTACATGGCTCTGGAGGCACCTGAGGAGACTCAAAATGTTTAGGATCACAAAGGGACTGGCATGTTCCAAATGAAAGGAGGGCTTGACCTTGAACCTTAACAGGTGGAAGCAGGTGGGAAAATCAATTCAGCTGGTAATGTTTCCCAAGAAAACAAATCTCAGAGAGCAGAGGCAGAAGTTCAGGAGTGTAGATAGGGGCTAAAGAAAGCCTGGCCCGAGGGCTCCCCAAGGGGCCTCTCTGGGCCCTACTATCCCCAGGGGCACCAGGCAGGGTGGACCGGGCTGGGGTTCTGAAATGTTGTGGGGCAGGGAGATGCTGGGTGCCCAGAGCCACTCCCTTTCTTTGTGGTGCATCTGTGCCGTCTCCCCACTGCAGGTCAGTGTGTGAGGGAGGGTTTGGGACATCCAGCTTCTATCTTTTCGCTATAATTGAGCAAAGACTGCAGAGTCCAGGGAGGCGGCACTGGGATGCGTAATTGGTTATACAAGCAAATTACTTATGGCCAAAAAGCAGAAGTGGCAGAATCTGTTTAAGTTTTACATATTTATTTATGTATTTATTTGAAAGGCACAATGATGGAGAGAATCTTCCATCTGCTGGTTCATTTCTTCAAAGGTCTGCAAGAGCCAGGGCTGGGACAGCTGAAGCAAGGAGCCAGGAACTCCTCCCATGTGGCTGGCTGGAACTTGAATACTTAGTCACCTTAGGGTTAGGGTTAGGGTTAGCATGCCTGGAAGGCAGTAGGTGAACTGGATGGGAAGCGCAGGCAGGTCTGGATCCCAGACATTCTGATAGTGAATGCGGATGGCACAAGAGGCAGCTTAACCCCACCAGCCCAGTGTCTGCTTCTGTAGCATTCTTTTTAAAGATTTATTTATTTTTATTGGAAAGGCAGAATTACAAAGAAAAGAAGATAGAGAAAGATCTTCCATCCGCTGATTCATTCCCCAAGCGGCCTCATCAGCCAGAGATGAGCCGATCTGAGACAGGAGCCAGGAGCTTTGAGCCATCCTCCCAGGCCACAAGCAGGGAGCTGGATGGGAAGTGGAGCAGCTGGAACATGAACTGGCGCCCATATGGGATCCCAGCGTAGGCAGGGTGAGGAACTGTGGCGCTGGCCTCGCTGTAGCATTTTTAATGGCTGTAAACTCCCCCCACCTTAATGTACCCACTCTTTGGTAACAGGGCTCTGCTGTCTCCCACCCAGACATGGAGTCTATCCCACTCCTGTGCCTTACCTCCACCAGCAGGATCTTGGCAGAGTGAGAGTGCATGGCCAGACTGCAAGAAACCTCAGAATTAGTCCTTGCCTTCTTGGGACGGGCATGAGATCTGGAGTAGCAGCAGCCCCCCTGTGATCATGAGACCCCAAACTTAAACACAAAAACAGTAAAAGAAAACTTCTATCTGTTTGGGACCCACATTTAGGCCTGTGGTCCCCAGTGTGTGATATTCGCTTCAATAGCAGCAGCAGCAGCTATATCACAAAGTGATTTCTTGGAAAAGCAAATTCTGAAGGCAGAAGTGTGGGATCAGAAGCTGGGAGCTTCCAGGCTATAGCAAGCCCTGGGTTGCTCCGTGCTCATGGTAGTTTAAGAACCATGGGTTTACGCTGATTTAGGTTAAATTCAAACACATGCTAGCTTGGAAGAGAAAAAAAAATGAACCATGGGCTTTACCCTCTCCTTAATCTGCCACCCGTCCCAAACATCCCAGTTCAAGCTTCGCCGATTCCACATCACCAAGATTTGGCCCAAAGACTTCTCCCTGCACGGATGCCAAGGTCCTTCACCTTCCCTGTCAGTCTTTTTCATTAAGTAAACGCATGTCCATCACAGAAGGGCGGAAGAGTCAGCAGCCATGACGTGGCAAGGTAAATGGCTGCTTCTGACCCTCAGGGATGGGTAGCAGCAAAAAGCATCAGAACTATTCACAGGACAAAGTCTCCCGGTTCCAGGTGAAAGCCCAGACCTAGCGTTTGTTCTCTATCCCTTTCACATCAGGCCAGGAAGAGCGACCAGCCTGCTGCAGTTACCTTCCACACATCCACGAATACCCCAGGACACCCACCGCCTGTCGCCAATTAGAGTCCCCAAACCCTGTGGTGACGCCCCAGCCAGCTGCTAGGTGACCACAGTGGGCAGCAGATTTAGAGTTTGCTGCCTGGTAAGTCATGCCAGATCTTGAGAGCCAGAACAGCAGTAGTTGACTTTCCTAACTGTGTCGCAGCTGACAGGGTCACCCTTGTGTTGTTTTTTGCCCGTGTTTGGTCTCAGGGCTAGCTGGGTACTGGACAGGCTGGGGAGGAAGGGAGTAGACAGTGAGGGAGGCTAAGATGGGGTTCGAACTTGTTGTTAGAAGCTTCCTGAAGAGCACTGGACTGCTCATCACTGCCTATTGCACCTGCTGCACTGCGATGTCACATGTGAGCCATCTCTAGCTGGCAGGTGGGTGTAGATGCCAAGCGTGCAGGTCTCACTCCTCTCTATGAGACAGGCAGGCAGGGAGAAGGGGCAGGAAGTGAAATAACTTCCTGGAAATAACTGCCAGGAATGGCAGTCCATGGCCAGCCAGACCTTCAGTGGCCAAAGCATGTGGAGTATCCGACCTCACTGAGATGGACAGGCAGCCAGTGAGTGTCCTGGGCTGAGTGTATTGACCAGGAGCAGCTGCCAAGAGACTCACTTTCCAGCTGGATGCTTGTAGACCAGCCGCCTTATCCCCTGCAACCCCATGTCCCCTTTTGCAGATAAAGCAAAGCACCTCAGTCGAACTGCCTTCAATGAGCGGCTGTCTACGTCTCTGGCCCTGGAAGGTAGGCTGGAGCCAGAGTCCAACTGTGACCACAGCTGCCAGGACCTGAGGGCTGGATGGGGCCTGAGGGCTGGATAGGGCCTGAGTTCCACTTTTCTTCTTGTTGTCCTTTTCTTCTCCCCTCCCCACCAGCATATTCCCATTCTTCCGATGGAAATTCCCATTCTTCTGAGGACCACAGAGGCTTTGGGGGCACCTGCTAGTATGAGGACTCAACCTAGTCTCTTAGGCTGCAAGTGCACCCCTAACTGTTGTTTTCAATTGCTTTTTCTTTTTAAAAGATTTATTTTTATTGGAAAGGCTGATTTGCAGAGAGGAGAGGCAGAAAGAAAGAGTTTCCATCTGCTGGTCCACTCCCCAAATGGCCACATTGACCAGAGTTAAGCTGATCCAAAGCCAGGAGCCAGGAGCTTCTTCTGGGTCTTCCACATGGGTGCAGGGTACCAAGGACTTGGGCCATCCTTTACTGCTTTTCCAGGCCATAAGCCTGGAGCTGGGTCAGAAGTGGAACATCCAGGACTCTAACTGATGCCCATATAGGATGCTGGCACTTGGAGGTGAAGGACAGAGGCCTGTCTTAATTGCTTTCAGATAAAGAAGCCAGCACTGAGCTTTCAATGCCACCAGCTCAGCCTATGGCCTTCCCACTGGGTCATCCTTGAGGCTGGAACTGAGCCAAAGCCAGGCAGTGGCTGCCGGTCCATGGCCGCTCCTGTTCCTGAGCCTCCCCTGGAAGGCTCCGGCAGCAACCAGCCGGCCAGCCAGGTTGTCCCCCCACCCACCAGCAGGAGTGGAGTCTTCCAGGGTACAGAGTGGCTTCAGGCAGCAAGCAGGAACAGGCAGACTCAGCAGGACATGGGGCCATTGGAGGGTAATTAGTCTAGGCTGTGGAGCTCCTCAGTAATGAGGAGGCTAGTGCAGGCACAGGAACAGCACAGCCTCAAACACCTGCCACCGCTAGCATCCTGCCTGGAGGCAGAAACCACTCTCCTTCCTCGTGGTCCCTGCGCCATGCTGCTGCAGGGCTCCTTCCCTGCACAGCAGCCTCGGAGGAGGCAGTCTGCAGCCAAGATCACCAAAACCCAGCAGAGAGGACCCTTCTTCCTCTCCAGGGTACAAGGCTGGGCAGGGCAGAGACAGAAGTCAAAAGTCCGAGAATAACGCCTGCCCACGCATTCCACCAGCCGCTCTCTGCTCAGAGCATCTGACCTTCCAACACCTGGTGCTTAGTTTGATTTATTCCTCTGCTTCCCAGCCAGCTTCCTGCTAATGTGCCTGGGAAGCAATCCAGTGATGGCTCAAGTGCTTGAGTCCCGGCCACCGCAAGCAGAGGACCTGGATGGAGTTCCAGGTTCCTGGTTTCAGACTAGCCCAACCCATGCTGTTGCAGGTATTTGGGGAGCAAACCAACAGATGGAAAATCTCTCTCTCTCTCTCTCTTTTATTTTCAAATGAATAAAAAGTAAATAGAGTTTTCTCTTCAAAAGAAAAAAAAAGCATCTGGAGCTAGTCGTATGACTTAGTGAATTAAGCTGCAGCCTGTAGTGATGGCATCCCATATAGACACTGGTTCAAGTCCCAGATGTTCTACTTCTGATCCAGTCCCCTACTAATGCACCTGGAAGAAAAAGCAAAAGATTTCCCAATTGTCTGAGGCTCTGCAACCACATGGGAGAACTGGAAGAAGCTCTTACCCCTAGTTTCAGACTGACCCAGCCCTGGTCATTGCAGCCCTCTGGGGAGAGAGCCAGTAGGTGGAAGGTCTCTCCTCTCCTCTCCTCTCCTCTCCTCTCCTCTTTCTCTCCTTCTCCCTCTTCCTTTCCCTCTCCCCTTCTCTCTCCATAACTCTACCTTTCAAATAAATAAAATAAATCTTTTTTTAAAAGAGCATCTGCTGGGGGCCCAGCGCAATCCCCTAGTGGCTAAATCCTCATTTTGCAACCGCCAGGATCCCATATGGGCACCAGTTTGTATCCTGATTGCTCCACTTCCCATCCAGCTTCCTGCTTGTGGTCTGGGACAGCAGTGGATTCTGCAGCAGCGTGGGAGACCTGGAGAAGGCCTCTGGTTCCTGGCCTCGGATTGGCTCAGCTCTGGCCATTGCGGCCACTTGGGGAGTGAACCAGCAGATGCAAGATCTTTTTCTCTGTCTCCTTCTCTCTGTAAATCTGCCTTTCCAATAAGAATAAATAAATCTTTAAAAAAATAATAAAAAGAGCATCCGCTGGGTACCAAGTGTTGACAGGAAGGATAGTATACAAATCCTTGATGGACCAGCGTAATAGGGTCATGGAGGGCTAGGATACATCCCGGCCTTCCAGAAGCTGCTGCAGGGAACCAAGGCCCCCCTGCACCAGGCATCCCCCTGGCTTGCTGGATCCTGGGAAGGCCCAGAAGATGCCAGAAGAGAGGCAGGAACAGCAGTGGCCATGTGAGTTCTCCCGGGCTTGGAGGAGCCACTTTTAGCCAACGTGTGGGAGACTGGAATTGCAGCAAACTACATTTCAGTAAGAGCCAGTGCACCTGACAGAACGTCCGTAATACCAGGCCCCCTCTCGTCTCACTCTGAAGGCCAGAGGACAGTGGCCAAGGAGTCTGCTCATACCCCCCACACCACTGAGCTCAGATGCTGCACCCCAGAGCTGGCACCCAAAGCCCATAACAGCAAGCCACGTTTGTTCTTCCACAGAGCATGTTAAGGGCAGTGGGGGAGGGAGGTTGGTGGTGGGGGGGGAATCAAGACTTCCCAGGCGGGAGCAGCCAGCCTCGGGGAACCCCCCATCTGGCTCCAGCAATCTGTCCATCTGGGGAAGAGGAGCCTGTGCCAAACATGACAGCATCTGTGCCCAAAGCAAATTCTGCAAACCCCAGCGATCATCCTCCCTCAGCGAGCAGGGCTCCTGAGCAATCATGCTGCCACCCAGATGGGCAGATCACAGGCCTGAGAAGTCCTGGGTGAGGAAGCCCTTGACCGCATGAATTTAGCCCTATTTCAACCCCAGAGCCTGCCCTTCACTTCGCTCCACAGGCCTCCGGGACCCTGGGAGACAGCCTTGGCAATAAATTTGTGTACACTGCTTCCTTCCTTCAGATGCCGTCTTGGAGCCCAAGTGGATGCTGAGAACAGGAGAAAGAGTCTAGAGGAGTTGAGGGGTGGGTGATGGGGCGCCCAGGGTTCCCTTCTCCCTGGAGTGGGAGGAGAGAGTCAAGACTACAGCTCAGAGCTGGGCACCAGGGAAATGGTACTCTTGGGAATACACCTGTGTGCCCTACGCCAAGATTTCAGTCAAAGTCCTGACCCTCCTAGTGGTGGGAGGTGCCCAGGAAGCAGGCGATTCTGCTCTCATGAGGTCGCAGGTGTAGGACACCCAGATGGCGTCCTTGCAGGAGATGAGGGCTCCTTTGCAGAAGAGGAAGAGGGATCAGAATATTCTTTCCCTCAGCTACGGGTAGACACAGAGGGGAGGTGGCCAGGAAGGGACCCTCACTGGGGGGCAAACCACCTTTGAGCTAGACATCCAGGTCCCAGGATGGTGAGAAACAGTCATGTTGTTGATGCTGCCTCTACTCCAGGGATCCTGAGCCGACTGAGGCCAGCCCCCTTAATCCCCAGGGACTCTGGCCTGGAAAAGACTCAATTCAAGTGCCCGACCTGCTGTGTTACCTGGGGCCAGGCACTCGACCTCTGTGGTCCTTGCTGTAAGAAGCAAGCAGCACTTTAATCTCAGGGTTGTGGTGAAAACAGAGACAGCATAACCTCAGAGGCACCCGGATACAGTGCCAGCTGCATGCCAGGTGTGCCCATCAGCAATTACCGGGCATTAATCCACTTCCTGAGTGATTTGGAACTGTGCAGGTTAGTCCCCGTTTTATATCTGACCATGCTGGACCAACAGCTAGATGTCAATGACTTGACCGAGGTTGCCCGGGAACAGAGGCAAAACCAGGCTTCAAAAGTCAAGGGTGCCCAGCTGCAGACTGCCTGCTATACCCCTCTACCCACAGTGACGGTTCCCCAGTATCATCACACAGAGACAGCTGGGGGATCCAGTGGTGGCAGGAGGGATCCGGAAGAGCCCGAGGATCCTGGAAGAGGCCAGGCTGCTGTCCGCTCCCAGAGAGCACAGTGCTGCCCTCTTCCAGCTTCCCCTTCTGTGGTCATCTCACACCCAGGTAGGGAGGACAGCTGGCCAAGCTCTTGTCACACCCTGCTCCTTGGATGGATGGGACTCCGGGGAGAGTAGTTCACTCTGCTCAGCATATGGCCTCTGTTCTCAAGCCCTGGCTGGTATGGAGTGGCCATGTCCCAGTTTGCCTGTGGTCTCCTGAGCACAGAGCTTCGGACTGAGGCTCCTGGGGGATACCTGGAGTGCGCTCCAGGAGCCCTGAGTGTGTGAGGTTAGGGTGTGGGGGTTGGGGTGGTGTAGGCGGTAAGGATGGGCCCTAAGGAGAGGCACCCCAGCCCGCGGGAAAGTGGAAGGACTCCGCTTGGGGGCTGCAGGTTCTGCCCCTCCCCCTCACTGCCCAGGCTTGAAGTCTTGAGGGCAGCCTGTCCTCTGGGGTTGTACCAATGTTTGTGCCAGAGAGTCTCAGGCTGGGAAGGAATCGGGAGCAGCAGGCAAGCTCAAGGTGGCTTCTGCTAAAATCTGCAAGAGGAACAAAGGCACAGGGACCAGCATGGAGGCCCAGCAGTTTCAGCTGCCACTTCAAACGCTGCCCGCCCATATCAGAGCATTGGTTCAAATCTCAGCTGCCTTGCTTCTGCTTCTGCTCTCTGCCAATGCTCCTCGGAAAGTAGCGGAGGAGGGTCCAAGCCCCTGCTGCTCATGTGGGAGATTCTGATAAAGCGCCTGGCTCCTGGATTCAGACCTGCTCAGCCCTGGTCATTTTGGCCATTTAAGGAGCGAAGCAGGGGAAGGAAGATTTTTGTCTCTCTTTGTAACTCTGCATGTCAAGTAAATAAATCTTTATGAAGAAGAGAGAGGACATGGATTTTCCTTTTCTTTTCTTAAAATGATTTATTTGAAAGAGTGACAGAGAGAAAGGGAGAGACAAAGAGAAATCTTCCATCTGCTTATCCCCAAATAGCTGCAGCTGCCAGCACTGGGCCAGGATGAAGCCAGCTTCTTCCAGCCTCTCATGTCAGGGGCAGGGGCCCAAACGCTTAGGCCATGTTCTGCTGCTTTTCCCAGACCATTAGCAGGAAGCTGGATTGCAAGTGAAGCAGCCGGGACTCGAATCAGTGCCCATATGGGACATGGGCACTGTAGATGACGGGGCTACCTGCTAAATCCTAAGGCAGGTGCCTGATGCCTACATTTCAATTCTATTGCATTTTTTGTTATTTGAGGTTTAAACTCCCACATGTGCCTAAAGGTTGTCCTTGCTCCCATAAGGAAGCATGTCAATGTTTGGGAAATCCTTGTTCCATTTATTCATCATTAGATCTCTAGACCCAAGATATTTGCTGGCACCCAGACTTGATGCTGCAGAGAGGCTCAAGAATGAGTGACTTTCTCCTCACCATGGTGTTGAGGATTTTCCTGCACACCACCCCCCCCAAAAAAAAAATGTTCTGCACCTTAAATGTTGACAAATATCTTGTTAGAGTTACAAGCCAGTCTAAATTATCCCAAAATCTGCCAAGATCAACAAAATTATACTTCAACACAACAAATGGCTAAATACTAAAATGAAATGGACATGCGACAGCTGAATGGTACCCTATAGCCTTTTCAAGGTATATAGCAGCCGGTCCGGTTCTGTATATAAACTAAAATTGAGATGTCAATGAGCTAATCATAGGTTGTGGTTAAGACTTGTTTTTTGTTTTTTTGTTTTTTGTTTTTTGTTTTTTGTTTTTTTTAACATACTGGTTACTCAAAACCATGTCAATTCCATAATATTGCAAATTGCTGTTGATGTTATATTGGGACTCTTAATTGACTGTGATGATATTATACCAGCTCTGACTTCGGACCAGAAATGGTCTCCCCAAGAAACTGTTCAACCCATCTGGACAATAAGTAGCTGGACTCCATGCTTAATATATGTTTGCAAGGAAAGAATCTTGATTGAATTTGAACTGTAATACTGCATCAAGGTGGAGGAATCCACCAGGGGGGAGGGGAGGGGGAGTGGGATTCCCAGAGCCTATGAAACTGTCACATAATGCTAAATATTAATAAAAATAAATAAATTAATTTAAAAAAAAGAATGAGTGACTTTGCTCCTGGTGGGAGGGCACTGATCTCCACAGAGGGCAAGCGTCCAGGACTGCCACACACAGCTAACCTGGCCCACAGAGTGGGCTCCCGCCCTGGGTGCCTGGAAACCGTGTGGCCATGGAGAAGCTGGGCCGTCTGACAGTGGCAAAGGAGCCACATGGCTGCAGCGGCCAGGCGATGAGGACCAGTACCCATAGGGCTTCGAGCATCAGGGAAGGGTAGACGCCACAGCCCCAGGGGAAAAACAAGACCCCTGTCCTTGATGGAGAGGAGCACTTGATGTGTTTCTGCCAGGTTAAGGTCAAGTCTAGCTGGGATTCAGAAAGGAGAACAGAGATTCTTGCTTTCTGCTGGTTGGTAGGATGTGGGAGCAGCAGGGGGCTTAGGCTTAGAAAGGGAAAGGTAAGAGGGTACTCCCCCTCATCCCAAGGGTCTCTGTGGTACCAGGAGTTCCCTGCAGGCCCACAGGGGTGGGCCTGACACCATGCAGCATCAGTCTGCAGTATTGGTCTCCACCCTCTCTCAGCCTCAGTTTGCCCATCTGTACAATGAGGACAAATGAGTCCACTTCCCAGGTGCTGGAAGATGCTTGGTGCAGGAAGTGGCTGGTTCTCAGTGTCCAGCAAACAACTGGACACCGCGCCCTTGAAGCCTGCAGGTGATGCAAGGGACTGGGGACTCAGACTTTTCATAGTGCTGGTTCAAATCCCAGCTGCTCCGCTTCTAATCCATCTCCCTCCTATGGTGCCAGGGAAAGCAGCAGAAAATGGCCCGAACACTTGGGCCCCTGCACCTATGTGGGAGAGTTCCTGGATGGAGTTCCTGTCTCCTGGCTTCTGTCTGGTCCAGCCCTGGCTGTTGCCGCCATTTGGGGAGCGGATAGAGGCAGATAGAAGATCTCTTTCCTCTCTTTTTCTCTCTCTCTAACTCTGATTTTCACATAAATAAATGTATCTCTTCTAAAAAAGAAAAAGTCTCTGCTCATGACAAACTGGGCCTCCTGCAGGGGAGGTGAGGTGCAGGCAGGGGCACTGGATAGGCATTGGGCAATGGGGCTGAGGGGTTTGTTTTAGGTCCCGAGACTTGCCGGTCTTGGTTCTTCTCTTGGGGTGTTTATCTGTCTCACTTCCTTCTTTCTATGGCACCCCCAAGAGTCCTCGGGAGCCAGCTGGGGGCTGATGGGGAGAAGTGGCAGGTTTGGGCAGTCTGGCCTGAGGACAGTGACAGATGCCTGGAGAATCAGCCTGCTGGTCTTGGGGCTGGGAGGTGACAGCCGGCCCTGGACCCTGGGGAGGACCCTGGGGCCTTTGTTTCCTGTTGTCAACAACTCAATACCATTTATTTGGAGTTTTAAGAAGGTTTATTTTGGCTCATGGCCCTGAGATGGAGCCCTTCTGTGAGTGTCCCTAACACAGAGGCAGATATCACCCGGGCCCCCTGCCTTGCGTCTACCCCCCTGAGTCCCAGGTCTACTTGCCCATCCTTCAAAACTAATTACTTGTCGAAAGGACCTCACGAAAGTGGAAGGGTGGTACCGTGAACCCCACAATGCCCTCACACTTGGACTCAAGTCATCATTTGCTCCTCTGATGGACAAAACCTAGGGGGTTAGTGTTGCTGGGACGTGGTTCCTTGGAGGAATCCAGGTCTGGTAAAAGTACCTGCACACAACCCCAAAAACTCACATGCAATTGGCCACTATGGAAGCCCCCCAGAGGGTACAACCTCACTGACCAATCAAAGGAAAGCCACGAGGACACGGCCACCCAGGAGCTCCGACACAAACTGAGCAAGCAGCTCTCAACCCCAGTTTCAGTCTAAAGAAACCTCTCCCAATCTCTCTGGGATCCCCCAGGGATTGAACTATTGTTGCCTGGATGCTCTGTGTGCCCTAAGCACCTGCTCTGTTCTACCACCCCCATGACTGAGGTTGGCTTTGGTGACATTGGGCGAATGGACCCAGGTTTGGGGGTTTTAGCGTTAGCTTGCAGCTAGTGTGGGGAAAGCAGTTCTTCTGCAGCAGCTCTAAAGGATCTGCCCTGTACTCAGATTTCTTAGCGAGACTGGGCAAGACATCAGAGGGCATGAGGGAGGGAGCATGTGTATTCATGGATTCACTTCCTCTTATAAGGTCTCCATGATTCAGTAGAATGCGCTGTACCCTGGTGACCCTGGATAATTCTAATGGCCATCAGAACATTGTAGCTAGGCTAAGGTTCCCCTCCTTGGGACCTCTCCTACCCGCTGTGAGCCAAGCTGATAGGACAGGGCCAGGCTTCAGAGCTGGCAGTACCGTGGAGCGGGGCTGATAGTACCTATGGGGCAGGGCTGAAACCAATGGGGTCCCCTGAAAGTGGCCCTAGTGCTCTTGGATGGGGTTCAAGAGCCAAAGGACCAACCTAGCCAGCTGCCAAGATCCTGGCCTCTACACCCCTGCCCTCGCCAGGACCCAGGCTGGTGCACACTGCTTTTCAGTCCTCCTTCCCTGCTTTGTTCTGGCTCTCCTATTCATCTCCCTGCCCACCTGGAGGAGCCCAGCTGCTTGCAAGGGCTGCTCGCAGGAGAGACAGAGAAGGGGCTGGAGCACGGGCATGCTTTCCTATTCACTGATGTCAGCCTGGACCAAAACCCCGGGGGACTGGGGAGATTATAAATGATGTCTTCCAATGATGTCTTGGAAGCCAATTTCAGCCTTGCCATGCTGGCACGTAGGTAGCACTCTGCCTGCCCTGCCCCCCTTCTGAAGCCCAGCGTATGCGTGGGACCCTGGTTAGCAGGTACCCTTGCTGTTCTGGTGTGGGAGGTTCTGAAACAGTCATGTCACATCTGTATGTGCAAAAGGTCACCATTTGCAAACTACTGGCTGCTAGCCTCAGCCTCCAGACAGGGCCGGAGTCAGGGCCATGGACAAAGGAGGCTAGGGGACTCCTGGGGGAGGCTGAGAGCTGGAATCCCAGCTCTGCCACCAAATTCGTGGGACACCTGCCACCTGACACCCCATCACCTGCCTGCTGCCCTTGCGGATAATGCTGGTGTCCCTCCCCGTACTGCCTCAGTGACAGATTTGGCCTTAAAGTTCTCCAGCAATGCCCCTGGGAGAGCTGTGGCTCCCCTCCCCCGGCCAGGGCAGCCACGGGCTTGTCTGCGGCATCCTGTCTCCAGAGGCTCACACAGCATCTGCCCCCAGCATGAGCTCACTAATTATCTGCAGGGTAGATGAATTAGTAAAAGGAATGATCCCTCAATCTTATACTGCATTCTCCAGGAATTTCAGGTGTGTGTGTGTGTGTGTGTGTGTGTGTTGGAGGTGGGCGAGTTGTGTAGAGCAGCCAATGGCCATTGGGGTCAGGAATAGGGGGCTGAAAAACAGAAGATAATGAGATGGAGGAAGGATTGGAGGCACGCACATGCTTCTCTATGTACTGATGTCAGCCCAGACCAAGCCCAGGGGACTGGGATGATCAGGGATGATGTCCCTCCAGGCTGGCCTTCGCATTCAATTTCAGGCAGATGACAGAGTGAAGGAGCAGGGAATGGGGGTGGGGAGGACCAAATCTGCTTTATAATTGTCACCGGCCTTTCCACATAGTCCATGAGTATCTTTGAGGACTGCACATACCAACCTGATTAAGTAAGGACATGAGGGACAGGGCAGTTTCTGGCTCTCCCAAATGGTCAAAGATATGGTAAGCAGGAGGTGAAAGTAGGTAGGCCTCAGCCAAGCTGAGCCTCAGGCACCCTGGTCACCGGCTTCCAATATGAACTCAAACCATGTGACCAGGGCTGGGGTTGCGAATGGGGGTGACAGATGATATGCTGCCAGAAGGTGTTGTTGGCACCTGCTGTGGGGACCAGATCACACATACAGGGCCCTGGGGATGTTGAGGATGTGTGCAAAGAGGCCCGAGGAGGTGGGAATAGATGTGTCTTAGGGCACAGGAGGGGGTGCCATGGATGGGAAAACAGAGGTGATGGGTACCGAGGGTGTGAATTACAGAAGGGCTTCTGACAACCTTAGGTGTCACTTCCCGGGGAGAGCATCTGGGCCTCCTGCCCACTTACAGAAATATCATCCTGCTTTTTTGGGGAGTGGCCACCGTGACTCCACTGTAAGTACATGTGATTCAGGAAGGGATGACCCCATTGCTCAGATCCAGGGCTGGATCCAATCCAGGTCCCAGCTTGGACTGCAGCTCCAAGCATAGGGCCCAGTTGATGAGTGGCTTGGCATGGAAGAGGAATCCATCCTGAGAATTGGGTTGGCATTATCTAGGGAGAGTTGTTCTTAGCTAGGCTTGAAACAAGAAGTCCCAAGAAGTGCATAGAACAAAACAACAAGGAGGGACAAGCAAGAATGAGTCCAAGTCACATTAGGTTTCTGGATCCAGCCATACCTGAAACTCATCTCCTGAGTTTGTGGCCTTTGTAGCCTGAAGCAGGCATTAATTGTGTTCATTCCAACCACACAAGATTCCTTGCAAATTCTGAGAAAAGTTTAGACTTCACTCGCAATGGATTCTTACTCTGGCTGTAACCTCTATCACGTATGCCATGCCCACCTCACAGTCTCCTGCAGATCTCTGTGCTGCCTGTCCTTGAAATGTGTCCTGGCTAAGCCAGTGAACTTGTGCTAGGTACCCAGTGCCAGGGGGAGGGACTGTGCTATGTGTGTGCTCCGCCCACCCCTGGCTGTGCCCAGATCCAGACCGGGAACTCCACAGGGATGTCCCCACGGTGTCATCACACCTGCTCCTTGAAGTGGTTTCTTCACAATGTCTGCTCTGCAGGTGGACCACAACCCATCTGCTGGAGAGACGGTAAGGCAGGCTCCACCTCCGACCTGCTATACTGAGCTGGCCCATGGCCTCCATGGCCTAATATAAGTGTACATTTGGATAATAATGTCATCCTTTTTGGGTAACTATAACAACACGCCCAAGGCTTAATGTTTTATAAAACAAATGGGCTTACGTACAGCTCACAGTTTAGAGGCCCAAGTGCCTAGTGCTGGCATCAGGCAAGGCCCACCTGGCTGAGTCACACCTGGCAGAGACATGCAAGGTGACCAGCCAAGCACAGAAGGGGCCAGGCACACGAGATGGCCTCTTTGATCATATGAGGCCTCGCCCACTCCCAGGAGCTGTGCACCCATGCCTTCCAAGTGAAATGCCCCCCCCAACCCATCTAATCGCCCCCTGCTCAGCCTCCTGCTGGCAGGTGAGTTCCCGCCACCCAGGGTCATCATATGGGAGGGGACCAAGCTCCCAACCCATGAAGCTCAGCACACAAACCACATACAAACCATAGCAAATGGCACCAGGCTCACCACCGCTGTGCGATCATCCTACTGTCCATCTTTATCTTGTGAAAGTGCCAGTTAAAATCCATTAACCTGGGCCCAGCATGGTAACCTAGCGGCTAAAGTCCTCGCCTTGCATGCACCAGAATCCCATATGGGTGCCGGTTCTAATCCTGGCTGCCCCACTTCCCATCCAGCTCCTGCTTGTGGCCCTGGAAAGAGTAGAGGACAGCCCAAAGCCTCGGGACCCTGTATTCACATGGGAGACCAGGAAGAAAGTCTTGGCTCCTGGCTTCAGATTGGCTCAGCTCTGGTCATTGTGGTCACTTGGGTAGTGAACCAGTGGATGGACGATCTTTCTCTCTGTATCTCTCTCTGTAAATCTGCCTTTCCAATATAAATGAATAAATGTATTTTTTAAAAATACACTGACCAGGCCCAGCGCGATAGTGTAGTAGTTAAAGTTCTTGCCTTGAACGCGCCAGGATCCCATATGGGCACCAGTTTGTGTCCTAGCAGCTGTGCTTCCCATCCAGCTTCCTGCCTGTGGCCTGGGAAAGCAGTCGAGGACGGCCCAAAGCTTTGGGACCCTGTACCCGCGTGGGAGACCTGGAGAAGCTCCTGGCTTCGGATTAGCTCAGCTCTAGCCATTGTGGTCATTTGGGGAGTGAATCATCGGACAGAAGATCTTCCCCGTCTCTCTGTGTATCTGACTTTCCAATAAAAATAAATAAATCTTAAAAAAAAAATACACTGACCAATGATGCTCTCCTTCCTCTCATGATCTTGCCACCTGACAATTGTCATTTTCTTTCCTCTCTGGAGATAATTCCTCTGTGCTCCTCATCTAGGTAGACTCAGTCTTCATTCCTCTGCAATGGGTCTATTGCATTCTATACAATGTCCTAAAGATCTCAAGTTTATCCATGTCAGAATGTCCTTGTAATTTTTTTTTGTTGTTTTTATCTATTGGAAAGGCAAAGAGAAATAGAGATACAAAGAGATCTTCCACCTACTGGTTTATTCTCCAAATATCTGCAGTGTCCAGGGCTGGGCTAGACAAAAATCAGGAGTCAAGAACTCTGTCCTAATCTCCACGGTGGGTGGCAGGGACAAAAGCTGTCTCCTAGGATACGTACTAGCAGAAAGCTGGATTGGAAGCAAGGCCTTGAACCCTGCACTCGGGTGTGGGCTATGGGCAACCCAAGAGAAAACTGAGCCACTGCACCAAATACTCACCCCTCTGTCCTTGTTCAGCCTGGGTAGTATTCCATTATATGCGTCCCACCTAATCTTTAAGCTTAGAGACTGGGTGTCAGGGTGGTAGTGTATCAGGCTAATCTTCCACTTGCGATGCCGACATTCCAGAGCCTAGCTGGGCTCTGGTTCGAGTCCTAGATATTTCACTTGTGATCCAGCTCGCTGCCCACAGCTTGAGAAGAGAGCAAAGCATGGCTCAAGTCCTTGGGCTTCTGCATCCAAATGGGAAACCTGAAAGAATCTCCTGGTTCCTGGCTTTGGATCAGCTCAGCTCTGACCATTGTGGCGTTTTGGGGAATGAATCAGTGGGTAGAAAAATCTTTCTTTCTCTCTATATATATCTATGTCTAGATCTAGATATCTATCTTTCTCTCTGTGTAAATCTGCATCTCAAATAAAAACGAATAAACTGAGATGAGCACTCACCTCCACCACGCATGTTAACCATCAGCCTGGGCACCGTGGGCAGCCCTGGAAGGGCCAGGAACATGGGAGAAGGTCTGTCAATGGGAAGGGGCACATTCCTGCTGACCTGAAGGGCAAGTTCACACTGAGGTTTGTCATCTACCCTGGCCCTCTCCACCCCCAAGCAATGTACCACCAGAGCGGAAAAGCGCGATGGGAGATTCGTCCTTAGGCTGAGAGAGCCTTCTCCACACCACTGCCTGTCCGCTCTTGGAGCAGGAGCCGTGTGGGAGCCTCTGCAGCACTCGCTGGCCAGCTCTCATCCTGACTGCCCAGGAAATGCAGGGCGACAGGTGGACAGAGCCAGGGCTCTGCAGGAAGAATGCCAGCGCAGAAAGTCTTGGCTGAGCCTCCGGTGACAGGTGATGCAGGTGCCAGGACTGCGAAGACAGGAAATGAATCACACTCTGTGCCAGTTCCAGGGGGAAGACACAGCCAAAAGATACTCCAAGCACGGACACGGCTTCCCAAAAGGTCTTCGTGGAGGAGGTGCCACCTGTCTGGATTCCAGGCCTCCTGAGCTGTTGCACGGACAGAGTAAGCACAGGGCAAGGTCAGGAGTGGGCAGAGAGAGGCCCCAACCCCCTCCTACCTGTTGGCTGTAGTAGGTTGCCAAGGGTGGGGGAGTGGGGTGAGGCTAGGAGGCGAGGGGATCGAAGGCCATGGGGAACATGGCCTAACTACCCTCCAGACAGTTCTGAAAGTTACAACCACACCTTGTCACTCTCCAAACCCAGCTAGGAGGCAGAGCTGGTGTGGGTCTGGCAGCCTTGGGTCCTTGCTGCTGTGACTAAGAGGTGACTGGACCCAGAAGCCCCTGCCACAAGGGCTCTGCCAATCACTCCACCCTGCTGTGGGAAGGCCCAGTCTTGCTCCCCCCCACCCTCCACCGCTTCCCACTTCTGCCCCGCATAGAATTATAGCCCCAATCTGTCTGACACACGGCCTGGCAGTACTCTCCCGCTAAGGGAGAAGCAGTCTGCCCCAGTTCCCATGGGGGCTGGTACTGGGTTACCCTACCAGATCCAAAACCCAAGGACATTTAAGTCCCTGGTGTTAAATGGCACAATATTGGCATATGACTTATAGATATGCCCCTGTATATTTTAATTTCAAAAGATTTACTTATTTATCTAAAAGACAGAGTCAGAGAGAGAGAGATGTTTCATTTACTAGCTCATTCCCCAAAAGCCTTAAATGGCCAGAGCCAGGTCGAGCCAAAACAGGAGCCTGGGACTCCATCCGGATCTCCCATGTGGGTGGCAGGGTGCATCATCTTCTGCTGCCTTCCCAGGCACCATACCCTGGAGCTAGATAGGAAGTAGAGCAGCCGGAGCACAACCTGGCACTCATATGGGCTGCTGGCACGACAGGCTGTGATTTAACCCATGGCGCCACAATGCTGGCTTTGCTCCCATGTATTTTAAATCATTTCGGGCCTGGCGCGGTGGCCTAGCAGCTGAAGTCCTTGCCTTGAACACGCTGGGATCCCATATGGGCACCAGTTTTAATCCCGGCAGCCTCGCTTCCCATCCAGCTCCCTGCTTGTGGCCTGGGAAAGCAGTCTAGGATGGCCCAAAGCCTTGGGACCCGACACCCGCGTGGGAGACCAGGAAGAAGTTCCTGGCTTCAGATCGGTTCAGCTAGGCTCAACTCTGAACGTTGCAGCCACTTGGGGAGTGAATCATCTGACAGAAGATCTTCCTTTCTGTCTCTCCTCCTCTCTGTATGTCTGCCTTTTTGCAATAAAAATAAATAAATCTTTAAAAAATATATCTATAAATCATCTCAAGGTCACTTACAACACCTAATGTAACATAACGAGTTGTTATATTGTATCATTTGGGGAGTCAAAGTCTATGTGCTCAATACAGATGCAATGTTCTTTTTGATTTAATTGTGTTTGTTTCCAATTTTATTTGAAAGTCAGAGAGACAGAGAGAGGCTGACAGTCGCCCAGAAGCCCCTAACCAGCCAGGGCAGAGCCGGGAGCTCAGACCAGGTCTCCCCATCACTGGCAGGGACCAGAGTGTGTGAGCCATCACCTGCTGCCTTCCCAAGGTGTGCATCAGCAAGTTGCGGCATCAGCAGCTCATCCGAAGCCTTGAGCCCAGGTGGTCCAGCATGAGAAGCAGGTGTCACCAGCAGCATCCCCACTGCTGCTTCAAGCACCTACCCTTGTGATTTTTTTTTCCCTGAATATTTCTACCCATAATGCTTGAGTCACCAGGACACAAAGTGAAGACGAGAGCCTGGCCCATCAGCCAGGTCAGAGGGCGGAGGCTGTTTCAGCAGAGCCCAGCCAGAGTGTGGGTCCTACCCGGCCTCAGATCTCAGCGAGCCCACAGCTCTGCCAAACCCAGACCAAACTTCCCCTTTCTTGCTGCATTCTACAGAGAAGGGAGGGACCAGAGTTTAAGATCTTTCTCTGGGGGGCAGAGATACCTCAGAGCCCCACCCTGCCCGCCCCACCCCCAGGGCTGTCATCCTCTCTGCCCCACTCCCCCAGCCTCCCATTGCCTCAGCTCCACCGCTCCCAGCACCTTTCCCCCAGCCAGCCCACTTAATTGAAGTCATTTACTTTGCACAAAAGAACAGCAACTGCATCTGTTCCTATCTTTGTCCCAACCACAGGCCCTGCACTGGGAGTTCTGGCGGCCTTTGTTTCCCAGAGGCTCTCATTAGCCACCAGCTGAGCTGGCCTTCCGCTAAGACTGGGCGGTGCCAGGGAGACACACACACACACACACACTCCTGGCTGTGGGTAGAGTCCTCACTGTGGTGCTCACTGCCTGGGAGCATTGGAAAGTTGCTCTGGAAGCCCCTGTGTCGTGACCCTGGTGTTGGTGATGACGATGCTGGCGGAATTTGCAGCATCTATACTTCGTATGGAGTACTTAGCATGTGCCTGGAGTGCAGCACCCATGGATATCAGCTACTCTCACACACTTGAGATGGTGGCTGTCTCCTTTAGATGTTATCCCATTGACTTTGCAATCTGCAATTCCTCATCTGAACCCTGGCCAGATAACCTCCAGCATACTGCGCATCCTCTCAGAGCCTCAGGTGCCCCTAAACCTCGAACCTCGCTGGCCTGAGTGAATGATTGTAACAGGCTAATGTGAATGGTGCAAGAGACAGCTGAGCATGCTCCATGTGCCATACAGTAGCAGACTGGATCAACAGACACCCAGGGGCTGTGTCCGCATTGGTTTCCCAGCTGAGAGTTCTCAACAGGCTGCCCATCCTCTATGGGGGTCATCTGGAAAGCAGGGGTAAGGCTGGCACCCACAGAATAGACAAAGCTCTAGGGCAGAGCACTGCCATTGCTACTAAGCACATAGAAAACTCAGCCTAGTGGTGGCCAGTTCAGCCTACCGTGTGCTCAGCTTTGCAAGTATGCTAGATGCGGTCTTCTCAACCACCATCCACATGCAGTAACATGGAGTCCAGCCATACTCAAGGAACCTGTCTGAGGGGAAGTCAGGGACTGAAAGTCATGCCCTGTGGCTGCATGGGATTTTCTATACCATCCTCCCCTCCCTGCTCCAATAAGCCTTAACCCAGAGAATGAGGAGGAATGCAGGGCAAGCTTTGTGGAAGTTAAGCCTTGAAGGAGTCAAGAATGGGGAAGAGGAAAAGCCCCAGAAACAGCAGTCAAAAAGCACAGAGGACCCAAGAGTACTGGGCACGCTCAGAGACGGATGAGCTGTGGCAGGGGTGGGGTGAGAGTCCCTCAGAGCTGGAGCCCTGACCAGCTTTGATCCTCAAAGATGGCCTAGAAGAAGACCTGCCAGCTACTTCCCTGCTCAGTGTCACTTGTCACCCACTGCAGCTCCATGGATGCTGGGCCGGCACTGGAGCCTGTGACCCTGACCCCAAGACAGAGCCCCAACTTGGGTCTAGGGCGAGGTTGGCCACCCCACCCTGTAAGGAGCACCCCATCTTCAGTGAGCATCCACGGAGGTCTCCAGACATTGTTACGTGTCTCCTGGGTATGTCAAGGCAGGGCCACCATGCTGACCCCATGCCCTTCTCAGACCCTGCTGAACCTCTTTCCCTAGAAAGTCATCCACATAAACTCCTGGGGAAGGGGAGAGTCTCCAGCCCCCACCCACCCCACATCATTGGCTGTTGATGTGCCAGGCTCCCCACGCCCAGAGGACAGGCCTAGCTGTCAGGCTCCTGTCACCTCCGGGACACACATGGCACAGTCGCCTTGGTAGCATGACCCCTGAGCTGGGTGCTCTTGCTCGCCTCGGCACCCACGTGCCTTCATCCATTACCCTGCAGAACACGCATGCACCCGGGTCATCGATTTCAGTAATCATGATGAATCTCGGTGATTTTCTCGGGCAGGTCAGCAGGCCTGGGGCGAGCAGCAATAGCTCAGCATTAAACACCCATAAATCATCCCCGGCACTCTGCAGGGCAAACAGAGCCTGCGTTCGTTGTTATCACTTTTTTCTTCTTTTCTTTTTTTAATCATCAAGGCAGCGATAGTACAAGAAGTTGAGGGAACATTGAGCGACACATCCACCCATCACGCCGCTGGGACTGAAGGCGTGCCTGCACACAGGGCTGGGCGCGGGCTATGTCTTCCTGTAATTACAGGCACATGGGGTACACAGTGCAGATCCGCTGCCTGCTTCTGTGGGTTTCTTTTTTTTTTTATTTCAAATTCCACATCACAGCAAAAACATCTCATTTGTGTGGTGACACGAGCTCCCAGCATTCTAGGAAGTGTGGCAGCTGTTAGCTTTTTTTCCACCACAAATCCAAGATGCCAGGCATTATAAATGAGCCACATGAGAGGTCCTTTATTCCAGCTGAGGGGCAGAGAAAAAAGCAGGAGCATACAGCAAGAGCAGAGTAGAGAGAGAGAAAGCAACAGACAGAGAGGAAAGCAAAGTAGAGAGAGCCAGAGAGCATGAGGAGAAGAAAGAGAGAGAACTAGGAGAAGAGGCACTTTATAGTCCCAAGGTGGGTTTGGGGAGTGCCGGGTCTGGGATTGGTAGGCGTGGTTGTAGGTGGACACCAGTGATAAATGCCTCAGGGGATTGGTGGAGCAGGGCCCTCAGGTATAGCAGTCATAAAATACAAAGATTGTGGAATAGCATGATTTAAACCTAAAGATTACTAAGCTTACTTAGGCATGTGGACCTTAAGGGGACCAAGGCCTAGGGGATTTACGGCAGTGCTGGGTGAAAAGTATTCCAGGTGACGGCTGGCAGGATGGCAGGGTCAGTCTTGGGGGTCTCTGTTTGACTCGCTCCTTACAGCAACTCCCTCGTCAGTTCCCTGGGTGGGGCCTTTGAGATTTTGAGAGTTCAAAATTAGAAGCATCACCAGCCCTGTGGCTTCTATGTTTAAGAATGTTGCTGGGACAGGCATTTGGCACAGAGATCAAAATTCCACGTGAGGTGCCCACACCCTCTATCCCTGTTAGTTATTTAAAAAGTTGATAGAGTTCTAGTTCATATGATATTACGATATTATCCCGATATTATTACGTGCAGCTAATTTCCACAACCTGGTTCTTTACCGTGAGCTGAAACACACCATTACGCGCAGCTAATTCCCACAACCTGGTTCTTTACCGTGAGCTGAAACACCAGACGCAACGAGGTATCTTAGGAGGTTTATTTCAATGGGGCAGGAACGGGTAGAGGTGGTGAAAACCAGGAGAAAAAGGGGAGAGCAAAGAAAAGCAAGAGAGAGAAGAGAGAGAGAAAAGAGAGGGAGAAGAGAGGGGTAAGAGCGGAGTAAGAGGGGGAGGAATAAGAGCCGGGATAAGAAAGAGAGCCGCACCTGGGGGAGCCTTTTTGTCGGCCAGGTGTAGGGGGTGGGGATTGGGAGGGATTGAGGGCAGGCCCCCAGGGGATTGGCGCCTGCAGGTGAATGCCTAGGGATGACTGGCAAGTGGGCGGAGTTGGGGAGGGGGCTGGAAGATTGGGAGGTGGGATTCAGGTGGAAAGCCAGGTTACATCCGATTGGTGGATAGCTAGGCCGGCGAACTTCATGAGCTGTGAGGAAGAAGGAATGGCGACGGGTATTGGAATAACTCCTTACAATCCCAGTGCCTGGGTTTGAATCTCAGTTCTGCTTTTTTTTTTTCTATTTTAAGACTTGTTTATTTTTATTCAAAAAGCAGATTTACAAAGAAAGAAAGAGAGAGCTTTTCCATCCATTGGTACACTCTCCAAATGGTTGCAATGGCTACAGCTGGGCCAGTCCAAAACCAGGAGTCAGGAGCTTCCTCCAGATTTCCCACATGGGTAGCAGGGGCCCAAGGACTTGAGCCAACCTCTGCTTCTTTCCCAGGCCATAAGCATCGAACTGGAGCTGGATTGGAAGTGGAGCAGCCAGAAACAGAACTGGTGTTCACATGGGATACCATTAATGCCTGTTGAACCACAGCCCCAGCCCCCTCAGCTCTGCTTTCAATTCCAGCTTCCTGTGCCTGTGCACCTAGGAAGGCGGGGACAATGGCTCAAGTAGCTGGTTCCTACCATTGCCGTGGGAGAGTTCTCATGTCTGACTTCAGCCCCAGCTGGGAGCCATCACATGCATTGGTGGAGTTAACTACAAGATAGGAGAAGGTAATATCTCTTGCTGGAATCCAGCTCCAGCTGAGTTCGGAACTCAAGAAGGGTGCGTGGATAAGGTGGAGAGAGAGAGAGAGAGAGAGAGAGAGAGAGAGAGAGGGACCACTACAATTCCATGATCATCATGGACAATGCGAGAAAGCTGTCCACTTTATTTATATAGAACCAGTCAAACTCCGGCTCAGACTTTTTACGTCATGGTCAAGTGGGTGCTTCCAAGGGTAATTCTGCATTTGTTTTACCTTAAAGCAGGATGTTATCCATCCTGACACTGTGGTCAGGAAGTTCTCAATAGATGGTGCATATCAATCAGTAACATATTCCTACTACAATCCTCATTCTACAACTTAATCTTAAATCAGTTAAGGGAGGAAAGGCATCACAGAAGGAAGGACCTAAAGACTGAAGAAAGAGGGAAAGAATAGATTCTCACTACACCTGGGGACAGAACACCCTTGATTAGCATATGGTCAATGGGGGAGGAGAATCCTAAGCATAGGTTTCTGCTATACCCTTGATTAACATAGGATCAAAGGGGGAGTTAACACCCTTGATCAGCATATGGTCAATGGGAGCAGCCCAGACAGCGATATTGAAAGGCCTTTTGGCTAAAACAGTATCAGCAACATCAACTGTCAAGCTCACATTGATACTAAACATTAACTCTGCAGAGGCAGACAATGCCTAAATAAATTATAGAAATCTCATCGGGGTTGTCCGGTGTTCATGCAAAGGGAGGTGGAGCTGCATTCAGGTGGTCGTAGAGACATCCGCCTGGGCCCTGCCATACAGTGGGAAATTCCTTGCGGCCCTGCCTGCAATGGAACAATTCTCTTCACACCTTCCTGTCTTCCACACCCATCACATGGACCCCAGCAATCTCTCTCTCTCCTTTCTGTCAAATAAATAAAAATTGAAGTATGCTGTTTTCCCATGAGGTGGTAATCAACTTCCTGAGCGAATCCCCCAAACCTGGCAGCTGCCAAGGTCTTGGGGATGGATACTTGAGTACCTACGGTTTCTGATCCCAAACCTGAGAGTCCGGTGAGGGCACACAGGGTGGCCCACAAAGGATGATGCAGGGTATGCAGAGGCAGTCCCATGCAGAGGCCAAATTCAGGCCCTCTGGACTGGGCAATGTGTCCAGACTGTGCTTTTTCGGGGGTGGTGGGGAGAGTGGGCCAGGGCGGTTGCCAGTTGCCAGCAGGTCAGACATGCTGATTGCCTGGGGATGGGAAGAGGGATAGAGATAGAGTAAGTAGAAATATGTATACAGTTCTTCCTTGTTATCTGCGGATTCTGTGTTTATGGATTCATCCGCTGGTCCCCTTTCCTTGGTGAGCGCCTCCCCAACACCCCTCTTACTCCACTTGCGCATTCATAGTCATTTGCACGTATGTGCAGTACAGCGAGTCACCTATCACCAAGGCCAACATCTGCAGCTCAAGTGGAGAGAAATGATACTCTGACTTCTTGTGTCGGCTCCTCCAGATCAAGAGAGGAAACCAGGAACATTTTTGTCATACATTGACTGTCGCATTTCTGGAGTGCTTGTAGGGTTGTGTGTGGATGACCGCACGGCACAAAGTGGCTCCGCAACTGCAGCACCTAAGTGCTGTGTAGCATTGCTAAGTGCAGGAAGGCAGTGAGTGCCTTGAGAGGACACACGCTGGCAAATTCCAGCATGAATTCAATGGGATGGCATCCACGACATGTGTCATTAGCTAAGGCATCTCGAACAGAAGACATGCCTAAGCACAGCTGCTTCTAGCCAGGTCGGTAAAAAGGCTGAGGCCAGACAGCCAATTGGATGTAGAGGAAGGTAGGAAAAAAAAAGGTGTGTACACTTCCAGCCTTCCCCCAAGGCAATGATGGTGCCTGGGTCCTACCCAGGTGTCTAGGGGGCCTGGGGCAAGAGTAGCAACGGAGGCCCCTAGCTCCAGGCCCTCTCCGGTTCTCTCGCTATCCCCTAGTCACAGCTGGGAAAATGCCCCAGCTCTAGGAGGATCTGCAAGGCAGCTGTCTGAAAGTTTGACTTGGGAAAGGGGCCCTGGTAACTCAAGTATTCTAGTCTGGCCTAGAAAAAGAAGGTGTGAGGTCCAAGCGGGCGTGTCCTACAGAGGTCCTCCAGGGACTCCTCGCTGCATACAAAGGACGCAACAAGGTGAGAGCCAGGGAAGGGCCTACGGAAGCTGCCACTCTCTGCTGGACACTGCCCCCATGTCTGTTCCAAGTGGAGATGGGCTCTAAGAGTCAGGTGTACGGGATTCCAAAGGCTTGGTGGGTCAACACATATCTCAGCACCTACTTATACAAGGATGACCTGTTGCAATGACAAGTGAATATATTCAAGGAAGACATCATTAAAAATTGATTTTTTCTGCTTCCTTTCACTTTTTTCAAAGGGCTGTTTGAAAATTCAAAGCTATGCATTAGGATCCCATTAGGTTTGTAGAGAATAAATTGCCTCTCAAGCTAGGAGCCCAGGGCAGGGCCCTGTGCAGGTGTAGGGGCAGTAGTGGTGATGCAAGGCCTGGGGCTGGAGAAGACTGGGCGTGCAGATGGGGCGTGCAGACATGGGGCACAGAGCTGACTGTGAGTTCTGTGCAGTCCCCAACCTGACCAGTAGCATCTCCCCACATTCCACAAGCTTTTGCTGAACACACATGGTGTTTTTCACTGTGATATTTTGGTAAACAAGGAAGCGCAGATATGACTGATTTCCCAAAAGTTACAAGAGATGGATATTCTTATGGCCTTGTGATGTCAGAATCATGGACATGTCATCCTTCAACCCAGGACCCATGTGTGTTGTGATGTGGTGGGAACACGAGGCTGCCAGCGGTGTGCAAGGATTGAACCATAGTAGGCACTACTGGGTACCTGATGTAATACTTGATTGTGATAAGAAATGGCTATTTTACAAGTTCCTGTATTGACTATGTCTTTGTCATTACTTAGGAAAACAAAGACTGTGAAGCAGTATGTTGGGTTATGCCTGCTGCAGCCCCACACCACATCCCATGATAGCCTTATTATCTCTCGTGCTTGCTTTGATTCTGGGTTGCTTTGTTTAGCACAAACCTAGGAGTCATAGACTGTACCACATCGACACAGCACATAGCCCAGGATCTACCACCTAGGTTCATGTGAGCAGACTCTGGGATGTTTGCACATCAATAAGATCGCCTAAGGATGCATTTCTTGGAATGTAGCTTGTCATCAAGCCTCATGGCTCCTCCCTGGTGTTCACTGCTTTAATGATAATGAAGGTTTCTCGAGGCAGGGGAAGAGGTACTCTGTAGCACAGCAGGTTGAGCTGTCAGTCAAGAAGCCTGTGCTGTGCATCAGAGTCTTTTGGGGACTCAGCATCTCTGCTTTCAACACAGCCACTTGTTCATACATGTCCTGGGAGGTAGCAAGTGACAGCTCAAGGGCATGGACCCCAACCACCCTTCTAGGAGACCTGGATGGAGTTGTTGGTTCCTGGCTTCAACCTTGCCGATACCTGGCCATGGTGGGCATTTGCAAAGTGGATGGATGTTTTCTCTGTGTGTGTCACTCAGCCTGTCAAGTAGATGAAAACAAATATACCAACATTCAAAAGAAGATTCCTGTAGAGTGGATGATTGCTAAAGTGGCTGCAGATCCTTCCCCTCCCATCAGGGGGAGCAGTTCTCCACCTGTACCCATAGTTCTGGGCTGGCTATGCTGCCTGCCAGCTCCTAGGGACACCAGCATACCTGACAGGCAGGTGCTTGCAAGGTGTGGATGCATCAGCGTTTGCTCATTCCTGCTGCTCCTGACGAGCCAGACCCAGTGCAGAGCAGTCTAGCTGCCTGACCAATGTGCAGACTTACAAGCTTAGAACATGCTTTTTGCTTCAAGTCCTTAAGCTTGGGGTTCTTCATTATGCAGCGAGTGACAACCAACAGCAGTGACAGCCAATGGCAGTGACAGAGTACACAAGATCTGAACTTGGGTCTTCCAGACCCGATTCCCAAGCCCACCATTTTCCCCACCACCCCACTATGTACCATCCACGCCTAAATTCTGTGAGCACCTCAAATGTTAAGGTGAAGTGGAGAAAACTAGGCCTAACAATGCTGGAATCATCGCTCCTCCCGCCAGCAAGAAAGAGTGGCCACGCCGCACCAAGCCACCTTCCAGGAACAGCCATCAGGATAAAGCATTGCTAAGGAGGTGGTGCCATCTGACCTTGGAGGGTGACAGTTACTTCCTGAAACACCAACTTCTGTGGTCTTCCTTGCTCTGGCTGAGGAGCTTCAAGGCTCCATGCCTTGGTGTGGACCAAGGGCAGGACTTCTTGGCCAAGTCTGTTCTACCTGATTATTTCTAGTCAGAAGGAACAGGCACCTCCAGGGGGAAGTCTTCCTCAATTCCCATCATTTCCGAGAGCTTCATGTTTGCAAAGTCTTCCCCTAAACTATTCATCCAATTCATTAGATTTCCCTTCAGAATGAAATGAAAAGCTGCTTTGATGATCTAATCTGCATACTTTGCTTTAGCACTTTTCTGCAGGATTATTAGCACAATTTATAGATACTTATCCAATTTGCTTCATGGCACATCATCAGACAGCTGCGTGGGAGTCGTGGGGGGTGAGAAGAGCTGGGATTTCTGCTCTCCCTACCTCTCTGCCAGGCGGACACAGGCACGGAGGTTGCACGTAGGTGCCTCGATGAAGCCTGAAGTGGAGGCTGTCACTGTACATGCTTGTTTATATTTTCATAGTTTCCACAGGTTAGGGGTCTGCACACAGCTGCCTGGGACTACTTCAGGGCCACACCAGGTGGCCCCTGGAGGGACAGCCTCAGCAAAGGTCCCATGGGGGAAAGATCCACCTGTTCCAGCTAGGAGCAGACCTTGCCCACCTGTGGTTCTAAGGCTGGGGCGGCCATTCCCTGGCTGGCTATTTGCCAGGGGCCACCCTGAGGCTACCCAAAGCCTTTGGCACAGGGACCCCTCCATATCCCCACACCACATGGTAGCTGCCTTGGTGTTTCAAAGCTAGCAAAGGAGCGCATTTTTTCTCTTCCTTCTTCTTCTCCTTATGTTTCTTCTCCTCCTTTCTCTCTCTCTCTCTCTCTCTCTCTCTCTCTCTCTCTGCAGAGTGCTAAGATCCAGTCTTACTTAATGAAACTTAACCATGGGCTTAACCATTGTCACCTAAATGTATTACAACTCTGCCAGTTATGGGCTCCGACCCCTCTCATAGGGAAGGGATCACACAACCTGGGTCCCTAAAGGCCAGCTACTCTTGGAGGGGTCCTCAGAGGGCCTGGTCGTTTTACTCAGCAGAGGCCCCAATGTCCCAGAGCACTGGATGCTTAGCTGTTCTCACAAGTGTGCAGTAGCATCTGCTCCATTTCTGCTTCACTCTCTCAGCGATGGCCCAATGCCCTGGGGGCCCAGGGCGTGAACACAGCCAACCCCCAACTGCACCCAGCATGCTCACCTGAACTCTTCATGACTCAGGGTCTCCCACCCTCCCATCAGGAGTCCAGGGGAAGCTATTGTAGGGGGTCTAGCTGGAAATGTGACCTCCTTGACCCAGATGGCAACTGTGCTG
The DNA here is from genome assembly GCF_030435755.1 of Ochotona princeps. Taxonomy (NCBI): domain Eukaryota; kingdom Metazoa; phylum Chordata; class Mammalia; order Lagomorpha; family Ochotonidae; genus Ochotona; species Ochotona princeps. The sequence goes on along the minus strand of NC_080835.1, from coordinate 16,786,489 downwards.
AACCACAGCCTTTGAGTCAACCAGAGTAGTACACCTGGAACCAAACCCGGAGAAGGCATTGTGGTGCCATGGGTCAAGCCACCACTTAGGACAATCGCATTGCATATAAGCACGTCAAGTTGAGTCCCAGCTGCTCTACTTCATATCCAGCTTCCTGCGAATGCACCAGGGAGGCAGCAGCTGATGACTCAAGTGCTTGAGTCTCTGCCACCCGTGTAGGAGACTCAGTTGGAGTTCTTGGCTCCTGACTTCAGCCTGGTCCAGCCCCTTCAGCTGCGGTCACTTAGGGAGTGAATCAGTGCATGGAAGAGTCCTTTACCTCTCTGTCACTCTGCCAAAACAAACAAATAAATCTTTTTATTTTTGAGAGTACCACACCTAACACTCAGGAAGTAGAATTAATACTCCTGGAAAAGAACTAGAGGAAAGGCATGAAGCACGAGTCTATGGGAGAGGCTCTCCTTGAGGAGGGTGTCTAATAAGGCCACGTCTCACCCTTTCTCCTTGCTTCTTTTGCCTTTACTTTTTAAAAAGCATTTCTTTATTTTGAAGGTCAAAATTCCAGGAAGAAACAGAGAGAGAGTACACTTCCATATACTGGTTCACTCCCCAGATACCACAATGGCCAGGGCTGGGCCAAGTCAAAACCAGGAGCTTCTCTGCAGGTCTCCCATGTGTGTACAGGGGCCTCCGCTGTTTTCCCAGGCTATAAGCAGGGGGCTGGATCATAAGTGGAGCATCTGAGACATAAACCAGCACCCATGTAGGTGTAGTTGGTGATTCCTCTACCTGCCATGCCACAATGCCAGCCCTTCTGTTGTCTTACAGTGGCTTCTGTGTGCTTAGCACAGAAGTCTTCTGGGAGACCCAGGAGGCTCAGTGACCTCCAAGGCCACACAGCCTGCAGCTGGCCTAGCACAGCCCCCACATCCATGTCAGGAAGCTTTTCCTTCTCCACCTCCAGCCTGCAACACTGCACCCGCTGTTTGCCCAGACCACTTGCCCCATGACCTTGCTGGTCCTTAGCCTTCCTTCGTTGCCTGGGGGGTGACAATCACTCTCTCCCTCAATTAGGATTCAAGTTTCCTCTCTCTCTCTCTCTCTCTCTCTCTCTCTCTTTCTCTCTCTCTCTCACACACACACACACACACACACACACACACACACACACACGTACACACATATACTCTCAGGCTTCCATCCACAGCTCAAATATTTGGGGAAAATTTTCCATCTAAACCAAACACAGACAGACTTTTACTCTGGTCTCTGTTCCCTGAACAGCATATTACAGCAAGTGTTGACGTAGCATCACGGTGCTGGGGGTCAGGAGAAGTCTAGAGATGATGAGAAGTGTATGGAAAGATGTGTGTGGTCTCCAGGTAAACTCTCACCATTTCATGGGAAGGACGTGAGCACCTACAGAGTTTGTGTACCTGCCAGGGGTCTTGGGACCACCTCCAACAGATACAAAGGAACCCCTGCATTTTCACCTATGGTCTCTTCTAGTATATTTTTAAAAGACTGATAGAGAGGGCCCGGTGCCGTGGCCTAGCGGCTAAAGTCCTCGCCTTGAACGTGCCAGGATCCCATATGGGCGCCGGTTCTAATCCTGGCAGCTCCACTTCCCATCCAGCTCCCTGCTTGCGGCCTGGGAAAGCAGTTGAGGACGGCCCAATGCTTTGGGACCCTGCACCCGCGTGGGAGACCTGGAAGAGGTTCCAGGTTCCTGGCTTCGGATCGGCACAGCACCAGCCTTTGCAGCCCACTTGGGGAGTGAATCATCGGATGGAAGATCTTCCTCTCTGTCTCTTCTCCTCTCTGTATATCTGACTTTGTAATAAAAATAAATAAATCTTAAAAAAAAATGAGTTCACTCCCAGCTCAATGCATGTGTAGTCCTGTCTCATAGCCTTTGCTTCCTTATATAAAATGGTGCCTGATTCAGCTCTAGGGGACATACTGGGCTGTGAAAAAAAAAAAAGACTGATAGAGAGGGGGAAATACACACACACACACACACACACACACAAACACACACAGAGGGAGAGAGAGAGAGAGATCTTCCATTTGCTGGTTTACTCCCCAAGTAGCTATAACAACAACCAGAACTGGGCAAGAGAGAAGCCATAAGCCTGAAACTCCATCCAGATCTACTGGGGCCCAAGCACTTGGGCCATCTTCTGCTGTTTTTTCAGGTGTGTTACCAGGGGAGCATATGGGAAGTGAACCAGCAGTACATATACGATGCTAGCTAGTGTCCCAGGTAACTGCTTAACTGACTTGCCACCACTCTGGACTCAACAAAGACCAACATAGACCAAATGAAAGACTCCCAAAGCCCTGCTTGTTCCCCTGAGCAGTCTGAACCCAGGACAGACAACCACAAACCTCATTTCCTGTACCTCTCTCATGACTCCAACCATGTCTGGTCTCCATTCAGGTCCTCTGCTGCCTCCAGGCAAGCCCCATAACTTCAGACACCTGCACATTACAACCTCAGTGCCCACTCAAGGAATAGCTGCCTTGGCCTTGGCCTTGGCCAAGACCTGACCACAGAGGAGGTGAACAAGCAGGCTGAAAATCCAGCTCTTCGCCAAGTAACACCATTTTCAAGAGAGCACTGGATTCAGTTCAGGAGGAGAGAGGCCACCATGGTGCCCCAACCTAGGTTGGGGCCACTCCCGGGAGCTCAGGGAAATGGAAACGGCCAGCAGAGGACGGCTTCTCCTCCCCCTTCTCCCTGGGGTCTGTGGAGACCCCCCCCATGGGGGACCAGCACTTCTGTATGCACTTTGG